>NW_027315724.1:3890927-4014086 GCF_026437365.1 Eucyclogobius newberryi
GTGTGAGTGGGCCGTGTGTCGTGACCTGACCTGTGTGAGTGGGCCGTGTGTGTGACCTGTGTGAGTGGGCCGTGTGTGTGACCTGTGTGAGTGGGCCGTGTGTGTGACCTGTGTGAGTGGGCCGTGTGTGACCTGTGTGAGTGGGCCGTGTGTGACCTGTGTGAGTGGGCCGTGTGTGACCTGTGTGAGTGGGCCGTGTGTGTGACCTGTGTGAGTGGGCCGTGTGTGACCTGTGTGAGTGGGCCGTGTGTGACCTGTGTGAGTGGGCCGTGTGTGACCTGTGCGAGTGGGCCGTGTGTGTGACCTGTGTGAGTGGGCCGTGTGTGACCTGTGTGAGTGGGCCGTGTGTGTGACCTGTGTGAGTGGGCCGTGTGTGACCTGTGTGAGTGGGCCGTGTGTGACCTGTGCGAGTGGGCCGTGTGTGTGACCTGTGTGAGTGGGCCGTGTGTGACCTGTGTGAGTGGGCCGTGTGTGTGACCTGTGTGAGTGGGCCGTGTGTGACCTGTGCGAGTGGGCCGTGTGTGACCTGTGTGTGTGGGCCGTGTGTGACCTGTGTGAGTGGGCCGTGTGTGACCTGTGTGAGTGGGCCGTGTGTGACCTGTGTGTGTGGGCCGTGTGTGTGACCTGTGTGAGTGGGCCGTGTGTGTGACCTGTGTGAGTGGGCCGTGTGTGTGACCTGTGTGAGTGGGCCGTGTGTGACCTGTGTGAGTGGGCCGTGTGTGACCTGTGCGAGTGGGCCGTGTGTGTGACCTGTGTGAGTGGGCCGTGTGTGACCTGTGCGAGTGGGCCGTGTGTGTGACCTGTGTGAGTGGGCCGTGTGTGACCTGTGCGAGTGGGCCGTGTGTGTGACCTGTGTGAGTGGGCCGTGTGTGACCTGTGTGAGTGGGCCGTGTGTGTGACCTGTGTGAGTGGGCCGTGTGTGTGACCTGTGCGAGTGGGCCGTGTGTGTGACCTGTGTGAGTGGGCCGTGTGTGTGACCTGTGTGAGTGGGCCGTGTGTGACCTGTGTGAGTGGGCCGTGTGTGTGACCTGTGTGAGTGGGCCGTGTGTGACCTGTGTGAGTGGGCCGTGTGTGTGACCTGTGTGAGTGGGCCGTGTGTGACCTGTGTGAGTGGGCCGTGTGTGACCTGTGTGTGTGGGCCGTGTGTGTGACCTCTGTGAGTGGGCCGTGTGTGTGACCTGTGTGAGTGGGCCGTGTGTGTGACCTGTGTGAGTGGGCCGTGTGTGACCTGTGTGAGTGGGCCGTGTGTGTGACCTGTGTGAGTGGGCCGTGTGTGACCTGTGTGAGTGGGCCGTGTGTGTGACCTGTGTGAGTGGGCCGTGTGTGTGACCTGTGTGAGTGGGCCGTGTGTGACCTGTGTGAGTGGGCCGTGTGTGACCTGTGTGAGTGGGCCGTGTGTGACCTGTGTGAGTGGGCCGTGTGTGTGACCTGTGTGAGTGGGCCGTGTGTGACCTGTGTGAGTGGGCCGTGTGTGTGACCTGTGTGAGTGGGCCGTGTGTGTGACCTGTGCGAGTGGGCCGTGTGTGTGACCTGTGTGAGTGGGCCGTGTGTGTGACCTGTGCGAGTGGGCCGTGTGTGTGACCTGTGTGAGTGGGCCGTGTGTGACCTGTGTGAGTGGGCCGTGTGTGACCTGTGTGAGTGGGCCGTGTGTGACCTGTGTGAGTGGGCCGTGTGTGACCTGTGTGAGTGGGCCGTGTGTGACCTGTGTGAGTGGGCCGTGTGTGTGACCTGTGCGAGTGGGCCGTGTGTGTGACCTGTGTGAGTGGGCCGTGTGTGTGACCTGTGTGAGTGGGCCGTGTGTGACCTGTGTGTGTGGGCCGTGTGTGACCTGTGTGTGTGGGCCGTGTGTGTGACCTCTGTGAGTGGGCCGTGTGTATGACCTGTGTGAGTGGGCCGTGTGTGTGACCTGTGTGAGTGGGCCGTGTGTGTGACCTGTGTGAGTGGGCCGTGTGTGACCTGTGTGTGTGGGCCGTGTGTGACCTGTGTGTGTGGGCCGTGTGTGTGACCTCTGTGAGTGGGCCGTGTGTGTGACCTGTGTGAGTGGGCCGTGTGTGTGACCTGTGTGAGTGGGCCGTGTGTGACCTGTGTGAGTGGGCCGTGTGTGACCTGTGCGAGTGGGCCGTGTGTGTGACCTGTGTGAGTGGGCCGTGTGTGTGACCTGTGTGAGTGGGCCGTGTGTGACCTGTGTGAGTGGGCCGTGTGTGTGACCTGTGCGAGTGGGCCGTGTGTGTGACCTGTGTGAGTGGGCCGTGTGTGTGACCTGTGTGAGTGGGCCGTGTGTGTGACCTGTGTGAGTGGGCCGTGTGTGTGACCTGTGTGAGTGGGCCGTGTGTGTGACCTGTGTGAGTGGGCCGTGTGTGACCTGTGTGAGTGGGCCGTGTGTGTGACCTGTGTGAGTGGGCCGTGTGAGTGGGCCGTGTGTGTGACCTGTGCGAGTGGGCCGTGTGTGTGACCTGTGTGAGTGGGCCGTGTGTGTGACCTGTGTGAGTGGGCCGTGTGTGTGACCTGTGTGAGTGGGCCGTGTGTGTGACCTGTGTGAGTGGGCCGTGTGTGACCTGTGTGAGTGGGCCGTGTGTGTGACCTGTGTGAGTGGGCCGTGTGTGACCTGTGTGAGTGGGCCGTGTGTGACCTGTGCGAGTCGGCCGTGTGTGTGACCTGTGTGAGTGGGCCGTGTGTGTGACCTGTGTGAGTGGGCCGTGTGTGACCTGTGTGAGTGGGCCGTGTGTGTGACCTGTGCGAGTGGGCCGTGTGTGTGACCTGTGTGAGTGGGCCGTGTGTGTGACCTGTGTGAGTGGGCCGTGTGTGTGACCTGTGTGAGTGGGCCGTGTGTGACCTGTGTGAGTGGGCCGTGTGTGTGACCTGTGCGAGTGGGCCGTGTGTGTGACCTGTGTGAGTGGGCCGTGTGTGTGACCTGTGCGAGTGGGCCGTGTGTGTGACCTGTGTGAGTGGGCCGTGTGTGACCTGTGTGAGTGGGCCGTGTGTGTGACCTGTGCGAGTGGGCCGTGTGTGTGACCTGTGCGAGTGGGCCGTGTGTGTGACCTGTGTGAGTGGGCCGTGTGTGTGACCTGTGTGAGTGGGCCGTGTGTGACCTGTGTGAGTGGGCCGTGTGTGTGACCTGTGTGAGTGGGCCGTGTGTGTGACCTGTGTGAGTGGGCCGTGTGTGTGACCTGTGTGAGTGGGCCGTGTGTGACCTGTGTGAGTGGGCCGTGTGTGTGACCTGTGCGAGTGGGCCGTGTGTGTGACCTGTGTGAGTGGGCCGTGTGTGTGACCTGTGTGAGTGGGCCGTGTGTGTGACCTGTGTGAGTGGGCCGTGTGTGTGACCTGTGTGAGTGGGCCGTGTGTGACCTGTGTGAGTGGGCCGTGTGTGTGACCTGTGTGAGTGGGCCGTGTGTGACCTGTGTGAGTGGGCCGTGTGTGTGACCTGTGCGAGTGGGCCGTGTGTGTGACCTGTGTGAGTGGGCCGTGTGTGTGACCTGTGCGAGTGGGCCGTGTGTGTGACCTGTGTGAGTGGGCCGTGTGTGTGACCTGTGTGAGTGGGCAGTGTGTGACCTGTGTGAGTGGGCCGTGTGTGTGACCTGTGCGAGTGGGCCGTGTGTGTGACCTGTGTGAGTGGGCCGTGTGTGTGACCTGTGTGAGTGGGCCGTGTGTGACCTGTGTGTGTGGGCCGTGTGTGACCTGTGTGTGTGGGCCGTGTGTGTGACCTCTGTGAGTGGGCCGTGTGTGTGACCTGTGTGAGTGGGCCGTGTGTGTGACCTGTGTGAGTGGGCCGTGTGTGACCTGTGTGAGTGGGCCGTGTGTGACCTGTGCGAGTGGGCCGTGTGTGTGACCTGTGTGAGTGGGCCGTGTGTGTGACCTGTGTGAGTGGGCCGTGTGTGACCTGTGTGAGTGGGCCGTGTGTGTGACCTGTGCGAGTGGGCCGTGTGTGTGACCTGTGTGAGTGGGCCGTGTGTGTGACCTGTGTGAGTGGGCCGTGTGTGACCTGTGTGAGTGGGCCGTGTGTGTGACCTGTGCGAGTGGGCCGTGTGTGTGACCTGTGTGAGTGGGCCGTGTGTGTGACCTGTGTGAGTGGGCCGTGTGTGTGACCTGTGTGAGTGGGCCGTGTGTGACCTGTGTGAGTGGGCCGTGTGTGTGACCTGTGCGAGTGGGCCGTGTGTGTGACCTGTGCGAGTGGGCCGTGTGTGTGACCTGTGTGAGTGGGCCGTGTGTGTGACCTGTGTGAGTGGGCCGTGTGTGACCTGTGTGAATGGGCCGTGTGTGTGACCTGTGCGAGTGGGCCGTGTGTGTGACCGGTGTGAGTGGGCCGTGTGTGTGACCTGTGTGAGTGGGCCGTGTGTGACCTGTGTGAGTGGGCCGTGTGTGTGACCTGTGTGAGTGGGCCGTGTGTGACCTGTGTGAGTGGGCCGTGTGTGTGACCTGTGTGAGTGGGCCGTGTGTGACCTGTGTGAGTGGGCCGTGTGTGTGACCTGTGTGAGTGGGCCGTGTGTGACCTGTGTGAGTGGGCCGTGTGTGACCTGTGCGAGTGGGCCGTGTGTGTGACCTGTGTGAGTGGGCCGTGTGTGTGACCTGTGTGAGTGGGCCGTGTGTGACCTGTGTGAGTGGGCCGTGTGTGTGACCTGTGCGAGTGGGCCGTGTGTGTGACCTGTGTGAGTGGGCCGTGTGTGTGACCTGTGTGAGTGGGCCGTGTGTGTGACCTGTGTGAGTGGGCCGTGTGTGACCTGTGTGAGTGGGCCGTGTGTGTGACCTGTGCGAGTGGGCCGTGTGTGTGACCTGTGTGAGTGGGCCGTGTGTGTGACCTGTGCGAGTGGGCCGTGTGTGTGACCTGTGTGAGTGGGCCGTGTGTGACCTGTGTGAGTGGGCCGTGTGTGTGACCTGTGCGAGTGGGCCGTGTGTGTGACCTGTGCGAGTGGGCCGTGTGTGTGACCTGTGTGAGTGGGCCGTGTGTGTGACCTGTGTGAGTGGGCCGTGTGTGACCTGTGTGAGTGGGCCGTGTGTGTGACCTGTGTGAGTGGGCCGTGTGTGTGACCTGTGTGAGTGGGCCGTGTGTGTGACCTGTGTGAGTGGGCCGTGTGTGACCTGTGTGAGTGGGCCGTGTGTGTGACCTGTGCGAGTGGGCCGTGTGTGTGACCTGTGTGAGTGGGCCGTGTGTGTGACCTGTGTGAGTGGGCCGTGTGTGTGACCTGTGTGAGTGGGCCGTGTGTGTGACCTGTGTGAGTGGGCCGTGTGTGACCTGTGTGAGTGGGCCGTGTGTGTGACCTGTGTGAGTGGGCCGTGTGTGACCTGTTTGAGTGGGCCGTGTGTGTGACCTGTGCGAGTGGGCCGTGTGTGTGACCTGTGTGAGTGGGCCGTGTGTGTGACCTGTGCGAGTGGGCCGTGTGTGTGACCTGTGTGAGTGGGCCGTGTGTGTGACCTGTGTGAGTGGGCAGTGTGTGACCTGTGTGAGTGGGCCGTGTGTGTGACCTGTGCGAGTGGGCCGTGTGTGTGACCTGTGTGAGTGGGCCGTGTGTGTGACCTGTGTGAGTGGGCCGTGTGTGACCTGTGTGTGTGGGCCGTGTGTGACCTGTGTGTGTGGGCCGTGTGTGTGACCTCTGTGAGTGGGCCGTGTGTGTGACCTGTGTGAGTGGGCCGTGTGTGTGACCTGTGTGAGTGGGCCGTGTGTGACCTGTGTGAGTGGGCCGTGTGTGACCTGTGCGAGTGGGCCGTGTGTGTGACCTGTGTGAGTGGGCCGTGTGTGTGACCTGTGTGAGTGGGCCGTGTGTGACCTGTGTGAGTGGGCCGTGTGTGTGACCTGTGCGAGTGGGCCGTGTGTGTGACCTGTGTGAGTGGGCCGTGTGTGTGACCTGTGTGAGTGGGCCGTGTGTGACCTGTGTGAGTGGGCCGTGTGTGTGACCTGTGCGAGTGGGCCGTGTGTGTGACCTGTGTGAGTGGGCCGTGTGTGTGACCTGTGTGAGTGGGCCGTGTGTGTGACCTGTGTGAGTGGGCCGTGTGTGACCTGTGTGAGTGGGCCGTGTGTGTGACCTGTGCGAGTGGGCCGTGTGTGTGACCTGTGCGAGTGGGCCGTGTGTGTGACCTGTGTGAGTGGGCCGTGTGTGTGACCTGTGTGAGTGGGCCGTGTGTGACCTGTGTGAGTGGGCCGTGTGTGTGACCTGTGTGAGTGGGCCGTGTGTGTGACCTGTGTGAGTGGGCCGTGTGTGTGACCTGTGTGAGTGGGCCGTGTGTGACCTGTGTGAGTGGGCCGTGTGTGTGACCTGTGCGAGTGGGCCGTGTGTGTGAGCAGGCCAGTTCATCCACGGCACAGATGTGGGTCAGTCGCGGGTCACTCACTATCACACGCTTCACTCTGACAAAGGCCCAGACTCGGCCTATCTGTGTCATGGGACTGCAGCGGCCAATCACAGCGCAGACGTAGCCTCCACCTGAGCACCATATCAGCCCCTTATCATGTCCGGGCCAGCTCAGGGGCCAGTGAGACCTGAGAGTCGGCTGGGCCCCCGTCAGCGCAGCTCTCATTGTGGCCCTGGGCCCCCGTCAGCGCAGCTCTCATTGTGGCCCTGGGCCCCCACCCCGGTTCAACTATAAGAGAATTATTGAGGTTTAATGTCATTGTCAATGAACAGAATTCACAAACATAGAACTTTCTTTGGTGATTCAGTGCAACATAAAACAATGAACAATGATAAAACAACTTATATAAGTCAAAAAGAGAAGCTGTTTAAATCTGCTTTAGTTTCATCGCGGTGATAAAATGGGCTGATACGGTTCATTTAAAACACTTTAAAGACATTTGAATCCGAGGGCCGGCATCATCATCATTGGTGTGAAAAAAAAATAATCCCAAAAATTTAATATCAAATAAAATATCACTTTTCTGTCAAATATAGACTATTTAATCTATTATTTAATTCATTACACGTCATATTTATGAAGGACACAAGTGCAGACAGAAGCCTGAGGGCAACAAAGGAGATTTTTTTTTTAACTTTTTAATATTACTTGGACAATGTTGGCGGGCCGGATTGAAAGGCCCAGAGGGCCGGATGTGGCCCGCGGGCCGTAGTTTGCCCACCCCTGATCTAAAGTGTAAAAAGTGGATTTATTTATTTCATTATTGACTAGAAAATGGTTTGATCCTTTTTCAGGCTCAAGCGTCTGAAACTCCCTCTGTTTTTTACACTTGAGTTTTTCCTCCTTCCTAAATACCTGACCTTTGACCTCATGATTATCTTCACGAAGTGGACGGTTGAGTATTGTGTCGAGTTCTCTGTCATCGATGACTGCGTAGGAAACGCCATTTCAACCACTTTGAATTGTTTTGGTCGTTACAGCAGACTTTTGGCTCCGCCTCCGGTGCTCTCGTCGATCCTCCAGACGACAGTGCCAGAGGCGGAGCTAAACATCAACACGCCCATTTTTATTTCTTCATCTTTTAGTTTTTTTGGTCAGTTTGGTTTCTCAGTATACGAGAAACCAATTATTAATATTATTATCATGATTATTATTATTATCATGATTATTATTATTATTATCATCATTATTATTATTATCATCATTATTATTATTATCATTATCATCATCATTATTATTATTATTATCATTATTATCATATAATTATTATCATTATTATTATATCATTATTATTATCATCATTATTATTATTATCATTATCATCATCATTATTATTATTATTATCATTATTATCATATAATTATTATCATTATTATTATCATTATTATTATATCATTATTATTGTTATCATTATTATTAACATTATTATTTTATAATTATTATCATTATTATTATTATCAGTATTATTATTATTATCATTATTATCACTATTATTATTATTATCATTATTATACTGATACAACATTGTAACTTCAGATGTCGTTCTCTTCCACAGTGACAAACTTTACATTTGGACAAATCGAAAAGAAGGATTTGTTTATGTCGAACTGTAAAGTCTGCAATTTGAACTTTTTACGTAGATTTTTACAGTTTTGGGACGTTAATTGACCTGATGTTTGTATCATGTGAACATGAGACTTTGTATCTATTGATAAAGTGTTAGCATGCTAATGTTAGCTTTACGGGAAAAGTCGCTCAGAGGCTCGTGAAAGGGATTGACCTTATTCTGCCTTGCCCACTTTTGCCTCATTCTTTCACGGATCAGCACTTCTGTTGTTACGGCACCTCCGGTCGAGCATGTTCATGTCCAGTCCAGTCCCTGGACATCAGCCTTGTGGTCACTAACACAGCCAGAGGAAGGATGAAGTCGCTGAAGGTGAATCAACTCGGTCATTAAGTAAGTGAGGGATATATGTGGTACCGCCCCTTTAAGACTTCTATTACTTATTAGTATTACTACATAATAACAAAAGATATTAAAAACTGGCATTTGACAGTTTTCAGATTTATATATATCCCAAATATGTGCAATTTTGGTAATTTTTACACATCAAATGTGTAATGCATTTAATGTATTTTCTGTAATAAATTTAAAAATAAATAAATTGATATCTCTAAATTTAAATTGTTTTAACCTGCAGCATCTTGCCTTACCCCATGTACTAATGTGCTTATTCTTGTATATTGTCAAATATTTATATTGCAATTTTAAAAAATATTATTACACCTTTAGAAAATCCTCCCAAACATTCTAAAGCATGTAACATTTACTACATTTACTACATTTATTACATTTACTACATTTACTACATTTATTACATTTACTATATTTACTACATTTATTAAATTTACTATATTTACTACATTTACTATATTTACTATATTTACTATATGTACTACATTTACTACATTTATTACATTTACTATATTTACTACATTTATTAAATTTACTATATTTACTACATTTACTATATTTACTACATTTACTACATTTACTATATTTACTACATTTATTAAATTTACTATATTTACTACATTTACTACATTTACTACATTTATTACATTTACTACATTTACTACATTTATTACATTTACTATATTTACTATATTTACTACATTTACTACATTTACTATATTTACTACATTTATTAAATTTACTATATTTACTACATTTACTATATTTACTATATGTACTACATTTACTACATTTATTACATTTACTACATTTACGACATTTACGACAACAAACATTTAGATTTCAATAATTGTTGAATTTCCCCTTCTCCTAAAATCTGAAATCATGCAGTTCCCCTGTTTGGGAAACACTGCTGCTGTGTAAAGACCTCGTCCCCCACGCTCCACTATCAGCTCCCCTACAGTGACACGGGGCCCCTGGACGGGCCCCTCTGTATGTAAATGTTCCCTTCTCACTGACGGTTTTGACTGACTCAGATCATGACAGGGACAGGTGCAGGTACAATCAGGGACAGGTGCAGGTACAATCAGGGACAGGTGCAGGTACAATCAGGGACAGGTGCAGGTACAATCAGGGACAGGTGCAGGTACAATCAGGGACAGGTGCAGGTACAATCAGGGACAGGTGCAGGTACAATCAGGGACAATTAAATAACTTTATTCTTTTTGTATTCAGAAAATAAACATTTTTCACATGAAATGTATAAAATTACAAAAGTGGTTAAGCATTCAAAGCTGAACAGGACAAAGGGCTTTAAGTCTGAATCAAGACGTTTGGTGGATATAAATACATAAAAAAGGAATATAAAAGTGACGTTGAAATGTGGAAGGCACTTTGACATATTTCTCCGAGTAACAAGAGGCCTGTGCAAGCGTAACACCAGGCTGCAGACGTAACAACAGCAGTAACACCACAGTAACCAGGCTCCACAGGGCCCTGAGCAGGGGCCGCACATATATTAAATCTATCCCTTCATAAATAAACACATCCTCTTCCCTCATATGTACATTTATACAGTCAGTCACACCTCGGGCTTTAGGAGGCGTTGAGCACTGAGCGGCTGTACAGCGTCTGGTAGTAGGCTCCAGGGTCCATGGCCGTGGCCCCGGGGCTGTCATACACCGGTTTGGGTCCCACTGGAGAGGCCCCTCCGTAGCCATAGCCCATGACCTGGTCCTGGTAGGTTTTGAGCTCCATCTTCTGCTCACTGGACATGAGGTTGGTGATGGAGAAGGGATGGTTGAAGTTGTAGTGAGGGTCCAGGGACTTGAGGTCACTCTGCAGATCCAAGTGCTGCTGCATGGAGCCGGGCAGCAGGGGCCCCTGGTGCAGCAGAGAGGAGGACAAGCCCATAGGGGGCGACGCCGAGCCAGCCACATGCAGGTGAGAACCGGACATAGGGGCACAGTCCATAGATCCCAGAGAGGCGCGGTGCAGGGCCGGCTCCTCGGACGCAGAACCCGGGTGAGAGCTGTCTGAGTGGGCGGAGTCCGGCCCATCTGAAGCCCGCGTGGGACTGTGCTCCTCAGGCTCCGCTCGGGAGCTTTTGGAGGAGCCCTCCTGGTTCTTGGAGCCCTTCTTAGCAGCCCTCTCCTCAATCTTGAAGCGTTTCTGGCGCCGCAGGTAACAGCCGTTCTCAAACATGTTCCCGGACTGCGGGTGCAAGGTCCAGTAGGAGCCCTTACCAGGCTTGTCCGGGGAACGGGCCACTTTGACAAAACAGTCATTGAAGGACAGCGAGTGGCGGATGGAGTTCTGCCAGCGCTGCTGGTTGTCGCGGTAATACGGGAACAGGTCCATGATCCACTGGTAGATCTCATTGAGCGTGAGCATCTTGCTGTTGCTCTGCTGGATGGCCATGGTGATGAGGGAGATGTAGGAGTACGGGGGCTTGGCGTGGGTCAGCGAGCGCCGGTACGGCTTCGGAGGGGCCTCTTTGGGGCTGCGGTTCATGTTGGCAGAGGACGCATAGCTCAGCTGACTCATGGACTGACCCACGTTCTGATAATGGGACATGGACCCCAGGGCAGCAGTCGAGGAGCCCAGCTGAGTGAGCGGGGCCGAGCTGACCGGAGACAGGGACATGTGCGCGGGGCCCTGGCTCATGGAGCCCAACGGGGAGCTGCTTAGGGCCGGGCTGGAATATGCCATGTTGAGGCTGGGCGCCGTGTTCAGGTTGATGTAGCTGTTGATGGGGCCCATGGAGCCCATGGAGCTCAGAGCGGTCATGGAGGAGGGGGCTGGGTACATCTGAAACACACACACGTCTGACGTCAGCGCGCTCATATTCACATCACAAATATGGAGATAGTTTAGTTGGTCCCTGATCCCTCACTGCACTTGGGCTGCTCTCTGGAGTTCAGACTCAGAGGAAAGAGAGGCTCTGAGAGCAGCTCTGTTCTGAGGCACAATGAGGCCTCAGTGCGCGGCTTCGCACCGCCGTGTTAACCTGAACATGCGGAGAGAGCGCGTCAGTTGCAAACACAGACGGCCTCTGAGGACCTGAATGAGGCACGAAAATGAGGCGCATCGCCATAGAAACAGCCCACTTTATGGGTCAAAATACAAACATATTTTCATTTTGAGATGAATGGTTTTCAATATATTTTCGTGGTTTGATCTGTAAAAAGCTCAGGCTCGTGCCGCGCGTGCGCGCCGGGTTAATTAGATCAGAGCAGGTGAGACGCGCTGATGAGATTATCTCTAATGACACTGATCAGGTTAACGCGGCACGGGACGGGACGGGACGGGACGGGACGGGACGGGCCGGACCCGAGACACGCGCGCTCGCGCAACCTGAGCCAAACATTCGGCTTTAGATTTACTGCTTTTATTACTTTATTATGATTGTTATTATTATTATTATTAGTATTATTATTAGTATTAATATGATTAATAAGAATGTTTTTTTATTGTAATATGAGCGACTATTATATAATTAAAATCGTATTAATAATTATTTATACAATTTACTTACTTTACTTTACTACAATAATTATGAATACTATTTTAATTATATAATAATTGTTGTATATAACATTATTATTATTACTACTATTATACCTAATATACTAATAGGCAAAATTATAATTGTACAGCATAGTTTTAAAAGCCGAATAGAGCCTATAATGTATTTATTTATTATTTGTATCACTTTACAAAATAAGATCTACGTTGTGTTTGGCTCTAAAAGTAAGTTTGAAGTAAAGTAGTCTCGACTTTATACCGTTCACACCACAGCACCAGAGCGCAGAGGCCCTTAGGAGCCGCGTCAGGGGCTCCTGGAGCAGCGGTTCTTACCTCGCTGGCTTCGCTGTAGAAACTATTCCACTCTGGCAGATCGTGGCCCTCCATCTTCACAGAGCTCAACATCCCCGAGGCAGAGTCTAAACTTCAGGCAGTGCGTAAAGTCCTCTCACGCGGCTCAGAGACAGTCCCGGTTCACAGCGCGTCCATGGCCCGTGTCTCTCGGTGTCTCTCGGTGTCTCTCGGTGTCTCTCGGTGTCTCTCGGTGTCTCTCGGTGTCTCTCGGTGTCTCTCGGTGTCTCTCGGTGTCTCTCGGTGTCTCTCGGTGTCTCGGTGTCTGTGTGGCTTGCTCGCGGGGTGAAAGGCTGTCCGTGTCACGCAGAGATCGGACCTGTGGCTGTGGACACGTGAACCTGCTGCGCGCCGCTTATAAGGGCCTTGGCACGTACGCCCCGCCCCCGCTGAGACACAGGAAAGGCCCGTGGAAAAGGCACCGTCGGCCCCCTGGTGAGCTGTATATTGGCCGGCAGCTGCAGAGGGCCCAGAGCTGTGCGCGGGCCCTTCATAAGGAGACTACGGCTGCTAACTGCCCTGGAGCACAGGCGGGAGTGAAGGGTCAGTGTGGGTAAAGTGGGTAAAGTGGGCAAAGTGGGTAAAGTGGGACAGTCAAGTGTGATCCTTTGTGTTTTAAACCTCATGCTTATAACTATAACAAGTCAAGTCCATTGGTCCATCAGGTAAAATGGGCCCCCCAAAAGGGCCCAGCTCTGGTACAGGAGGTTATTCTAAAACATGTCACAATATCACACGGTCTAATGCAGCTGTTTGATTGGTCTGGTCATGGTCACTATGGCAGAGCTGGAACAGAAACATGTCAAATGTTTGTAATGGCATCAGAAATATGACTCTAGAAGAGGAGAATATAATTGTCTGTTGTGAGGAAGTGAAGAGGCCTCATTTAAAGGCTCATGGAAAACTCTTCAAACATGACACATCGACACTGCAAATGTTTCAATTTATTGCCTATTGCTTGAAATACAAACACGTTTTCTGGTTATTTGATCAAGCACCAGATTTAGTAAGTTATTTATAGTTTCTTTCTTTGGTCATTAAAGAAAAAAAACAGAAACACTGCACATATATGAAAGGGTTTGGCTGATGTTTAACACTTATTATGCTCTCTTTATAACTCTATAACATAAACTGTTTCATTTGACCACCACAAGCGGCTCACTTCTCATGATAATAGGTCAAATGTGCCACAAAGTTAGACTTGGAATAAAAATAACTCTTACAAAATGATTGAACAGTAATGATGTGATGTTGTATGTCACTGTATGTAATATACTGACATTATCATGTCAACACAGTGTCACCATCTGAGAGCACGGCCTCATCACACTTAACCAGACATATTGTGAGGGTGAGGCCTACGAGGGTGAGCCCTACGAAGGTGAGCCCTACGAAGGTGAGCCTACAAGGGTGAGCCCTACGAAGGTGAGCCCTACGAAGGTGAGCCTACGAGGGTGAGCCCTACGAAGGTGAGCCCTACGAAGGTGAGCCCTACGAAGGTGAGCCTACGAGGGTGAGCCCTACGAAGGTGAGCCTACGAGGGTGAGCCCTACGAAGGTGAGCCCTACGAAGGTGAGCCTACGAGGGTGAGCCCTACGAAGGTGAGCCTACAAGGGTGAGCCCTACGAAGGTGAGCCCTACGAAGGTGAGCCCTACGAAGGTGAGCCTACAAGGGTGAGCCCTACGAAGGTGAGACCCACGAGGGTGAGCCCTACGAGGTTGAGCCCTACGAAGGTGAGACCCACGAGGGTGAGCCCTACAAGGGTGAGCCCTACGAAGGTGAGCCCTACGAAGGTGAGACCCACGAGGGTGAGCCTACAAGGGTGAGCCTACAAGGGTGAGCCCTACGAAGGTGAGACCCACGAGGGTGAGCCTACGAGGGTGAGCCTACGAGGGTGAGCCTACCAGGGTGAGCCCTACGAAGGTGAGACCCACGAGGGTGAGCCTACGAGGGTGAGCCCTACGAAGGTGAGACCCACGAGGGTGAGCCTACGAGGGTGAGCCTACAAGGGTGAGCCCTACGAAGGTGAGACCCACGAGGGTGAGCCTACGAGGGTGAGCCTACGAGGGTGAGCTTACAAGGGTGAGTCTACAAGGGTGAGCCCTACGAAGGTGAGACCCACGAGGGTGAGCCTACAAGGGTGAGCCCTACAAGGGTGAGCCCTACGAAGGTGAGCCCTACGAAGGTGAGCCCTACGAAGGTGAGACCCACGAGGGTGAGCCTACAAGGGTGAGCCTACAAGGGTGAGCCCTACGAAGGTGAGACCCACGAGGGTGAGCCTACGAGGGTGAGCCTACGAGGGTGAGCCTACGAGGGTGAGCCCTACGAAGGTGAGACCCACGAGGGTGAGCCTACGAGGGTGAGCCTACGAGGGTGAGCCTACGAGGGTGAGCCTACCAGGGTGAGCCCTACGAAGGTGAGACCCACGAGGGTGAGCCTACGAGGGTGAGACCCACGAGGGTGAGCCTACAAGGGTGAGCTCTACGAAGGTGAGCCTACGAGAGCATTTTATATATATATATATATTTTAATATATATTCATTGATTGATTTAATGGTGTAGTTCTGGCTCGTCACTGGGGGGGGGGGGGGGGGGGGGGTGCGACCGTTGGTCCCTCAGGGGCACGTGAAGTGGCCGGGGCCCCTGCTCTCCCTGGGGCCCCTGCTCTACTTGTGGCCCCTGCTCTCCCTGGAGCCCCTGCTCTCCCTTGAGCCCCTGCTCTACTTGTGGCCCCTGCTCTCCCTGGGGCCCCTGCTCTCCCTTGAGCCCCTGCTCTACTTGTGGCCCCTGCTCTCCCTGGGGCCCCTGCTCTCCCAGGAGCGCGCTGAGGGCGTGAAAGTCGTTCATTCCTCCGGCTGTCACTGGGGCTCTAATTGGAGCGCGCAGATCGAGGCTCTGATAAACAAACAGGCGACACAATTAGAGCCGCTGATTAAAGGCAAATGAGGAAAACAAAAGAAGGAGTTTATGGTTTAAAAGAAGGAAGTTTATTTGGTGCTGAAGTTAAGGCATCACATCAAGATGGTGTGGTTTGAAATGACAGAACCTTTCACTTCCGACATGGAGGTGGACATAATGTGATTTTAATGAAGAAACTGTGTTTAATCTGAAAACATGGGAAATCTGGGCGTTTTGGGTAAATAAAAGCGCATTGGCTTTTTAAAAATAATAATAACAAAAAAGTGTCCCACTTCATCCGCTTGTTTTGTCCTTTAGGAACAATCTTCTCCGGAAGTTCGAAATAGTTGCTCATTTTAACAGGCTATTGTAGTGTGAGGCTGTGAGGCCCCGGGACCGTCCTGAGGACACGGCCCTCTGGAACAGGCCCGCGGGTCCAATCTGTCTCTGTGCGACAGAATCACTCAGAACACGACATGATTTTGAATGGCATGCGGTCCAAAGGAGTGCGTGATGCCGCTGTGGGAGTGCGTGATGCCGCTGTGGGAGTGCGTGATGCCGCTGTGGGAGTGCGTGATGCCGCTGTGGGAGTGCGTGATGCCGCTGTGGGAGTGCGTGATGCCGCTGTGGGAGTGCGTGATGCCGCTGTGGGAGTGCGTGATGCCGCTGTGGGAGTGCGTGATGCCGCTGTGGGAGTGCGTGATGCCGCTGTGGGAGTGCGTGATGCCGCTGTGGGAGTGCGTGATGCCGCTGTGGGAGTGCGTGATGCCGCTGTGGGAGTGCGTGATGCCGCTGTGGGAGTGCGTGATGCCGCTGTGGGAGTGCGTGATGCCGCTGTGGGAGTGCGTGATGCCGCTGTGGGAGTGCGTGATGTGCGTGTGGCTCGGTGTCGTCTTGGGCCCCTGGAATACACACTCGCGGCCTGCTGCAGACGGGGGCCTCTGAATGTGAAAGGCCAGCCTAATGGCCCCTGAATGGGCCTGTAACTGACGCACACGCGGGGGTCCCAGGGCCAGACTGTGAGAACGGGCACGTGGATAAATAACAGGAAGGAACATTATTATGGAGCGCGCGCAGGCGCAATGGGAGGCGGACAGTTTAGGTCATTCCTTATGGACTTTGAGTT
Source organism: Eucyclogobius newberryi (assembly GCF_026437365.1). NCBI lineage: Eukaryota > Metazoa > Chordata > Actinopteri > Gobiiformes > Gobiidae > Eucyclogobius > Eucyclogobius newberryi. The sequence goes on from NW_027315724.1 coordinate 3,907,149, forward strand.
GGACTTATGGCAGGTTCAGTTATGGTGAGACCTCTTGGGCCTCAAGTCCTTTCTTGGTTGTAATATATATATCAAAATAAATAATAGAAATACTCCTGGTGAAAGTACAAACATGCACGCAGAGTCTACATGACATATTCATATATTCTAAACTCTCTGATGGTGTTTTAACGGATGGACATCAAACTCAGGCAGTTTTATTCTTCATTTATGGTCCTAACTCATGTTTGTCCTTGGGCTGCAATGAATGATTATTTTACTCATTCATTTATCAAACAATTTTTATTTTGGTTCATTGATTGATTAGTTGTTTGGATGGTGAAGGACTCATCAACGTTAACAAACTTTAAACCAGATGAGGCTAAAGTCATGTTATTTGAGAAGGTCCTGATAGAATATATCTACTGACTAAATACTTACTGTATTTATGTGTTTGTGTCGTCATGACGCCTCCTCAGCACGTGCCACGTTTCATGTCCAGATGTTTAAAGATGGATAATAACGATAGTCATTTCAACAACTAATTAGTTGCGATTCATCAATTCCCTTGTTTCCTCCCAGCACGCCGTCCCACACCGTCCCACACGTCCCACACGTCCCACGCCGTCCCGCACCGTCCCACACCGTCCCACACCGTCCCACACGTCCCACACGTCCCACACCGTTCCACGCCGTCCCACACGTCCCACACCGTCCCATGCCGTCCCACACCACACCGTCCCACACGTCCCACACCGTTCCACGCCGTCCCACACCGTCCCACACCGTCCCACACCGTCCCACACCGTCCCACCATGTCCCTCCAAATAGCTCAACATGTCCCACTTTTACAGTTTGAGATGATCTGCTTTAGACCCGAGCTGATGCTTCGTCCGCTGTTTGTCATTTGGATCCGGTTTAGATCCGGTTTAGATCCGGTTTAGATCCGGTTTAGATCCGGTTTAGATCCGGTTTAGATCCGGTTTGGTTTCTCTGTCGTTTGGACCTGGTTCTAGTCCTGGTTTAGAAGTCCTAGTTTATTCATGGGTTTCATCGTCTCATCACTCTGAAACCCATGAGTAGGACACATTGGTCCGTCCCATTGGTCCGTCCCATTGGTCCATCGTTGACCCTGGTTTGGTCTCGTTTGTCACTGTTTGCGGTGCCATCGTCCTGTACATACAACAAACATGTGTGGGGGTCCGGACTGCAGTTGTGCCCTCAGCACTGCACACTCACACCTTATGACTGCTCCAGGCCTCTTCCTCCTCCTCCCCTTCCTCCTCTTGCTCCTCCTCTTCCTCCTCCTCGTCCTCCTCTTCTTACTCCTTGAAAGTGGCTTGAGGAACACTTCTGATTTAAAGAAGACAAATGCAGAACAAACAGTAGATCTTCAGTCACATGTTCACACCAGATAAGCCCCGCCTCTTCATAGTGACAAGCTGTGGATTGTTATTGACATGTTTTTATTTTTGAAAAGGCCACGTGAGTCTTAGTTTTCAGGTACAGGATGTGGGCGGGGATCAGGGGCAGGTGAAAACAGGACTTTTCAGTTACAGGATTAACTCCAACACAAGAACGGCTGAAAGAATGATGAGGAAACACTTAAGGCTATTTATGATTTTGCTAAAATGTTACACATTTTATTCCAGGATAGCATGTTTTTAGAGTTATAATTTGATCACACAGGGGAGAGAGTCCATTAACTGTTATCTATAGCAGGCGTTGCCATAGAAATGAGTTGATAAAATACATAAGATATATATATATATCTTTAAATGAATGATTAAAATACTGGTAAATTGTGCCGTTGATGGAATCAGTGGCATGTGGTAATGATAATAATAATAAATATAGCCGCAAGCGGCAATGAGCGGCCCTCGCTACGCCGCCGCCACGCCGCAAGAGGAGGGGGCGCTAACGCGCCCCAATTGTCCTTTTATTACGCCTACTGCTGAATCTGTGACGCTGTCACATCTTCTCCCCTTTGTTTTACCATCAAAAAGCAATTTTATTTTAAATTCTTGGCAAAATGTGCGGCTTTGCCGCACAGACACCGTGACTCTTTGAATGAAAATGTGGATAACTTTTGATGGTCCTGAAGATGAGTCTCACCAAATTTCAGGTTAATAGGGCTGACGCCCTAAGAGGAGTTTGTGAAAGTCTAAAGTGTAAACATGTTCTGGCGAATTCCCCATTGGAATAACATGAAAGGTTTCGGTCATCGTTACGGCAACGCCATAACAATTATGACATGGGTCTCATTGACTTTTTTGATGGGGATGCTAAAATTGAGTTGTGTGTCAAATTTCATATAATTTCGCAAAACTAAACATTTAACCTCCATATAAAATCTGTAGGGGGCGCTGTGGCGCCAAATTAATCTATTTCACTTCAAGTAGGTTTAGGGCAAAGAGTTTAACAACTGATTCTAATTTGACGCAATTCGGACTTTATTTGCGCAAACGGCAGAAATTTTAAATATGGGAGATTTCTGAAATTCTTGCTACAGTTTGCGGCTTCGCCGCACAGAGACCGTGACAGGTATCAATGTAATTTGGATAACTTTTTATGTCCCACTCCTCAGTAGCATTTTCACCAAATTTCAGCTTTTTAGGGCCAACGCCCTGGGAGGAGTTCGTAAAAGTACGACGTTTGGAAAAACTCCGAAGTCATGTTTAGCCATTTTTGAAGCAATATGGCCGACATTTGGTTGGGCGGACGGCGTTGCCGTAATAATATTTTTTACTTCTCTTGTCACCATCTACCTCTGCGCCAAATTTCATGATTCTACGATCAGATTTTTTTTGGGTCATTTCCCATCTCTCAATGCATTTTTGGTACATTTGGGGGCGCTGACGCGCCAATTTTTTTTATTTTAGAGAAGGGAAATAGCCAGAATGTAGAGAGGCACGATTTTTAGAGGTGTGCAAATTTTTGTGACTTTTCGTCAATGTTCACTGGGTGAAAAATAGGGGGGTTGGTCCCGAGAATAAGAAGAAGAAGAAGAAGAAGAATATTCCGATGCGAAAACAATGTTTCCCATTTTTCAAATATCATAAACTATACATTTTCATGGTGTGGGTCCCTGGTCACTGACGGGTACTTTCGATAATTTTGAGTGGGCTCCGCCCACTTTGTGTTTTTGGCCCTCTATACAGTAATAATGTTCAATTTTTGCATTACATGCTTATATGAACGGAACATGCAAGAGATGGGGAACGTATTCGTGAGCTACTTAGCGCAAATGAGTGCTTTATATGGTGATGACGACCGCTTCCCAATGCAAAGTGCTCGTTTAGTGCGAACTTTTGCACGGGCTTCGCCCGTTTACAACGGTAATGTTCCATTTTCCTACAACTAATTAGTATGCACGGGGCGTGCATGAGTGGAGGAGTGCGTTAGTGAGTGCTTCGCGCTTGATTTCGTGCGCACTACGTGCGCACTTTCGCAGCCTTTAGGCCTTACGAGACTAATAGGCCTCTCGCCCGCTTGTGGCGCTCGGGCCTAATAATAATTTAACACTGAGATGGACCATGAGCGTCGCATGATTTGTTTGGGATTTGGCTCCACAAACATTTGATATTAATCTTATGGCTTTAAGTTCTTAAACATATTTCACTCTTCTTTGTGTCGACAGAGAAGAACTTTGTGCAGTGTCGTTTCATGTGAACCATGAACCATAAAGAAACTGAAAGAGAGAATGAATGTTGTGTCACGTGATATTGCTTGATTACAGATGACATCATAACATTCTAGACCAATAAGATTCAATACAGACAAGCAACTCAAATGAATTCTGTTAAAAAGCTGATTTTAGTTGCAATACAACAAGCTAATGTGTCGAGTCACTAATAGAAACCAGCAGATTAAAAATTTGTGAATTTACCTGTGACTATGACATGATAAAATACAATGTCTGGACGTATGACATCATCACGTGTGATGTCAGCAATAGATGTTTAAAAACTCTGCTCTACTTCCTATCATTTTCAACTGAACATGAGTGTTTGTGAGAGTGAACGTTCATTACCACGATTCTGATGGTGCATACTTTCAGAGTCTATTCTATTTGCATTATTTGATATATTTAGATGCTGTTATTATTCAGTGTTGTATGTTGCACATTAACGCCAAAGTGTTACGTTTCTAGTTTGTGAATTCTGTTACAAACGCCTTTCTGAGTCTGAGAAACCACAAAGGATTGTTCAACGTTTGTAATAATATATATATATATATATAACATGATTTGACTTTGGAAAAGAGTCACCGTATAGTCCAGGTAGTTTATAAATGAGATAATCATATGAAAGACGTCGCACTCATGAGCAGAACATGTCCTCTTTAAACCCCTAGAAGACTGAAACCTGTAGATGACTTTATTCATCAGAAACTCTAAATGAGGGGTCAGTGTGGTTCAGTCCAGTGGGTCCCAGAGTGTGTGTGTGGGGGGGGGGCATGACTTTATATGTTGATTTTAACCCTCAGTAGTTTTAATTAAAAACTGTATTGAAGTTTGTTTTTTAAATCAAAATACTTGATAAGCCAATGAAATGAACTCAATTCAACCAGATTTTAAATGTTTTGCAGCTTGAAACAATCACAGAGAGAATCAGCAGTGGGGGTCCCGGGCCGGTCACGTGGGGGTCCCGGGCCAGTCACGTGGGGGTCCCCGGCCGGTCACGTGGGGGTCCCGCCGGTCACGGGGATATTGTGGGTGTCCGAGTGTCAAACGGATTCTATAAGGTGCTGTTGCCATGTGAACGCGCGTCATCTGTCCCCGCGGGGCCGGGTTTGTCCAGCCCGGATCAACAATGGCACTAAAGACGCGCTTGGACCCGTTCCAGGCGGTGTGGCGGGTGGTGGGAGTGCGCCCTCTGCTGGACACTGCACAGTTACACAAGTGTAAAGTAAGTACTAAATACATCGACCAAAAAGATTCTGACGTAACAAAAGATCAGACAGATGAGTTGAACGCACTTTGTAAAAAGACACAAATAATCAAACAAACAGCAAAGAACTGAAATCTCAAGTAAAATAAATCTCTACGGCAGTTTGTGGCAATTGCACACTTTAGAATGTGTTTTTTAATCAATGTATAGAGAGAGAGAATGATGTAAAACACACACACATAAAGATGAGAGGAATACGTTTAGTGTTTTTATTTCACCCTGGAGAGACAAAGAGACCACGAGAATGGACTGTTTAGCAGCTTTATTCGTGAGTTATTTGGCGCTCAGACCCCGGCGGAAGACGTTGCAATCATGGGCACTCCATGATCTATTTGTTTTAGATGTCTCCCCCCGGAGCCTGGAGACTGGTGGTGGTAGATGTTAAAAGGTATGAGGGGAATGTAGAGGAGGAGCAGGGGAGGTGGTGGGTCGCAGTACGGTTTGAGCGGCCGAGCCATCTGCCTGAGGCTTAAATGCGACCGCCTGGTGCTGATGGGGAGCAGGTGTAGGGGCCATGGTACAGACGCCCCCTGTCCTTTCACCCTCCTTCTTTGGCCAGGAAAAACTGCATAACCTCTTTGGGATAAGCGCAGAAACCTGGGAGAGTCCATGGTGAAGTGAGGGATCTGACTCTCACAGACGGACAGGCCACGCCCGCTTGAGTGCGATGATGGCGCTGGGGAGAGGGGTCCTTCCATGGAGGCCTTGACGCAGATTTAGGTTAGGTCTTCCAGGTGAATTTACGCAGGCTTCATTTAGGCCTAAAAACGACAACGCGCATGAGTGACACGCATGAGTGACACGTGTCGTGTATGAGTATGAGTATGAGTGACGTGTCACTAATTAGAACCCTTTAAATCCTAAAGGTCAGAATGAGGTCATTTCATCTCGGACAGATGAGGGAGAAATGGGGATGAGAGAGAGGGAGGACATGCAGTGAACTATCAGAGTTTCAAACTCACAACCCTGCGGCCGGTTGCACTTAGAGCTTGGCATATGTGCTGTGCCTTAACCACCCAAAGTCATTTCAGTTTTATGTACATTTAATTTGTATCCAGACATTGGACCAATGTTTGGTCAAATATAATAGAAGATCATCTGCAGCGATGACACAATGAACTGTTTTTGATTGTCTAATATACGGGGCCAATGGTTCCAGGCACAGCCCTCTTTACAGAGTCAGTGGGTGTGTAGGTGACCATACTGTGGGTCACTCAGTGGGTATTTTAATTTTCAATTGAATTTGACATTTTTATGATGAAGTCGTCTCTTTGAAATGTGATCAGCATTTTAAATAAATAAGCCCAGCTCAAAGAATCAAAAGATTTCTCAGAGGCCAAACTATTTATTCCAGCTTTGTTTTGCTGTTTTGTATATGGTTCATTATGTGTAAAGATTGTGTTTGTTGATAAATCTGTATTTGTCCCATTCTTTTGGACATAATTGACACATTCACAATAGAAATGGGTCGATATGAGGCACAATCAAGTTGGAGATACAATGTCTTCTTTCAACTGGCAAGAGTTGGAACGCAAGAGAATTAAAGGAGATGATCGGGAACACTCTGCGGGGACTTTGTATTTCAGATCCTATTTTTTATTTGGCCCTTCAGTCATGAGAACGATTCAAATGATGATTGCATTTTGTGTTTCAGCTTGTTGTTTTCAAGTTTCAAATTTCCAGGCCAATAATTCATACAAATTTGATCCACTCTAATAATATCTTTGTTTGGTAGAAATCATTTTATCAACTATTCACTGTGAGGTCAGAAAATTAATTACTTCTCTTTTGTCTTTTTAATTTCTTGTAGCATTTATGGATTCCTTTTCTCGGCATAATTTACCTCCGGCAGTTTTAGTTTGTTTGCAGCTCATTTGGCTTTCCTTTCCCAAGGTAATGGCTACAATTTTCCTCTCCAAAGTGCTTTAGCAGCAAGAGGATGGGCAAGTTTCACTGTTGTAATTTTCCTCCACATAAGTCTCAGTGTTGTTTGATGACAAAGGGTCATTAAGCAGACTGACATCGAACCTCCGGAGTCTACAGTTATGGGGATAGGGGCGTGGTCATTTAAGTCTATTTTTGATCTGTCTTCATTGAAAATAGAATGTGTTGTTTATTGCTCCTCCAGTTCCCCTTGAGTTTGATATGTGTAATGCAGGTTGGACATGAAGATTACAATCCCCACCACAGATCGGGTTCCCTCAGGCTCCATCAGTGCTTGGAAGAATGCAGAACATAATATGTCTCCCTTCTGCCTCACCTAAAAAACAGATGTTGCTTATGGTTAATTATAATCTAATCATTAAAACATGAAAATCAATTTCAATCACAATTAAACCCGCAAGCGGCATCCAACGGCCCTCGCGGGCCGCCGGTCTTCCGACTCTGCGCTTTCGACTTGATAAAGATGGCGCCCTTATTGTGTGTTGAATTAAAAAATAACTTGACAGACGGCGACACTTTGGACATGGCCAATCCAGTGCAAATCAACACAAGTGTCAGTCAAATTTGCTGCTCCGCCACACAGAGACCGTAGCACTTAGAATATAAATATGGATAACTTTTGATGCCGCGCTTGTGTAGATGATATTTCCCAAAGTAAAGCTTGATCGGGCTATTGCCCACGGAGGAGTTTGTTAAAGTGTGAAGCGTAAATGTGAACATTTCAAAGATTTGGCGTTTTCCCATTTGTGACAGTATATTTGCAGCTCCACGGCACAGAGACCGTAGCACTTAAAATCAAAATATGACTGACTTTTGATGCCGCGCTTGTGTAGATGATTCTCCCCAAATATGAGCTTGATCGGACAATCGCCCTAGGAGGAGTTCCTTAAAGTGTGAAGCGTAAAAATGTGGTGATTTGAGCAATTCTATGATTTTCCCATAAGGATAACATGGGATGTTTCTGTCATCGCTACGGTTACGCCGTACAAAATATGACTTTGGCTCTCATACTTTTATGATCAGGATGGCAAATTAGAATTTTGTTCAAAATATCATGTCATTTGGAAAAACTCTATTGTTTATAGGCCACTCTGTAGGCCAAATAGTCAGAATTCTGGGAAACGTTTGCGGCTCCGTCGCACAGAGACCGTAAAAGTTATCCTTAAAATTTGGATAACTTTAGATGCCCCACTTGTCTAGAGGACGTACACCGATTTTGAGGTCGGTGGGCAAAACGCACTAGGAGGAGTTCGTTAAAGTGTAAAACATAAAAATGTGGATATTCGAGAGATTTAGCGGTTTTCCCATAGGGATAACATGGGAGGTTTATGTCATCGCTACGACTACGCCGTAAAAATTAAGGCATTTGTCAGATTGGCTTTTTTGATCGCGACGCCAAAATAGAATTTTGGGTAAAGTTTAGAAAATTTTGGTAAAACTAATTTTTGACCTTCAATGTTAATTTAAAGGTCACTCTGTAGGGGGCGCTATCGCGCCCATTTCAATTTTGTCATCATAAACTGGTCCAAACTAGAAAGTTGAACAACTGATTCAAATTTGGTCCTAATCGGACTGGTTTTGATCAAATGGGAACAATTTTTAGATCTGCAATATCCCAAAATAAGTTGTCCAAATTTGCGGCTGCGCCGCACACAGACCGTAAAAGGTATCTCAAAAAATTGGATAACTTTAGATGCCCCACTTGTCCAGAGGACGTCCGCCGATTTTGAAGTCGGTGGGCAAAACGCCCTAGGAGGAGTTCGTCAAAGTTTGACGGGAACAAAATGGCTAACACAGCGTGTTTTCATTTTCAAAGGAAGATGGCGGCCATAGGGTAATTCTGGGGGCGTGGCCACAGTAATATTTGTTTTTTGTCCTCACGAGAGAAATGCGTGTTCCGAATTTCGTAGCTCTACGACAAAGTTGACCTCGGGGCGTCTCCCATAGGCGCAATGTATTTTGACTTTTGTCGGTGGCGCTGTCGCACCATTTTTTAACGAAAAAAAAAATGGCCCAGAAAAAACAAAATTTTTCGCCGATTTTGAATTTTGGGTAAAGTTTGGTGAGTTTTTGAGCATGTTCAGGGGGGCAAATTAGAGTTCAAAGCGCTGAAGAAGAACAAGAAAAATTAAAGCCGCAAGCGGCATCCAACGGCCCTCGCGGGCCGCCGGCCTTCCGACTCTGCGCTTTTGACTTGATAAAGATGGCGCCCTTATTGTGTCTTGAATAAAAAAAGAACTTGACAGACGGCGACACATTGGACATGGCCAATCCAGTGCAAATGAACACAAGTGTCAGTCAAATTTGCTGCGCCGCCGCACAGAGACCGTAGCACTTGGAATAAAAATATGGATAACTTTTGATGCCGCGCTTGTGTAGATGATTTTTCCCAAAGTAAAGCTTGATCGAGCTATTGCCCACGGAGGAGTTTGTTAAAGTGTGAAGCGTAAATGTGAACATTTCAAGGATTTGGCGTTTTTCCCATTTGTGACAGTATATTTGCAGCTCCACGGCACAGAGACCGTACCACTTAAAATCAAAATATGGATAACTTTTGATGCCCCGTTTGTGTAGATGATTTTCCCCAAATATGAGCTTGATCGGGCAATCGCCCTAGGAGGAGTTCGTTAAAGTGTGAAACATAAAAATGTGGTGATTTTAGAGATTTCGCTGTTTTCCCATTTCTGACATATATTTGCGGGTCCGCCACACAGAGACCGTAGCACTTAGAATCAAAATATGGGTAAGTTTTGATGCCCCGCTTGTGTAGATGATATTCTCCAAATATGAACTTGATCGGACAATCGCCCTAGGAGGAGTTCATTAAAGTGTGAAGCGTAAAAATGTGGTGATTTGAGCGATTCTACGATTTTCCCATAAGGATAACATGGGATGTTTCTGTCAACGCTACGGTTACGCCGTACAAAATATGACTTTGGCTCTCATACTTTTATGATCAGGATGGCAAATTAGAATTTTGTTCAAAATATCATGTCATTTGGAAAAACTCTATTGTTTATAGGCCACTCTGAAGGCCAAATAGTCAGAATTCTGGGAAACGTTTGCGGCTCCGTCGCACAAAGACCGTAAAAGTTATCCTTAAAATTTGGATAACTTTAGATGCACCACTTGTCTAGAGGACGTACACCGATTTTGAGGTTGGTGGGCAAAACGCACTAGGAGGACTTCGTTAAAGTGTAAAACATAAAAATGTGGTAATTTGAGAGATTTTGTGGTTTTCCCATAGGGATAACATGGGAGGTTTCTGTCATCGCTACGACTACGGCGTAAAAATTTAGGCATTTTTGTGATTGGCTTTTGTGATCGGGACGGCAAAATAGAATTTTGGGTAAAGTTTAGACAATTTTGGTAAAACTAATTTTTGACCTTCAATGTTAATTTAAAGGTCACTCTGTAGGGGGCGCTATCACTGCCATTTCAATTTTGTCAGCCTAAACTGGTCCAAACTAGAAAGTTTAACAACTGATTCAAATTTGGTCCTAATCGGACTGGTTTTGATCAAATGGGAGCAATTTTTAGACCTGCAATATTCCAAAATAAGTTGTCCAACTTTGCGGCTGCGCCGCACACAGACCGTAAAAGGTATCTCAAAAAATTGAATAACTTTAGATGCCCCACTTGTCCAGAGGACGTACGCCGATTTTGAAGTCGGTGGGCAAAACGCCCTAGGAGGAGTTCGTCAAAGTTTGACGTAAACAAAATGGCTAACTCAGCTTGTTTTCATTTTCAAAGGAAGATGGCGGCCATAGGGTAAGTTTGGGGGCGTGGCCACAATGTTTTTTTTTGTTTATCCTCACGAGAGGAATGCGTGTCCCGAATTTCGTAGCTTTACGCCAAAGTTGACCTCGGGGCGTCTCCCATAGGCGCAATGTATTTTGACTTTTGTCGGTGGCGCTGTCGCGCCATTTTTTAACGAAAAAAAAAATGGCCCAGAAAAAATAAAATTTTTCACCGATTCTGAATTTTGGGCAAAGTTTGGTGAGTTTTTGAGCATGTTCAGGGGGTCAAATTAGAGATCAAAGCGCTGAAGAAGAACAAGAAAAATAATAATAATATTTTTAGCAAAAACAATATAGCCGTTTTTACTATAACAACAAATGATACATCGTTTGAAAGCTCTAAGCCTTCCCGATGCCGCCATGGGGTGGAATTATCATTACGAGCGCTTACGCGCTCGTCACTCCCTATTCCGTCGGGATGCCCCGCCCACTCCCCATAGACTTCCATTGATTTGAGCAGATACAAGCATGGCCCATGCCTGCGGCATGGATTCTCGCATACGGGACGATGCCAGGAGGGTTTTTGGAGGAATGCAGCGCTTCGCGCTGCTGTTGTCAACAATTAGTGAATGGGCTACGCCCATTCACTAATTGTTGACTATTTCTGTCATAGCAGGAGTAAGTATGCATGATCCATGCCTTCGGCATGGGCTAGTTCACTGTACTTGCCAGGGGCGACGGGGTACCAAACATGCGGGCTGCGCCCGCATGTTTGGTCAGACAGTTGCAACGCTGCCTTCGGCAGCGTTGCGGGAGCAATAGGCCCTCCCCCTGCTGGGGCTCGGGCCTAATAATAATAATAATATTTTTAGCAAAAACAATATAGCCGTTTCCACTATAACAACAAATTATACATCGTTTGAAAGCTCTAAGCCTTCCCGATGCCGCCATGGGGTGGAATCATCATTACGAGCGCTTACGCGCTCGTCACTCCCCATTCCGTCGGGATGCCCCGCCCACTCCCCATAGACTTCCATTGATTTGAGCAGATACAAGCATGGCCCATGCCTGCGGCATGGATTCTCGCGTACGGGACGATGCCAGGAGGGTTTTTGGAGGAATGCAGCGCTTCGCGCTGCTGTTGTCAACAATGTAAGTATGCATGATCCATGCCTTCGGCATGGGCTAGTTCACTGTACTTGCCAGGGGCGACGGGGTACGACAGTTGCAACGCTGCCTTCGGCAGCGTTGCGGGAGCAATAGGCCCTCCGCCCTGCTGGGGCTCGGGCCTAATTACCACGCTCCTTAGCAGACTTCACGTAGAGAAGCCAAACTGAGGCCTTAGTCACATGGGTTGGGAGCAGCTTCACATGCCAGTCCTTATGGCCAGGATGTCGACCCGGCAGCATTATGGAATGGACTTCTGCAAAGTTTTAGATAAACTCTACAACAGTGTGGATGACTTCATGGCTGATGAACCTGGCTGTATGTGGCTGTGGCTGTGGTCTCGCTCCATTTTCCTCATAGTGTTTGATCATGTCAGTCAGGGTGTCTTTGCCAATTCTGAAAAGGGGGAAAAATAAGGATTATGGTGAACAGTAATATGGGAAATATAGCCGCAAGCGGCAATGATCGGCCCTCGCTACGCCGCCGCCACGCCGCAAGAGGAGGGGGCGCTAACGCGCCCCAATTGTCCTTTTATTACGCCTACTGCTGAATCTGTGACGCTGTCACATCTTCTCCCCTTTGTTTTACCATCAAAAAGCAATTTTATTTTGAATTCTTGGCAAAATGTGCGGCTTTGCCGCACAGACACCGTGACTCTTTGAATAAAAATGTGGATAACTTTTGATGGTCCTGAAGATGAGTCTCACCAAATTTCAGGTTAATATGTCTAACGCCCTAAGAGGAGTTTGTGAAAGTCTAAAGTGTAAACATGTTCTGGCGATTTCCCCATTGGAATAACATGGAAGGTTTCGGTCATCGTTACGGCAAAGCCATAACAATTATGACATGGGTCTCGTTGACTTTTTTGATGGGGATGCCAAAATTGAGTTGTGTGTCAAATTTCATATAATTTCGCAAAACTAAATATTTAACCTCCATATAAAATCTGTAGGGGGCGCTGTGGCTCCAAATTAATTTATTTCACTTCAAGTAGGTTTAGGGCAAAGAGTTTAACAACTGATTCTAATTTGACGCAATTCGGACTTTATCTGCGCAAACGGCAGAAATGTTAAATTTGGGAGATTTCTGAAATTCTTGCTACAGTTTGCGGCTTCGCCGCACAGAGACCGTGACAAGTATCAATGTAATTTGGATAACTTTTGATGTCCCACTCCTCAGTAGCATTTTCACCAAATTTCAGCTTTTTAGGGCCAACGCCCTGGGAGGAGTTCGTAAAAGTACGACGTTTGGAAAAACTCCGAAGTCATGTTTAGCCATTTTTGAAGCAATATGGCCGACATTTGGTTGGGCGGACGGCGTTGCCGTAATAATATTTTTTACTTCTCTTGTCACCATCTACCTCTGCGCCAAATTTCATGATTCTACGATCAGATTTTTTTTGGGTCATTTCCCATCTCTCAATGCATTTTTGGTACATTTGGGGGCGCTGACGCGCCAATTTTTTTATTTTAGAAAAGGGAAATAGCCAGAATGTAGAGAGGCACGATTTTTAGAGGTGTTCAAATTTTTGTGACTTTTCGTCAATGTTCACTGGGTGAAAAATAGGGGGGTTGGTCCCGAGAAGAAGAAAGAAAGAAAGAAAGAATAATATTCCGATGCGAAAACAATGTTTCCCATTTTCCAAATATCATAAACTATACATTTTCGGAAAGCGCTCGCGCTTTCCTACCTCATGGTGTGGGTCCCTGGTCACTGACGGGTACTTTCGTTAATTTTGAGTGGGCTCCGCCCACTTTGTGTTTTTGGCCCTCTATACAGTAATAATGTTCAATTTTTGCATTACACGCCTATATGCACGGAACATGCAAGAGATGGGGAACGTATTCGTGAGCTACTTAGCGCAAATGAGTGCTTTATATGGGGATCTCAATGTAAAGTGCTCGTTTAGTGCGCACTTTTGCACGGGCTTCGCCCGTTTACAACGGTAATGTTCCATTTTCCTACTACTAATTAGTATGCACGGGGCGTGCATGAGTGAAGGAGTGCGTTAGTGAGTGTTTGGAAGTGGGCGAGCGCTTCGCGCTCGATTTCGTGCGCACTATGTGCGCACTTTCGCAGCCGTGCTTCGCACGGCCTTACGAGATTAATAGGCCTCTCGCCAGCTTGTGGCGCTCGGGCCTAATAACACGCTTCACAGATAACAGTTCATATTGGCGGCGCACAAACACACGAGCAGAACAGCACACCAAAACAGGCACTTTCAAGCGTGTTTGTGATGCCAATTATTCACATTGTAACGTTTACGTTGTATTTAAGATTAAAACGTGGAGAAATGATGGAGCATCGGCCCTTGGCTAGCGGGGATAGCTAGCTAGCTTGTGATAACATGGCTCACAGGTAACCGTAAAAACACGAACACAAGCATGTTTGTGATGAACGAGCACAAGACATAATCAATACTTACGCCATGAGGAACAGGAATGTATTTCTGCAGACTTCTTTGCTCCTATGAATAGGGCTTTTTGGTTGACGTCGTCAGCTCAGAAGTGGCGACAGAACGTCTGTTTGCTTCCATATGTCCAATGATCCTCATATCTTGCCACTCTCTTTCTGCTGCTAGAGAATCGCTCCGCAGCTTGTACATGACTTCTGGAGTTAGTTTGTTACTACACGATTCTCTTGAGAGCAGAGAATGTTCTTTTCTTCTTGAGTAACATTTGCAGTCAAAGTTACGGATTTTTTCCATCTCTCCTTTTTCCTCTGCAAATGTAACCGTGGCAATAGCGTCTGTCATTTCACACTCCAGCTCTTCGGCGTGACCGGGCGCTTCTTCCTCATCTTCGTCCTTGTCTAAGGTCAGCCGTAGACTAGGGATGTTTTCCAGTTGGATGAAATGGCGTTCGTCATCTGTGACCTCATCTTCAGATTCAGAAGTTAGATAGTCATCTGGAAAAGCGGACTTGTCTCAGAAATAATCCAAAAACGTGGCGCTGTAACAGCCGCGGTTAAGCTCGTTCACAATAGCAGCTTGATCCATGATACAAACAATGCTACACAGGGCGTGATGCTGCTTGTTAAGTAGCCATGTGGCTGGCCGCCCATTGGCCGACTACAACAACGCAGCTGTTCATAGGGAAATGAGGCCACACCCCTACTGCACTTTAACTGCTTTATTTATGCTTTTAATGCTGCAAATACTGTTATCTGATACATGGAATGGCTGCTTCATAACTTCAACTTTCACATAATGCAAAAAAAAAAAAACTCACAAATTTGGGGGAAAAAAGGTAAAACCCTGTTTTTCTCAGTTTGGTCGGGGGCCGACTTGTAACGGCTTTTACGGTGCTCCGTCACATCTGTGTGAATGTGAGACGTGGAGTCACACAGAGTAAATCCCCTGAACGGCAAACCCTTGTGTGTGTGGCTCATTCCAACTACACAACATAACACAACGCAGAGAGGTTCCAGTCGGTCAGTACGGAAAGGCCGGCTACAGTGGTGCCGTGACCCGGATCCACATCGCTCAGACTGGTTCCTCGTGGTTCCTGGAGCTGTCGCCAAGAGTTACTCACATCAAGAGTCAACAAGGGGTTTTGCTTGCCTGATCCGTCAGCCCCGCCCACATTGCTCAACAAGTAAGTACAATTTAAACGACACGCCCGTCCAGGGCGGTGTAGGGCAGTCGTCCAGTGAACCCACCTATTTGAACTTGTCAGGTGCAAAGTTTGTCTTGCGGTCAGATGGGAGAGAGCCTCAGCTCTTCAGAGGAGATGGTTTGGACAAAAACACTGTGAGTAGCGAGAGATGATGCAAGTGTACTTCAAAAAGAGAGGTTCCAGTTGGTCAGCACGGACAAGCTGGCTACACATACACATTCCATAAAGTAAAACCCTTTTCAAAAATAGTTCCTTGAACTAGTACATATCAGCCATCTTTATCTTTACATTCAGAATTTTGATCAGGCCGAGTTTTTAGGTTTTATATAGCTATAGTGTTTCATGTTAATATATAATATCTATTTTCTCCTTTCTCAATTTTGTTATTTTTTTATTGTTATTTATAAAATTGTTCTTTGGGTTCAATATGCCGCTAATGTTAAAGGATGTTACTCATAACTCTTCCAATGCCATTGGATTGATTTTACTACAGAAAAATGAAACTGTAGTAGTGCGGACATTTGGGAGGTTTGTAGCCTCTGCCCAGCCCCTCCTGACCTTTCACCCCAACGTCACACGCTAGGAAGTGGAGGCGGAGCCAGGCCATGGCCTTTAGAAGCATCAGCACACTGCGGTCGCTTCAAAGTCAGGCGCACCGATTCAAACATTTGAAAACAAAAAAAGGTCAAGGGGAGGCTCATAGGCACGTTGGACGCCGGGGTCGTACTGTCAGGTGTGGCGAGTTCCCAGCGGGTCCAGCCTTCCTAGTCACAGGGTTTAATGTGGAAAGCCCTGGTTTAGAAGTTGGCACCTTCAGGGCACCTTACTACGCCCAGGTGACTGGTGGAGCTGCAGTCAGTAATGCTGGCAGTCTTGAAGTAAAAGTATTTGGCTCTCAGCTAATGTTTTTTAATGTTTTTTTAGGTGTAGACTGCATGCCGGAGTGGCAGCCTTTAGGGCTGGGTATTGCCAAGACCCTCGCGATACGATACGTATCCCTACTTGTATGTCCCGATACAATTCCCTCATTACGATACGTATCCCGATACTTTTTTGAAAAAAGGGTCTTAAAGTTTACCAAATGGGCATTTGTTTTATTCCGGATAAGAAAATGCATGAATTTTCATGTTTATCCACAAAGCTTATGCAAAGAACACATTCAAGTAAAGTTGCCAAACAATTGGCAAAGTCTGAACAAAATAAATAATAGCAGTAATTTGAATGAATGTAAACATGGCTATCTTAATTAGCCTTCTAATAGTGAAAAAGTAGGGGCCCATCCCCTTGTGGGGACCGGCAATGCGCTGGCCTCAGCTGGACTGGGATACTCCTGGAAGTAGTTCACCTGTGGGGTCTGGGTGGCCTTGCCCTACTCCCCTGTCACGGGGGCGGGCGGGTCACTCCCCTGTCACGGGGGCGGGCGGGTCACTCCCCTGTCACGGGGGCGGGCGGGTCACTCCCCTGTCACGGGGGGCGGGCGGGTCCTTCGTGGGTCCATGAGGAGTAAATGGACGTGGTTTATCTGGTGTGTAATGTGTGTGATGTGTGGGAGTCGGTTGACCCTCTGTTTGTGTCTTTTTGTTGTTGTTTTGGTCTTAAAATCCCGTTTCTTCGGGTTGGGCACTAAGCTAAGTAGCGCTAGCGCGGAAGTGGCCGCAGCTAACGCTAAGCTAACAGGCGCTCAGCGGGGCCCTGTTGGATAGTTGTATTGTTGAACCGTTGGGTTTATGTAGTGTAGAGTAGGGGAGATGTGTGTGATGTTGGTGTCAGGTTTGTGTCTGGTTTTTTGCCTCCGGTTCGGCTGTTGTGGCCTCGGGGCTGTGTTAGCTCCGGGGCTAAAATGGCGGTCTCGGGGCTAAGTTAGCTCCGGGGCTGCGTTGAATTTGTATAAAATAAAGGGGTGAAAGGAATGAAATCAATGAAAAAGGAAATCAAATAGAATGGAAAAGGGAGGCGTGTAACAGTAGCGACGTTTGGAGCCAAAAGCTCTTCTTCAGGCCTGTGCACAGCTGCTGCACGCTGTGTGTCTGTCTCAGTTGTTCCGCGCTGTTTACCGCCCTCTACAGGAGGGAGCTTCTAAACGGCCGCCTGGTCAATTTTTAATAAATTAACGTTATTGAAAAGTATCGATACGGAGCCTGTGACGATCTATCGCTGTATCGATATTTTGAACACAGCCCTAGTAGCCTTGCAGTGGGTAGGTTGGGTGAAGTATCGCTGTCGTATCAGTGTCTGCGTAATCCTCATCCATCGTTGGCATTAAATTGCACCGTTACTACTGCAACTTTGTTGTCTGTAGGCACCATAATGTATAGACGGTTCTGGTTTGTGATACCATACATACATGTAGTGTTACACCTTCAGGGCCCCTCATAGAATATGGGGGGCCTAACCCTCCCTCTGCTCATCCCCCCATCTTCCTCCGATGTCACACGCTAGGGAGTCGGCAGAGCCTGACTCAAAAGTGTTGTCGTCATCATCATCAGTGCACTGACCAGTACACTGACCAGTGCACTGCTGTGTCTGTAGAACTCTATTGGCTCTGTTCCTCAGCACTTGAGTTGGGACTTTTCCGGTGGGTGGGGGCGGTGGGCGTGGTCATGACGTGCTTGCGCGTGATCTGATCATGGTATGTCACACAATGCGTGAGTTGTGTTTGGCAAATGTTACACAAATGTGAGTGTCATGAATGAGTCTGTGTTGTAGGCTCGGACTGGTGGTGGGGGCCTTCCTTTTTTAACATTTGAATCCAACAATGACCTCGGACCGGACTTTAATGGACGATTGTGGTGAAATCAAACTGTTTAACTTAATAGTCAGGAATCTATTTAATATAACCATCACCCAAAGTTTCAATGTCATCTTCACACAAATCCTCTGCAGAGTGGGCGGGGTTTAGTATAACACTGATATGGCTACAAGCCCCGCCTCCTCCACTCAGCCACAAAACAAACGAGAAAATAAAATGAAAAACAAAAATGTTCATGCCAAAAACATGCACTGAACTCAAAATCTGATTAAGTCTGTTCCTAATAATGGGTCGCAGCGAATGTTTCATATATTGGATTACATATGAGGCATTTATGCACAATATTCTAGTCGTATAAATGTATGGCATTTCAAACCCAACACTCACACGTGTCTGAAGTGTCTTGCTCGAGGACACGCTTGTATAACAGCAGAAAAGTAGTTTAAAGCTGGGATTGTGTTTACACTGGACACACTTTCCCAAACCAAACTGTCCTCCTGATTGACCACGCCCTGCTCATGAGCTTTAAGGGCCAGCAGTTGACTTCAGGATCCCCGACTCCCGTGAGGTTCTGTCAGCTCAGCATCCTTCCACACACTCACACCTCCAGTTTTAGAAAGTTATGCATAAGGATGAGGAGCAAAGCCAGGCTGGTCAGGATTGAATCATATTTATTCCTGATTCACATTTTTTACATGAAGCTGCCAAAAAGACACCAAGTAAACAGACTGAGCAGAGCAGTCAAACCATTTGATCGCGCTCCTAACTACGGCCCCTCTGGAGTCCCCTGGGACCCCACATGGTCAGGCCGAGGGCTGCAGAGTCCAGACCATCCCACTTAGGTCTCTGGAGTCCACAAGGTGAGCTAAAGACCTAGAACTGACATTTAAAGGCACTTTGCACACATGAGCAGGAAGTATTAGACCATGTAAGACACATATATTTGAAAAATATACTTTCAATAGAAGATCCATCTTTATTTGATTACACTTAAAAAATTAAGAACACATAATTGTATTAAATTCATATCAGTGCCTGTTTTAGACAAGGCCCTTGAGGAAACAGATTGTTTTCGATACTTTAGTTTGGGCTTTGACCTTTGGTTGACCTGTGCTTCTGTGACAAGGACGAGAACGGACTCAACAAGATTGTTCCGACTCTTTTCCTGCAACGCCAAGTTTGAAATGAAACTAATGCCATTTTATCAGAGAAGGGAATTGTTCAGGGGAAGTCTGTGCAGGGGAACTATAGCCCCCCCTCAGGGGTCTGTACAGGGGAACTATAGCCCCCCCTCAGGGGTCTGTGCAGGGGAACTATAGCCCCTCCTCAGGGGTCTGTGCAGGGGAACTATAGCCCCTCCTCAGGGGTCTGTGCAGGGGAACTATAGCCCCTCCTCAGGGGTCTGTACAGGGGAACTATAGCCCCTCCTCAGGGGTCTGTACAGGGGAACTATAGCCCCTCCTCAGGGGTCTGTGCAGGGGAACTATAGCCCCTCCTCAGGGGTCTGTGCAGGGGAACTATAGCCCCTCCTCAGGGGTCTGTACAGGGGAACTATAGCCCCTCCTCAGGGGTCTGTACAGGGGAACTATAGCCCCCCCTCAGGGGTCTGTGCAGGGGAACTATAGCCCCTCCTCAGGGGTCTGTGCAGGGGAACTATAGCCCCTCCTCAGGGGTCTGTGCAGGGGAACTATAGCCCCTCCTCAGGGGTCTGTACAGGGGAACTATAGCCCCCCCTCAGGGGTCTGTGCAGGGGAACTATAGCCCCTCCTCAGGGGTCTGTACAGGGGAACTATAGCCCCCCCTCAGGGGTCTGTGCAGGGGAACTATAGCCCCTCCTCAGGGGTCTGTGCAGGGGAACTATAGCCCCCCCTCAGGGGTCTGTGCAGGGGAACTATAGCCCCTCCTCAGGGGTCTGTACAGGGGAACTATAGCCCCTCCTCAGGGGTCTGTGCAGGGGAACTATAGCCCCTCCTCAGGGGTCTGTGCAGGGGAACTATAGCCCCTCCTCAGGGGTCTGTGCAGGGGAACTATAGCCCCCCCTCAGGGGTCTATGCAGGGGAACTATAGCCCCTCCTCACGGGTCTGTACAGGGGAACTATAGCCCCTCCTCACGGGTCTGTACAGGGGAACTATAGCCCCTCCTCAGGGGTCTGTACAGGGGAACTATAGCCCCCCCTCAGGAGGAACTATAGCCCCCCTTCAGAGGTCTTTACAGGGGAACTATAGCCCCCCCTCAGAGGTCGCTAACAGGGGAACTCTAGTGCCCCCCTCAGAGGTCGCTAACAGGGGAACTCTAGTGCCCCCCTCAGAGGTCGCTAACAGGGGAACTCTAGTGCCCCCCTCAGAGGTCGCCAACAGGGGAACTCTAGTGCCCCCCTCAGAGGTCGCCAACAGGGGAACTCTAGTGCCCCCCTCAGAGGTCGCTAACAGGGGAACTCTAGTGCCTCCCTCAGAGGGGAACTCTAGTGCCCCCCTCAGAGGTCGCTAACAGGGGAACTCTAGTGCCCCCCTCAGAGGTCGCTAACAGGGGAACTCTAGTGCCTCCCTCAGAGGGGAACTCTAGTGCCCCCCTCAGAGGTCGCTAACAGGGGAACTCTAGTGCCCCCCTCAGAGGTCGCTAACAGGGGAACTCTAGTGCCTCCCTCAGAGGTCGCTAACAGGGGAACTCTAGTGCCCCCCTCAGAGGTCGCTAACAGGGGAACTCTGGCATCCCTCAGGGGTAAGTTGAGGGGAACAATATCCCCCCAGGGCTCGGCAGAGGGGATCTAAAGCCCTCGAGTATCGACTGTGGTAGACATGAATCCACAGTGGGATCTGTGGGCTACACTTCTGTTTGAACAATGACATGGAAAACATTGTGTTTGGTTGCAACGTGTCAATTTTGTCTTGCCGAGACTAGTTTGTGCTCCCTGAACTCCAATAACACACATCTCACAAAATATGACCAGAAGTGTGGTGAAAATGCATGTCATGATTCTAAGGTTGTTTATTACAAGACCTGTAATGCATTCGTGGAAAAAATTATTAATGTTTGCATATTGGGCAAGGGATTGCACATATACAGTTATTTACATTCTGTAGATAACATTGTACTTGGCCTATAGAGGAATCTGGTTGGTACATTCGGGTCAAGTGTAGGTTTGGTGTGTGACATTCACTTCAATAGTCAATTAGAGCCGGGCTTGGTTACATGAACACAGATATTTCAAAGATACATTTCTCCATCAGTGAGACCATGTCGAGACAGAAAGTCCGTCTCCTGAAGAGTCTGCAGTGTTGGTCCTCAATGCAGATACAAAGCTAGTGCTGCAGACCAGTTCAGACGCAGAGCAGCAAAGGAAGGAAAGACCCAATTATCACAAAAATATGACAAGAAAGAAAAAGTATTTGTGACAAAAATCCCCAAACACCTAACAAGGAACAATTCCAAAAATATCTGTGTATGTGTAACCATGACACAAAAGCAAAACGAGAAGCTCTAAGATCTGCCCTGTTTCTGTTGTAGTTTTGATTCAGGTTTCAATTTAATTTACAAAAACGTTAAGTACATTTCATAAGTCCTTGGTAAATGTATTGGAGCATCACAGAGGGAATCCATACAAAAACCCAAGATCAAAGTCAGTCATTCCTGACTCTTTAATTTCCAAAACACTACAATAACATTTTCCAAATCACAGTTATTGGTTCATTTCCCCCACAAAGGAGGCGTGGCCCTGGATTAGAGCCTCAGGAGGAGCAGAATGTGGCTCCATAGAAACCCTCTGTGATGTGGCCCTGCGCTTCTCTCTAAGCAGTAGTGTTGTGCGTTCTACAAGGCTGAGGATGGCACACGTTTTGCTCTTGTGTAAGAACTGTAAAGAGGTCGGACATGTGTAGGTGTGATGTTCTGGAGAAGAGGAGCAGGCCGAGGCGCAGGCCGAGGCGCAGGCCGAGGCGCAGGCCGAGGCGCAGGCCGAGGCGCAGGCCGTGGCGCAGAGTGGCTATGTCCTGTTCGGGTTCTTCTGACCGCTCCTGCGCCGCTGTGAGGAAGACACATACACATAAGCACTGTGTTAGCATACAGACACTCCCAGGTCCAACAAGCTGAGGGAGGCACCAACAAGAGGGAGGCACCAACAAGAGGGAGGCACCAACAAGAGGGAGGCACCAACAAGAGGGAGGCACCAACAAGAGGGAGGCACCAACAAGAGGGAGGCACCAACAAGAGGGAGGCACCAACCGCCAAACCTCAGGCCGAGCGCTTACAGCCACATTTCCACTGGTTCACTTTGGAGCGGTGTCTCCACTGTCTTAAGCAGCAGGCTTTTAGCCAGGGGCCCGTCATCCCGTATTTTGAAATGTGGACGGGCATTTTCGAGTGCAAGGACGGGGTCATTTTATATTAATAAATCTTAGAAAAAAAGGGATTATCATTCAATCGGGCCGGGAAGCGTTTGGCGATGGTCCGCGCCATGACAGTTTACTGTTTACAAGTGAAAATTTGCATGCTGCGCGGTGATTGGTCGACGACATTTGTGTGCTTGGCTTTGATTGGCTGTCGAGCCCTATTCCGGAGATTTCTGAAGCTCCGCGTTTCCCGAAGCTCCACGTTTTTTTCGCGCACTTTGACAGAATTTCATCGGCAGCGCATTAAATTGACGAAGATCAAGGTAAAGCGCGCTGGATTTGGGAAGGTTATTTTAATCTGTCAATTGACACACTTCAACTCAAGTTGACGGAATGAAACGAAAGAAGGACCCAAGGAATCCCTTTCACTGCACGCACGGCATAACGTTAGACAGCGCTAAAAGCGCCACTTTACTTAGTTAAAATAGTGTATTCGGTCAGAATTTTTTAAGTATATTTTGCGGACAAATGTATTTGGACGGGGTGCTTTATAATCCTATCTAAAAGCCTGTTAAGCAGTGACTTATTACTCTTCCCTCTGCCATAAGGCTGTAATAGTTACCGTCAATGTAACGCAGATGGTTTTTGACTATGAATGGCAGGAGTGACTGATCCAGGCTTTTAGATACAGACCCGTCTTCCCGTATTTCCGACGGGGTATTTTAAAATGTGGATGGGCATTTTCGAGTGCAGGGACGGCCATTTTATTAATAAATCTAAGAAAAAAAGGGAATATTATCATTAAATTGGGCCGGGAAGCATTTGACAATAGTCCGCCATTACAGTTTACAAGTGAAAATTTGCCCAAACAAAAAGTAGTACTTTTTACTAAGTTGAGAAAACTAAGGCATATTGATGTTATACCACACCTTTAATTACACCTTTAATTAGGTCTAATTAAAAGGTGTGGAGGCTCATCGCAATTACGTCAAATGCAAAATTTCGAATGATTCACTTTGTCATTCAACAAATTCGACATTGTCACGTTGTTTGTGGCCCTCTGCCCTGTAGAAGTTTCAAAATGAGGCCCTTGTCTTAAGTGACAGTGGCTGGTCTCAGAGATCCAAAGCAGACTGTGAGGTCTATTTCTGAACTCCATACAACAGACAATCAACAGAGCGTTTGAGCGAGATGATTGGATCAGAGAACACAGACAGCCAAAGTCAGACATCAAGACAAAATAATCATTTCTCACCAACGCAGACTTGATCCACTGTAAATTAGTGTACTTAGTAAGCCTATTTCTAGTTTTGATCTTAGACTATTTAGATTTTTTATCCTATAGCAGATTTAAACTGTTTTTCTTTTTGACTGATAAATGTTGTTTTATCATTGTTCATTGTTTTATGTTTCACTGAATCACCAAAGAAAGTTCCTCAGTTTGTGAATTCTGTTCATTTTCAATGGCAATAAATCTTTTCTGATTCTGATCTTGTGATAAACTGACATAATTCCATGTTTACCCCACATGCAATCCATGTGCCGTCGTGACACATATTCATGTGCAATTACTGTCGTGATCACATGCAATGGTATTTATGTAATTTATCTTTATTATTTTCCCCTCCATCCCTTGTTGGGAAATTGGAGTTTTTGTTTATAGGAGATCTTCTACTGAAAGTGTTTTTCAGACTTCCTATAAGTGATGTGTTCTGTTCTTCTGTATCTACCTCTGTATCTACCTGCGTGGCAACAATGAAATTTCTCCATGTGGGACAATAAAGGAATATATTTTCTTATCTTATGCTTAGCAAAACAGAGCTAGCTAGCACATGTTAGCATCAGTCGTTTCCAGATTATCGACAAACAGCACTTGCGCCAAGACTTAAACCTATATTTCCAGTGCATAATCCATCTAAATGAAGCTACTTAAAGCGGAGAAGTGCAGAGAAGTGGAATAAATGCAGAAAAACTGAGAAAGTCATTTCCTGTTTACTGTAGCTCCAGCCAAGTCTCAGACACACTAAAGCTACGTACAGACCGCCGCGGCCTAATCGCGCCCGACGCAAAATTTGAGCACGTGTACATTTGAAAGGTTTACGCAGTGGACGCGCGCTATCGACGCCCCGGCCACTGTACACAGTGCGGCGCTCGAGCTGTCTGCGCACATGCGCAGTACAGGTGTTGTCGCATGAGCAGTGGAGTTGGCATTGTGTAAAATGGCGGATATCGAGAGCGTTTTTGGTTTTCAAAACCCTCACACGGAGGCGCCGGGCTTGTTTCTGTCTCTGTTGCACCGTGAATACATGGTACAGCTCCTTTCTCCCACACACGGCCACAATCAGTCTTTCATCTGCCAATGTTGACGAGCAAGGAAAAAGTGGCTCTTCTTGTGGAATTCCATGGGGAATACCGGAAATGCGAGGGGCAATACGTACGTACGTCACTGGAGCGTCAGCTCTGATTGGCTGCGGCGGCTGCTGCTACGCTTCAGCTGCCAGAGACCTCAACATATCTGAACACGTCGCGTAAGCCGCTTTTGTCGCCTCATACGCGCCCAAAGCGGCGAGAGCGTAAAAAAAACGCACCAAAAAAACGCAAAAACGAAGAAATCGCGCCGCGGCGGTGTGGACAAGGCATAACGTGGAATTACTAAACGTATTTTTGTGAAATGTTGAGTTTTCAGGTACAATTTAGATTAGACTTTTTTCAGAAAACACCGTTAATGTTTAGGTGTCGTCAGCTCTGCCCCCCATGTGGAGCCGGACCCTGAACCCTCATGAACCAGAGCATTTTGTTGTGCTATGAAGGGGCTCAAATATGAAATACATTTCAGTTTTGAACTGATATATTTCATTTCACATTTAGCAACCAAACCACCAGGCCAGATGAGAAAGAGTTCAGGTTTCTGATGAAGGCTGAGGGTTTACACACCTGTCTCACGTCTCTCGCTCCTTTTTAACAGTGACATCTCCAGTGCCGGCCCCGGGCCCTGCTTCGGGAGCGGGACTGGGGCCCTGGGGCGGGGCAGCAGCAGGGGCGGATGCAGCTCCCGCACCGGCCGAGCCCAGGATGGTGGTGACCTCTCCCTGCATGAACGCCCAGGGGGGGCTGTTGGGAGTGTTATCCAGAGGGCAGCGCTCTCCACTGGGGCAGTACACCTCCCCGTCTGCCCGGCGGCTCTGGATGTACACGCGAGTGCAGGGGAAGCAGAACCTGTGGTGCACACCAGAGGCTTCAGACACATGGTGCACAGACACATGGTGCACACCAGAGGCTTCAGACACATGGTGCACAGACACATGGTGCACACCAGAGGCTTCAGACACATGGTGCACAGACACATGGTGCACACCAGAGGCTTCAGACACATGGTGCACAGACACATGGTGCACACCAGAGGCTTCAGACACATGGTGCACAGACACATGGTGCACACCAGAGGCTTCAGACACATGGTGCACACCAGAGGCTTCAGACACATGGTGCACAGACACATGGTGCACACCAGAGGCTTCAGACACATGGTGCACAGACACATGGTGCACACCAGAGGCTTCAGACACATGGTGCACACCAGAGGCTTCAGACACATGGTGCACAGACACATGGTGCACAGCAGAGGCTTCAGACACATGGTGCACAGACACATGGTGCACACCAGAGGCTTCAGACACATGGTGCATAGACACATGGTGCACACCAGAGGCTTCAGACACATGGTGCACAGACACATGGTGCACACCAGAGGCTTCAGACACATGGTGCACAGACACATGGTGCACACCAGAGGCTTCAGACACATGGTGCACAGACACATGGTGCACACCAGAGGCTTCAGACACATGGTGCATAGACACATGGTGCACACCAGAGGCTTCAGACACATGGTGCACAGACACATGGTGCACACCAGAGGCTTCAGACACATGGTGCACAGACACATGGTGAACACGAGAGGCTTCAGACACATGGTGCACAGACACATGGTGCACGCCAGAGGCTTCAGACACATGGTGCACGCCAGAGGCTTCAGACACATGGTGCACGCCAGAGGCTTCAGACACATGGTGCACGCCAGAGGCTTCAGACACATGGTGCACACCAGAGGCTTCAGACAAATGGTGCACACCAGAGGCTTCAGACACATGGTGCACGCCAGAGGCTTCAGACACATGGTGCACGCCAGAGGCTTCAGACACATGGTGCACAGACACATGGTGCACGCCAGAGGCTTCAGACACATGGTGCACACCAGAGGCTTCAGACACATGGTGCACACCAGAGGCTTCAGACAAATGGTGCACACCAGAGGCTTCAGACACATGGTGCACGCCAGAGGCTTCAGACACATGGTGCACGCCAGAGGCTTCAGACACATGGTGCACAGACACATGGTGCACGCCAGAGGCTTCAGACACATGGTGCACACCAGAGGCTTCAGACACATGGTGCACACCAGAGG
Organism: Eucyclogobius newberryi; assembly: GCF_026437365.1. Taxonomy (NCBI): domain Eukaryota; kingdom Metazoa; phylum Chordata; class Actinopteri; order Gobiiformes; family Gobiidae; genus Eucyclogobius; species Eucyclogobius newberryi. Next base: position 3,934,088 of record NW_027315724.1, read on the forward strand.
CTTCAGACACATGGTGCACGCCAGAGGCTTCAGACACATGGTGCACGCCAGAGGCTTCAGACACATGGTGCACGCCAGAGGCTTCAGACACATGGTGCACACCAGAGGCTTCAGACAAATGGTGCACAGACACATGGTGAACACCAGAGGCTTCAGACACATGGTGCACAGACACATGGTGCACACCAGAGGCTTCAGACACATGGTGCACAGACACATGGTGCACACCAGAGGCTTCAGACACATGGTGCACGCCAGAGGCTTCAGACACATGGTGCACGCCAGAGGCTTCAGACACATGGTGCATGAGGTATGTTTATTATACTTAGGTGACCAAAGTGAGACTTTCTGATTATAAAAAGGACAAATGAGCTTTTGAGATAAAGCAAAAGACCAACCTGTGTCCTTGCACTGAAGGACACTGCACAAAGTGTGTGTCCTCCAGTCGCTCGTGGCACAGTGTGCAGGACAGCGTGTTTCCAGCAGAGTGGCTGCTGCCTGATGCCGAGCCCAGCTCGGAGGCTCCTCCGTGGGGCAGGGCTGGAGCCGTGTTGGCCGCCTCCACAGACGTGCTGGAGCTCAGGAGTTCTCCGGGCCGAGTGGCCAGAGGACGAGGCTGTCGAGCGGGAGAAGACGCAGGCTTGGGGCTGGTCTGGTTCACGCCGGCCATGGCAGAGGCCGTCAGTGGGAGACCTGTAGTTTTACCGCCACCGCCGCTGGCCACAGACGAGTGGACCGGGGTCTGGGACTTGGACTGGCCTTGTGATGCGCTCAGCTCTCGCTCCAGCTCCTGGGAGATGAAAGGCCCTATGCCCATGCCGATCCCCAGCTGTCTGCGGCTCATCTCGGCCAGCACGGGTGCAGGGAAGATCATGGGGTTATTTATGGGGGTCGGTCTGGCAGCTAAGCCCGCAGGCAGAAGACCAGGGGGGATTCCTGCGATACTCTGGGACACCAGACTGGGAGGGATGGCGGCACCGAGCATCGGCCTCCTGCTGCCGCTGGGGCTCTGGCGGTTCAGTTCCTGTGGGTGAGGGTGTCCCTCTCTGTGTAGGCCGTTGGGGGGCACCCTGGCAGAAGAGGCCACACTGTCCCCTCTGCCTGTGCGCTCAAAGCGGTCACTGTGCGTCCTGGCCGTGTCCGCCGGCGCGTCTCTCCCTGAGGTGCTGTGTTTGTTTGGGGAGGGCCCCGGGGACCGCACGGTACCGTCCTGCATGCCATGAGTCCGTTTGAGCTGGCGGGCGTTCGCGATCAGGAACTCGATCTGATTGGCGCCTTCGTAGTTGACGCAGCCGCGGCACACGACCTCCGTGAAGTCCCACACCACGGTCCAGGGCATCTTGGGCAGGTCGCACAGGTAACACCACTGGCGCCGCGACGAGGACGGGGACGACATGGCGCTGCTAATGCTAATGCTAGCGCCAACAAACACACACACACACACACACACACGAGCCCGCTGCTAGCCTGCTAACGGAGGCTACACGTTAGCAGGCTACACTCCCGTGCTGTTTTCACCCGTGCTGTACGGAAGCCTCAGAGTCCCGTAGCTCCGCGGCCTCGCGCGCACATCACGGACAGAGTGGACACGGTGTGCGCGGCGCGGCGGCTCGTGTTGTTGTTTGTTTACCACTTGAGCCGTGTCTCTGCTGCTGTCAACTGTTTTCCCGTCAGGCGAAGGAACGTTACGTAACACCGCGGGAGTGCATTGTGGGAGTTTGAGTCCTGGAGCCGCGGTGGCTCGTGCTGCCCACGGGCCTCATGGCTCACAGACAAACTACAGCACAGTCAAGCGGAAGTCAGTCGCCCAGGGTCAGAGGTCATCAGCAGAAACGTGCGCCCACAGCCACGCGCTTAAGCTCCGCACGCGAGTGTAAGACGTTCGTGATAAAATGCCCCGGGACATATCATCTTCCTCCTCCGGTGAAGATGAGGAGCCCGGTCCTGAGACGCACGCGGACCTGGAGCCGACAGGTATGAACTTTGACCCCACAGTAAGTGCTCCGCGCCTCACGGGAGCAGCGCAGGGTCAAATACTGGGTCGTGTTTTTGGAGCAGGAAACGAACATGCTTTTGTGAGATTGTATTTGTGCTTTCACGTGGCGTGTGGCGTAAATACGAGTTTCTGACCGGAAGTTGCGCATGAACACCGCACGCAGTCGTCTGCACTGGTCAGAGAAATGGGAATTCTGGAAACGGAACGACCGGAGTTGTGACGTAGTGGACGTTTGACTGTTTGAAGGCAAAGATGAACTTCAAATAATATGGAATACAACATATAGTGAAGTGTAAGTGAACTACAGGAGAAAAGTGTCTGACCAGAGCACAGGGTCAGACTCTGTTGTTCAGACTCACATCACGTTGTCTTCTATTTCCCCCGTTCAGAACCCAGGACACATTTTGAACTTGATTTTCCTCTGATTGTCAGTGTGCCCGGTCCTCTCTTCTGGACCACCACTGCTGACCCTCAGTGTGCCCAGAGGAAATGACCAGTGCAGCAGACTGTCCACTGACACATTCTCAAGCCCTGCGGCCAATGAAAATGAACAGAAGACGCACTGGACGCAGCCTCTGAGCTAAAACCTTCTGTCGCATCTTTTGAGAAGACGAGAAGACGAGAGATGGACAAACAGTGAACCACCGAGTCATTTCTGCCTCGACACAAATGTATGAGGCATAAAGCTCATGACACATAAGTGATGCCCTCAGAGTGTCAGCCCTCCTCCTCCTCCTCCTTCTCTTCCCTCTCCTCCTCTCGTCCTCCTCTCTTCCTCCCTCCTCTCTTCCTCCCTCCTCCTCCTCCTCCTGCTCTTCCTCCCTCCTCCTTTCGTCCTCTTCCTCCCTCCTTCTCCTCCCTCCTCCACCTCCTCCTCTGTCTGACCTCCTCCTCTGTCTGACCTCCTCCTCTGTCTGACCTCCTCCTCTGTCTGACCTCCTCATCTGTCTGACCTCCTCATCTGTCTGACCTCCTCATCTGTCTGACCTCCTCATCTGTCTGACCTCCTCATCTGTCTGACCTCCTCCTCTGTCTGACCTTCTCATCTGTCTGACCTCCTCCTCTGTCTGACCTCCTCATCTGTCTGACCTCCTCCTCTGTCTGACCTCCTCCTCTGTCTGACCTCCTCCTCTGTCTGACCTCCTCCTCTGTCTGACCTCCTCATCTGTCTGACCTCCTCATCTGTCTGACCTCCTCATCTGTCTGACCTCCTCATCTGTCTGACCTCCTCTGTCTGACCTCCTCCTCTGTCTGACCTCCTCCTCTGTCTGACCTCCTCTGTCTGACCTCCTCCTCTGTCTGACCTCCTCCTCTGTCTGACCTCCTCATCTGTCTGACCTCCTCTGTCTGAACTCCTCTGTCTGACCTCCTCATCTGTCTCACCTCCTCCTCTGTTGGACACAGGTTTTCCTCTGATAAATAAACCACTTTCAGAGCCTCCTGAGTGAGTTAGCATCACAGCTAGCCTCGCGCTGCACCTCTCTGTTTTGGTCAGCAAGAGATCACATGACGCTGTTTAACCAATGAAAAGTCAGGAGCCCCAGCCTGGCCCAGGAGACAGAAGCTTCAGGAGGTGAGGCCACCTGTTGTAACTGTGCGCTCCGTCTTCTCGCCGCCTGCAAACGTCACGTACGTGAAGCTCATGGAGTCAGTGACAAGGGTTGTGACGTGTCTGCAGTATGTCCTCTGTCCACAGGGCGGGGCTGTCCCATCCACACTGCCCCACAAGCACATGTGAGCAGCATCACATGTCTTGAGGGAACTGTGGCGTGTTTGTGGCGTGTTTGTGGCGTGTTTGTGGCGTGTTTGTGGCGTGTTTGTGGCGTGTTTGTGACGTGTTTGTGGCGTGTTTGTGGCGTGTTTGTGGCGTGTTTGTGACGTGTTTGTGGCGTGTTTGTGGCATGTTTGTGACGTGTTTGTGACGTGTTTGTGACGTGTTTGTGGCGTGTTTGTGACGTGTTTGTGACGTGTTTGTGGCGTGTTTGTGACGTGTTTGTGGCGTGTTTGTGACGTGTTTGTGACGTGTTTGTGACGTGTTTGTGACGTGTTTGTGGCGTGTTTGTGGCGTGTTTGTGGCGTGTTTGTGACGTGTTTGTGACGTGTTTGTGGCGTGTTTGTGGCGTGTTTGTGGCGTGTTTGTGGCGTGTTTGTGGCGTGTTTGTGGCGTGTTTGTGACGTGTTTGTGGCGTGTTTGTGACGTGTTTGTGGCGTGTTTGTGGCGTGTTTGTGACGTGTTTGTGACGTGTCTGTGACGTGTCTGTGGCGTGTTTGTGGCGTGTTTGTGGCGTGTTTGTGACGTGTTTGTGGCGTGTTTGTGGCGTGTTTGTGGCGTGTTTGTGGCGTGTTTGTGACGTGTTTGTGACGTGTTTGTGACGTGTTTGTGACGTGTTTGTGGCGTGTTTGTGACGTGTTTGTGGCGTGTTTGTGGCGTGTTTGTGGCGTGTTTGTGACGTGTTTGTGGCGTGTTTGTGGCGTGTTTGTGACGTGTTTGTGGCGTGTTTGTGACATGTTTGTGACATGTGATCAGTGCTTTTGATGCTCTCTGTGCTGCAGTGTCCAGAAGGACCAGGTTCCAGTGCCCTGAAGACTTCGTGTCCTTCTCCTACAAAGCCTGCAGCTCCACCATGAAGACCAGCAGCAGCTCAGAGCTGTGGCTCATCAAGGCTCCTGCCAGCTTCGACCCTCAAAGGTCAGTCTAGGTTTATCTGCTTCTTCATTTCCGTGTTGTCATGAGCGGTCATTCTTCTGAGGCAAAGACTTAAGGATTAGTTTTACCTTTGGGTAAATGGTAATCATTATGAACGTTGTCTTTGTCCATGTCTGAAAATTCAATTTATTTTGTTACACCCAAATTTCCAGCTGCAGTTTCCTCGAAGGGGTCAGTAAACATTGCCCCAAATTTGACCAACTGTAATTGGGAAAACTCATTTTTAGTCTGTAAATTAAATGTCTCTGACTCATTTTGCATCAAGGTTTGAACCAAATGCGCCAAGGACCATTTTCCAATTCTAGTTTTCAACTTAAAAACACCAAAAAAAACTGCAGCAAGTGTATCCCAGAAGTACAGTCCTTTTGTTGTGGAGACGGGGCGAAGGACGTGTAGCTGGCGGAGGACGTGTAGCGGGCGAAGGACGTGTAGCGGGCGGAGGACGTGTAGCTGGCGGAGGACGTGTAGCTGGCGGAGGACGTGTAGCTGGCGGAGGACGTGTAGCTGGCGGAGGACGTGTAGCTGGCGGAGGACGTGTAGCTGGCGGAGGACGTGTAGCGGGCGAAGGACGTGTAGCTGGCGGAGGACGTGTAGCGGGCGAAGGACGTGTAGCGGGCGGAGGACGTGTAGCGGGCGGAGACGGAGCGAAGGACGTGTAGCGGGCGGAGGACGTGTAGCGGGCGGAGGACGTGTAGCGGGCGGAGACGGAGCGAAGGACGTGTAGCGGGCGGAGGACGTGTAGCGGGCGGAGGACGTGTAGCGGGCGGAGGACGTGTAGCGGGCGGAGACGGAGCGAAGGACGTGTAGCGGGCGGAGGACGTGTAGCGGGCGGAGGACGTGTAGCGGGCGAAGGACGTGTAGCTGGCGGAGGACGTGTAGCGGGCGAAGGACGTGTAGCTGGCGGAGGACGTGTAGCGGGCGGAGGACGTGTAGCGGGCGAAGGACGTGTAGCGGGCGAAGGACGTGTAGCGGGCGGAGGACGTGTAGCGGGCGAAGGACGTGTAGCGGGCGGAGGACGTGTAGCGTGTCAGTGTAACTCTGCATTTAATAAAGAACTGACACAGCCGCGTTGCACCCGAATGTGACACCCACACATTCAATCAAAATGTCAAAAAGAAGACACAATTCAATAATACACTTATTCATTTTCAATCTAGAAACCATCAGTTGGCATAATTCAACTTTTATTTGGTTAAAAAGTCTGGTTTATAACATTGTTTGACTGATTACTAAGATAGTGGTCGTTTACACTGTGCTGGTTTTAGTTTCAGCGGGGTCCAGCTGCCTCTCAGTGGCCTGCAGACGCTGAGGGTCCCGTCCGGAGAGGGGGAGGAGCACACCTACAGCGTCCTGGGCTCCTCCCACCGCAGCCCAGAGTTCCGCCTCCTCACTTCCCCCAAGAACGCCGCCTCGCTCGCCTCGCCCTTCGCCGGACTCATGAGCTTAAGCCAGAGCTACAGTGACCACGGCACACACCCGGCTCTCCACGTGGTCCCTGCTGTCCCACCACCCTCCCTGATGCCCGGACTCAGACAGAGGTTTCAGCACACGGCCTTCAAGAGCGCCGCACCATCGCCGGCACAGGGAGAAGAACGGAGGAAGAGGAGGAGGGAGAAGAAGATCAAAATGGAGCCGGAGGAGGCGGAGGAGGCGTGTGAGCCGGACGAATTGAGGAGCTGCATAAAGATCAAAACTGAGACTGAAGTCAAAGCTGAGGAGCAGAGGAGGAAGAAGAAGAAGAAGTCCAAAAGTGACGATTAAGCGCCTTAAGGTCGACGGAGGAAGAGGGTTTGTGGGGGAGGGGATGTTCTTTATTACTGTGATGAAGTTATTTTCAAGGACAAAATATACAGTATATTTGGCCGTTTTCTCATTTTCTTTGTGTTAACCACGTCTGGGGAAAAGGGCCATTATTTCCCAGGTTTTGCAGGACCATGTGGGCCCCACGTGGGCCCCTGAGCAGAAAAGCACATAAACAACACTGCAGCTTTGGGACCACACACAGTTCTGTTCTTAAATGAAATCTTTCAATCTGAGGTCATTTTCCCAGTGTGGTCAGTCAGGCTGATGTAAAGGACTTTTCACTTAGAGAGCAGGGGGTCCCAGCGTGAACATGCCGCCGCCGCTCGTGACCTGTGGTTGACGAGGCGATTGGATCCACTTGATGTCACGTGAAGCCTCCGTGTGCCAAATGTAACATTTATAATGAGGAACTTTCCAGGCAAAGTGATCAGTTCTCCATGTTGTCTCCACCATGTCAGATCAGATGATTTTCAGGCAGGGGCCCCCAAAACCAGCCAGTACCTCCAACATCATGAAAGTAGTCGGTCAAAAGTGTTGGGACTGTCAGGCAACAAAATAACCATGTGACGTGTGACCCCCACAGTAAAATGAAATGCATACGTTTCTTAATACGTGTCTTTATATATATATATTTTAGCTGTTTATTTTGTCGTCTGACCCATTTTCAATTAAAAAAAATTACATGTACTACAGTCTCATCATTTATTAAATTATAATATGAAATCATCAATCACTTTGGATTGGAAACAACTGGGATGTGTCTTGAACTCTTATGGGAACTATTTTATTTAACGTCCCAGAAAATCTAGTGAATGAATCAAGTAGTTCTGTCACAGTGAGACCTGCAGGGGGCAGCAGAGTGGCGCCCCCTGCAGTAGCTCTTTCACAGTGAGACCTGCAGGGGGCAGCAGAGTGGCGCCCCCTGCAGTAGCTCTTTCACAGTGAGACCTGCAGGGGGCAGCAGAGTGGCGCCCCCTGCAGTAGCTCTTTCACAGTGAGACCTGCAGGGGGCAGCAGAGTGGCGCCCCCTGCAGTAGCTCTTTCACAGTGAGACCTGCAGGGGGCAGCAGAGTGGCGCCCCCTGCAGTAGCTCTTTCACAGTGAGACCTGCAGGGGGCAGCAGAGTGGCGCCCCCTGCAGTAGCTCTGTCACAGTGAGACCTGCAGGGGGCAGCAGAGTGGCGCCCCCTGCAGTAGCTCTTTCACAGTGAGACCTGCAGGGGGCAGCAGAGTGGCGCCCCCTGCAGTAGCTCTTTCACAGTGAGACCTGCAGGGGGCAGCAGAGTGGCGCCCCCTGCAGTAGCTCTTTCACAGTGAGACCTGCAGGGGGCAGCAGAGTGGCGCCCCCTGCAGTAGCTCTTTCACAGTGAGACCTGCAGGGGGCAGCAGAGTGGCGCCCCCTGCAGTAGCTCTTTCACAGTGAGACCTGCAGGGGGCAGCAGAGTGGCGCCCCCTGCAGTAGCTCTTTCACAGTGAGACCTGCAGGGGGCAGCAGAGTGGCGCCCCCTGCAGTAGCTCTTTCACAGTGAGACCTGCAGGGGGCAGCAGAGTGGCGCCCCCTGCAGTAGCTCTTTCACAGTGAGACCTGCAGGGGGCAGCAGAGTGGCGCCCCCTGCAGTAGCTCTTTCACAGTGAGACCTGCAGGGGGCAGCAGAGTGGCGCCCCCTGCAGTAGCTCTTTCACAGTGAGACCTGCAGGGGGCAGCAGAGTGGCGCCCCCTGCAGTAGCTCTTTCACAGTGAGACCTGCAGGGGGCAGCAGAGTGGCGCCCCCTGCAGTAGCTCTTTCACAGTGAGACCTGCAGGGGGCAGCAGAGTGGCGCCCCCTGCAGTAGTGAGACCTGTGAGTTTGTTTCCAGCTCCACTGAACAAATGACTCGTTATGTATCGTTTTCAGTCTTCTTCCTTGTTCTGGCCTCCAGATCTCACAAATGTAGAAATGTGTGATTTTGGGTGTTTCAAAAAATAAAAATAAATACATTGAGTAGGAAAACTGTTGAGGTCTTTATTTAATAGGTCTAGATACATTTTTCCCACTATGTACGAAGCATCAGACCTCACCTGCATCAGGACTGACCACCAGGGGGCGCAGCTTCACTCTACTCCACCTGCTGTGCACCAAACCATGCAGCAGTTCTCCTGTATGAGCATTTAACTATAAATGTTTATTAAGTCAATGTAATACCTCACGTGTCCTGAGGAGTTTCATACACTGTAGCTCTGGATGAACTGTCTCTAGATCAGGGGTGGGCAATTATTTTCCTCTGAGGGCCATATTCGAATCCAGGCAAGTAGCGGAGGGCCATCAATGGTGTGAAAATTGTTTTTAAAAAACACTTTTCGGTCAAATATAGGCTATTGAATATATGATTTAATTTATTTCACATAATATTTATTAAGGATACAAGTGCAGACCAATACCCGCGGGCCGTAGTTGGTGTAAAAAAAATCTAGCGCTTTAGCCAATTTCCCAGCATCAAATCAAATCAAATCAATTTATTTTTGTATAAATCCTTTTGCCATTTAAGTCAGCCCTAATCAGCAGTAATAGATATTGTTTATTTCCTCACAATGAACAACACTCTGACAATGATGAATCAAGATCATTTAATTTATTTAAGTGATCAATAGTAAAAAATATAAAATAACATATTAAAACTGAAGGTGCTGATCTGAATCTCTAGTATTTACACTGCCCTGAGCTTGATTAGTCTTGTTCCATGGAAGGAGTTTCGACCTGAAGCTGCTCCAATTTGTTCTTCTGGATGAAGTCAAAATGTCTCAGTTGGACAATGTGCTGCCTGATTGGTCGGTGGATTGATTGTTAAGAGTTAGTTGGTTAGTTGGTGGTTTTCTTTCATTTTCCAACGTTATGTCACGTACACAACCCAAGTAACTTGGCGTTATGCTCCCTCTTGGCAGCCCACGACCGTTCAAAGTAGGGGGCTTGTTCCTCCGGCGAGAGCCTCCTCCATCGCTCCCCGACAATTGTGTTCACGTGGGCTGAATTTATGATGTTAAATTCCAACATGACTTTCTCCCTCTGCTCAGCCTTGTACAGCATGAGGCGTCTGGAGTCCACCACAGGTAAGCACTGTAAAACTACGGATTTGGGTTTTATACAACAAAAGCACTGTTAAACAACAATTTCTTCCATTACTGCCAGAATATCAGCTTTGTATTCATCTAAACAGGCCCAGGGTTCACACTGAGTGAGTATAAATACATTAAGAAACTATGTTACTTAATGTATTATATATACTGTGTTACTGGGCAATTATTTTCCTCCAAGGGCCATATTCGAATCCAGGCAAGTAGCGGAGGGCCATCAATGGTGTGAAAATTTCATATATACATATATATATATATATATATATATATATATATATATATATATATATATATATATATATATTAAATATAAAATAAAATATCACTTTTCTGTCAAATATAGGCTATTGAATCTATTATTTAATTCATTTCATGTCATCTTTATTAAGGATACAAGTGCAGATGTTGCAGAGAGTTAAAAAATATAAACTAAGATCTCTCTGGCGTCCAGATTAAAACATGGCGAGGGCCACATCTTGCCCCTAGAGCCAATATTTTTTTTAAATAATGATTTTTTTTTTTTTTTTTTTTTAACTTGACATGTTTGGCGGGCCGGATTCTAAAGACAAACGGGCCGTATGTGGCCCGTGGGCCGTAGTTTGCCCAGGTCTGCTCAAGATGAACCAGCCTCTCTCCTGGACCGTCTGCTGCCTGTCTGTCTGTGGAAGTAGGAACTCTCCATCACTGTAGTTCTCCCAGAGGTTTCTACTTTTTCCCAAAGGGGGTTTCCTGGCCAAAAAGGACATGGGATTCTGGGACATTATCCATTTGCTAATTGTTTTTCACTGTCGCCCTTCGAGACAACTGCAGTTGTAATTTTGGCCGTTACCAGAAATGAATTGAATTAGATGTTCCATTTGCATGTTATTTTCAATCTGATAGAGATGGTTTGAGCAACAGCATTTATATTCTTCTGACCTGTGGGGTGCCCCAAGGGTCAGTCCTGGGTCCCCTTCTGTTCAACCTCTACATACTGCCGTTAGGTCAGCTGATACGCAGTGAAAATGTGTCACAATGATGCAGACGAGTCAGATCTATGTTTCACTGTCGCAGGTGAATCTGGACCAGTGGATTCACTCTGTCTTTGGCCACAGAAACAAAGAGAAAGTGTTCGCGGTCACCTCCAGAGTCTCGCTCTGGGGGTGATAATGGACTCAGACTTGAACTGCCAGTCGCATGTCGAACGCTTTGTTCACATTGATCGCTCTGAGTTTCCACCGTGCTAAACACCTTGCCTAGCGTTCACATTGTTGACACTTTGACCTTTGCCTTGGTTGCGCCGCTCGTTTTGCTCGAAATGCTGAAAACTTGTAGCACCGCTTTGTTCATTACTCTACCTGGGTTAACCTTGAAAACGCTCACAACACATCCATTATGTCAAGATAATACTGGTAAGTGACCAGTAGATGGCGCTGTCACCATATTAAAGAGAGGACATACAGGGCCTCTGCTGATGGGCCCCTCTTTGGCTGTGTATTTATCACTGAAGTCTGAGCAAGCTCGTGTAAATGTGTCATCCTGGTGTCTTCATGCTCGTCATGACAACAGCCAAGCCAGGTTTATTTGTAGAGCACAATTCATCAACCTTTAGATTAAACAATTCAAATTCAAACTTCCCAATGACAACAGTATTTTTTCTAAGATAAAAACATAAAATACACTGCTAAATAATGCTAATGCTAGAATGCTAATAAACTCCAAATGATTATGCACAACCATGTTATTGTTGTAAAGATCTTAAAATGGTCATTTGTTCAGTTAAAAGCATTAGCAGGTCATATTTACTGAAATCGAAAGCTATTTCAATCAAAAGACCTGAATAGATCACGTTACATTTGACTTTGGAGCCATTATTCGACAGGATTTTTCTGTTTGTGGAGAGTTTCTGCTTGAGTTTCTCTGCAGGACGGGCTGAGTTGGGGCTAACGCTCAGAGTAACACGTTAGTTTAGGTTTGGTCATCATGTCTTTGGCGATCTCATCTCTTCTCCACAATCGCAGAGCTCGGCGTGTTCTCTGTATCTAGTGACTTAAGAGTCTTGTCCTCACACCACATTTTGAAAAACCCAGTTAATAAGCCCTTTTTGTGCTAGAACAAGCACACTTCTGCTGCTGTGCGTTGCTGCTATTGTCAGTCATTTGGTTTGAGGGATGTTTTCCATTGCTTGAGGACAGGCCTACACCTGCTCAAGTCCTGGTGCGTGCCAGTGTTGCATCTCTAAGTTCAGTGCCACACAGAGCGTTCCACCTACAATCAGATCTTAGTGAATCCATTTACACTGTAGCAGCAGGACTTTCTGTTTTGATCCTGACACCAATAGAATACTGCCTGGAGAGTGAGCTACCTGCCTGGAGAGTGAGCTACCTGCCTGGAGAGTGAGCTACCTGCCTGGAGAGTGAGCTACCTGCCTGGAGAGTGAGCTACCTGCCTGGAGAGTGAGCTACCTGCCTGGAGAGTGAGCTACCTGACCATAGAGTGAGCTACCTGCCTGGAGAGTGAGCTACCTGACCAGAGAGTGAGCTACCTGCCCGGAGAGTGAGCTACCTGCCCGGAGAGTGAGCTACCTGCCTGGAGAGTGAGCTACCTGCCTGGAGAGTGAGCTACCTGCCTGGAGAGTGAGCTACCTGCCTGGAGAGTGAGCTACCTGCCTGGAGAGTGAGCTACCTGCCCGGAGAGTGAGCTACCTGCCTGGAGAGTGAGCTACCTGCCCGGAGAGTGAGCTACCTGCCCGGAGAGTGAGCTACCTGACCATAGAGTGAGCTACCTGCCCGGAGAGTGAGCTACCTGACCGGAGAGTGAGCTACCTGCCCGGAGAGTGAGTTACCTGCCCGGAGAGTGAGCTACCTGACCAGAGAGTGAGCTACCTGCCCGGAGAGTGAGCTACCTGACCGGAGAGTGAGCTACCTGACCAGAGAGTGAGCTACCTGCCCGGAGAGTGAGCTACCTGACCGGAGAGTGAGCTTCCTGCCCGGAGAGTGAGCTACCTGACCGGAGAGTGAGCTACCTGACCGGAGAGTGAGCTACCTGCCCGGAGAGTGAGCTACCTGACTGGACACTGATGTGTGGGACCTGGATGCTTAAGCGGTGTAGCTGCAGGAAGGGGCATGACAGGGGCGTGACAGGGGCGTGGTCCTGCTCCAGAACTTGAGATAACATCTTAATTTCAAAACTCAACAATTGTATTTAAAAAGAAAGAATAGAAAGGAGGTTGGGGTTAACTCACCTTTACCTCGTAAAATAAAATGACATGAAAAGCTTTGATATGATGAAAGAATTTGGCTCAGAGAAACAGGACATTTATAAGTTTTTACAAATAGTTATTATAATCAAGAAATTAAACAAAGTAATGACCCTCTGACTGAAATTTGGATCAAGGTTTCTAAATCAGAACTTTTAAGCCTAAACTGAACCTCTACTTTGCAAAACACATCCCAAACAAATGGAAAAGAGAAGATAATAATGACTGTTTCTGAATGTCTCTGGGCCTCAAAACCCCTGCCATGGACACAATAAACAGATACCTTTAGAACCTACTTTAGGCGGCAGGAAAAAAGGCCAAAGAAGTGGATGACACAAACCTCACCTATGATCAAGGACTGGACTGACAGGGACAGACATCAGGCAAATAGAAGAAATGACATTCAAACTTAATTCAGTTTTGACAGGTAAAAACAAAGAAAATACTTAATGATCTGCAGGAAAAACTCAAAGTGTTGGAGGCGGAACGTGCCAGGAACAAGCTTCAAGTCCTACAGGAAGTCCAAGAGAAGAAAAGAGGTGAAATCAATCATTTTTATTCTTTAATCGAAAACTTAAGTGCCCAATGTCATGTATTTCCTCCTTAATATTGGTCTTATGTCTCGATAAAAAATGAAATATAGAAAAAGAAAGAACTGACCAGTTAAATGGCAAACTGAATCTTCGCTTCTCCGGGCGGGGTTGCAGGGTCGCGGGGTCGCGGGGTCGCGGGATCCCCCCTCTCCTCGGGGGATCCTGCGGCGTTCCCAGGACAGTTCTCGATATAGATTTGTCAACATTACTGGAGAAAGATGATGTTCTGTATCCAGACGAGGGCTGAGCAATGGAAGAAAAGATCCACAGATTGAGATCGAGTCAAATCATCATGTCTTTGGGAGAGGTTTTTGAATCAAGTTGTCCACAGTCTGTCAGTAAGAACATGTGCTTTTGAGCAGAGGTCTGACTTCATTTGTCTGTAGAGTTTATATTCATGAAATCATTAATGAGTGCTGCCCAGTGGCCGAGTGGTTAAAGCCACAGCACACATGCAGCCGGCCATAGAGTTCACAGCCTATGGCCACAATGTCAATGTTTTTTTCCATATCGCTCAGCCCTATTCCAGACTCCTCCCATCTGTCTACGATCCATCCCGAGCGGCTGTAGTGGGATAAAACAAGATCTATATTTATGTGGCAAGACAAATAACCCTGTTTCCAATTCCAAACTCTGCAACTGTCAAAGGAAAAGGTGTTTACTTCAGCTCAGATCAGAGCGTGGCTGAGCTGGTCCAGAGTGTGACGGTCGTGATGCTGGAGGATCCTGTGCAGGTCGTGTACTGCAGAGGACGAACCAGTGGATCATATGTGAGATCACGAGGTCGTGTACTGCAGAGGACGAACCAGTGGATCATAAGTGAGATCATGAGGTCGTGTACTGCAGAGGACGAGCCAGTGGATCATATGTGAGATCATGAGGTCGTGTACTGCAGAGGACGAACCAGTGGATCATAAGTGAGATCATGAGGTCGTGTACTGCAGAGGACGAACCAGTGGATCATAAGTGAGATCATGAGGTCGTGTACTGCAGAGAACGAGCCAGTGGATCATATGTGAGATCATGAGGTTGTGTACTGCAGAGAACGAGCCAGTGGATCATATGTGAGATCATGAGGTCGTGTACTGCAGAGGACGAGCCAGTGGATCATATGTGAGATCATGAGGTCGTGTACTGCAGAGGACGAGCCAGTGGATCATATGTGAGATCATGAGGTTGTGTACTGCAGAGGACGAGCCAGTGGATCATAAGTGAGATCATGAGGTCGTGTACTGCAGAGGACGAACCAGTGGATCATAAGTGAGATCATCAGGTCGTGTACTGCAGAGGACGAGCCAGTGGATCATAAGTGAGATCATGAGGTCGTGTACTGCAGAGGACAAGCCAGTGGATCATAAGTGAGATCATGAGGTCGTGTACTGCAGAGGACGAACCAGTGGATCATAAGTGAGATCATGAGGTCGTGTACTGCAGAGGACAAGCCAGTGGATCATATGTGGGATCATGAGGTCGTGTACTGCAGAGGACAAGCCAGTGGATCACATGTGAGATCATGAGGTCGTGTACTGCAGAGGACGAACCAGTGGATCACATGTGAGATCATGAGGTCGTGTACTGCAGAGGACGAACCAGTGGATCATATGTGAGATCATGAGGTCGTGTACTGCAGAGGACGAGCCAGTGGATCATATGTGAGATCATGAGGTCGTGTACTGCAGAGGACGAACCAGTGGATCATAAGTGAGATCATGAGGTCGTGTACTGCAGAGGACGAGCCAGTGGATCATATGTGAGATCATGAGGTCGTGTACTGCAGAGGACGAGCCAGTGGATCATATGTGAGATCATGAGGTCGTGTACTGCAGAGGACGAGCCAGTGGATCATATGTGAGATCATGAGGTCGTGTACTGCAGAGGACGAGCCAGTGGATCATATGTGAGATCATGAGGTCGTGTACTGCAGAGGACGAACCAGTGGATCATATGTGAGATCACGAGGTCGTGTACTGCAGAGGACGAGCCAGTGGATCATATGTGAGATCACGAGGTCGTGTACTGCAGAGGACGAACCAGTGGATCATATGTGAGATCACGAGGTCGTGTACTGCAGAGGACGAACCAGTGGATCATATGTGAGATCACGAGGTCGTGTACTGCAGAGGACGAGCCAGTGGATCATAAGTGAGATCATGAGGTCGTGTACTGCAGAGGACGAACCAGTGGATCATAAGTGAGATCATGAGGTCGTGTACTGCAGAGGACGAACCAGTGGATCATAAGTGAGATCATGAGGTCGTGTACTGCAGAGGACGAACCAGTGGATCATATGTGAGATCATGAGGTCGTGTACTGCAGAGAACGAGCCAGTGGATCATATGTGAGATCATGAGGTCGTGTACTGCAGAGGACGAGCCAGTGGATCATATGTGAGATCATGTGGTCGTGTACTGCAGAGGACGAGCCAGTGGATCATATGTGAGATCATGAGGTCGTGTACTGCAGAGGACGAGCCAGTGGATCATATGTGAGATCATGAGGTCGTGTACTGCAGAGGACGAACCAGTGGATCATATGTGAGATCATGAGGTCGTGTACTGCAGAGGACGAGCCAGTGGATCATATGTGAGATCATGAGGTCGTGTACTGCAGAGGACGGGCCAGTGGATCATATGTGAGATCATGAGGTCGTGTACTGCAGAGGACGAGCCAGTGGATCATATGTGAGATCACGAGGTCGTGTACTGCAGAGGACGAGCCAGTGGATCATATGTGAGATCATGAGGTCGTGTACTGCAGAGGACGAGCCAGTGGATCATATGTGAGATCATGAGGTCGTGTACTGCAGAGGACGAACCAGTGGATCATATGTGAGATCATGAGGTCGTGTACTGCAGAGGACGAACCAGTGGATCATATGTGAGATCATGAGGTCGTGTACTGCAGAGGACGAGCCAGTGGATCATATGTGAGATCATGAGGTCGTGTACTGCAGAGGACGAACCAGTGGATCATATGTGAGATCATGAGGTCGTGTACTGCAGAGGACGAGCCAGTGGATCATATGTGAGATCATGAGGTCGTGTACTGCAGAGGACGAGCCAGTGGATCATATGTGAGATCATGAGGTCGTGTACTGCAGAGGACGAGCCAGTGGATCATATGTGAGATCATGAGGTCGTGTACTGCAGAGGACGAGCCAGTGGATCATATGTGAGATCATGAGGTCGTGTACTGCAGAGGACGAGCCAGTGGATCATATGTGAGATCATGAGGTCGTGTACTGCAGAGGACGAGCCAGTGGATCATATGTGGGATCACGAGGTCGTGTACTGCAGAGGACGAGCCAGTGGATCAAATGTGAGATCACGAGGTCGTGTACTGCAGACGACGAGCCAGCGGATCATATGTGAGATCACGAGGTCGTGTACTGCAGAGGACGAGCCAGTGGATCATATGTGAGATCACGAGGTCGTGTACTGCAGAGGACGAACCAGTGGATCATATGTGAGATCACGAGGTCGTGACCTGCAGAGGACGAGTCAGTGGATCATATGTGAGATCACGAGGTCGTGTACTGCAGAGGACGAGCCAGTGGATCATATGTGAGATCATGAGGTCGTGTACTATAGAGGACGAGCCAGTGGATCATATGTGAGATCATGAGGTCGTGTACTGCAGAGGACGAGCCAGTGGATCATATGTGAGATCATGAGGTCGTGTACTGCAGAGGACGAGCCAGTGGATCATATGTGAGATCATGAGGTCGTGTACTGCAGAGGACGAGCCAGTGGATCATATGTGAGATCATGAGGTCGTGTACTGCAGAGGACGAGCCAGTGGATCATATGTGAGATCACGAGGTCGTGTACTGCAGAGGACGAGCCAGTGGATCATATGTGAGATCACGAGGTTGTGTACTGCAGAGGACGAGCCAGTGGATCATAAGTGAGATCATGAGGTCGTGTACTGCAGAGGACGAACCAGTGGATCATAAGTGAGATCATCAGGTCGTGTACTGCAGAGGACAAGCCAGTGGATCATAAGTGAGATCATGAGGTCGTGTACTGCAGAGGACAAGCCAGTGGATCATAAGTGAGATCATGAGGTCGTGTACTGCAGAGGACGAACCAGTGGATCATAAGTGAGATCATGAGGTCGTGTACTGCAGAGGACAAGCCAGTGGATCATATGTGGGATCATGAGGTCGTGTACTGCAGAGGACAAGCCAGTGGATCACATGTGAGATCATGAGGTCGTGTACTGCAGAGGACGAACCAGTGGATCACATGTGAGATCATGAGGTCGTGTACTGCAGAGGACGAACCAGTGGATCATATGTGAGATCATGAGGTCGTGTACTGCAGAGGACGAACCAGTGGATCATAAGTGAGATCATGAGGTCGTGTACTGCAGAGGACGAGCCAGTGGATCATATGTGAGATCATGAGGTCGTGTACTGCAGAGGACGAGCCAGTGGATCATATGTGAGATCATGAGGTCGTGTACTGCAGAGGACGAGCCAGTGGATCATATGTGAGATCATGAGGTCGTGTACTGCAGAGGACGAACCAGTGGATCATATGTGAGATCATGAGGTCGTGTACTGCAGAGGACGAACCAGTGGATCATATGTGAGATCACGAGGTCGTGTACTGCAGAGGACGAGCCAGTGGATCATATGTGAGATCACGAGGTCGTGTACTGCAGAGGACGAACCAGTGGATCATATGTGAGATCACGAGGTCGTGTACTGCAGAGGACGAGCCAGTGGATCATATGTGAGATCATGAGGTCGTGTACTGCAGAGGACGAACCAGTGGATCATATGTGAGATCACGAGGTCGTGTACTGCAGAGGACGAGCCAGTGGATCATATGTGAGATCACGAGGTCGTGTACTGCAGAGGACGAGCCAGTGGATCATAAGTGAGATCACGAGGTCGTGTACTGCAGAGGACGAACCAGTGGATCATAAGTGAGATCATGAGGTCGTGTACTGCAGAGGACGAACCAGTGGATCATAAGTGAGATCATGAGGTCGTGTACTGCAGAGGACGAACCAGTGGATCATATGTGAGATCATGAGGTCGTGTACTGCAGAGAACGAGCCAGTGGATCATATGTGAGATCATGAGGTCGTGTACTGCAGAGGACGAGCCAGTGGATCATATGTGAGATCATGAGGTCGTGTACTGCAGAGGACGAGCCAGTGGATCATATGTGAGATCATGAGGTCGTGTACTGCAGAGGACGAACCAGTGGATCATATGTGAGATCATGAGGTCGTGTACTGCAGAGGACGAGCCAGTGGATCATATGTGAGATCATGAGGTCGTGTACTGCAGAGGACGAGCCAGTGGATCATATGTGAGATCATGAGGTCGTGTACTGCAGAGGACGAGCCAGTGGATCATATGTGAGATCATGAGGTCGTGTACTGCAGAGGACGAGCCAGTGGATCATATGTGAGATCATGAGGTCGTGTACTGCAGAGGACGAGCCAGTGGATCATATGTGAGATCATGAGGTCGTGTACTGCAGAGGACGAACCAGTGGATCATATGTGAGATCATGAGGTCGTGTACTGCAGAGGACGAACCAGTGGATCATATGTGAGATCATGAGGTCGTGTACTGCAGAGGACGAGCCAGTGGATCATATGTGAGATCATGAGGTCGTGTACTGCAGAGGACGAACCAGTGGATCATATGTGAGATCATGAGGTCGTGTACTGCAGAGGACGAGCCAGTGGATCATATGTGAGATCATGAGGTCGTGTACTGCAGAGGACGAGCCAGTGGATCATATGTGAGATCATGAGGTCGTGTACTGCAGAGGACGAGCCAGTGGATCATATGTGAGATCATGAGGTCGTGTACTGCAGAGGACGAGCCAGTGGATCATATG
This sequence comes from Eucyclogobius newberryi, assembly GCF_026437365.1. Lineage (NCBI taxonomy): Eukaryota > Metazoa > Chordata > Actinopteri > Gobiiformes > Gobiidae > Eucyclogobius > Eucyclogobius newberryi. Next base: position 3,953,400 of record NW_027315724.1, read on the forward strand.
TGAGATCATGAGGTCGTGTACTGCAGAGGACGAGCCAGTGGATCATATGTGAGATCATGAGGTCGTGTACTGCAGAGGACGAGCCAGTGGATCATATGTGGGATCACGAGGTCGTGTACTGCAGAGGACGAGCCAGTGGATCAAATGTGAGATCACGAGGTCGTGTACTGCAGACGACGAGCCAGTGGATCATATGTGAGATCACGAGGTCGTGTACTGCAGAGGACGAGCCAGTGGATCATATGTGAGATCACGAGGTCGTGTACTGCAGAGGACGAACCAGTGGATCATATGTGAGATCACGAGGTCGTGACCTGCAGAGGACGAGTCAGTGGATCATATGTGAGATCACGAGGTCGTGTACTGCAGAGGACGAGCCAGTGGATCATATGTGAGATCATGAGGTCGTGTACTATAGAGGACGAGCCAGTGGATCATATGTGAGATCATGAGGTCGTGTACTGCAGAGGACGAGCCAGTGGATCATATGTGAGATCATGAGGTCGTGTACTGCAGAGGACGAGCCAGTGGATCATATGTGAGATCATGAGGGCGTGTACTGCAGAGGACGAGCCAGTGGATCATATGTGAGATCATGAGGTCGTGTACTGCAGAGGACGAGCCAGTGGATCATATGTGAGATCACGAGGTCGTGTACTGCAGAGGACGAGCCAGTGGATCATATGTGAGATCACGAGGTCGTGTACTGCAGAGGACGAACCAGTGGATCATATGTGAGATCACGAGGTCGTGTACTGCAGAGGACGAGCCAGTGGATCATATGTGAGATCACGAGGTCGTGTACTGCAGAGGACGAGCCAGTGGATCATATGTGAGATCACGAGGTCGTGTACTGCAGAGGACGAACCAGTGGATCATATGTGAGATCACGAGGTCGTGTACTGCAGAGGACGAGCCAGTGGATCATATGTGAGATCACGAGGTCGTGAACTGCAGAGGACGAGCCAGTGGATCATATGTGAGATCACGAGGTCGTGTACTGCAGAGGACGAGCCAGTGGATCATATGTGAGATCACGAGGTCGTGTACTGCAGAGGACGAACCAGTGGATCATATGTGAGATCACGAGGTCGTGTACTGCAGAGGACGAGCCAGTGGATCAAATGTGAGATCACGAGGTCGTGTACTGCAGACGACGAGCCAGTGGATCATATGTGAGATCACGAGGTCGTGTACTGCAGAGGACGAGCCAGTGGATCATATGTGAGATCACGAGGTCGTGTACTGCAGAGGACAAACCAGTGGATCATATGTGAGATCACGAGGTCGTGTACTGCAGAGGACGAGCCAGTGGATCAAATGTGAGATCACGAGGTCGTGTACTGCAGACGACGAGCCAGTGGATCATATGTGAGATCACGAGGTCGTGTACTGCAGAGGACGAACCAGTGGATCATATGTGAGATCACGAGGTCGTGTACTGCAGAGGACGAACCAGTGGATCATATGTGAGATCACGAGGTCGTGTACTGCAGAGGACGAACCAGTGGATCATATGTGAGATCACGAGGTCGTGAACTGCAGAGGACGAGCCAGTGGATCATATGTGAGATCACGAGGTCGTGAACTGCAGAGGACGAGCCAGTGGATCATATGTGAGATCATGAGGTCGTGTACTGCAGAGGACGAGCCAGAGGATCATATGTGAGATCATGAGGTCGTGTACTGCAGAGGACGAGCCAGAGGATCATATGTGAGATCACGAGGTCGTGTACTGCAGAGGACGAGCCAGTGGATCATATGTGAGATCATGAGGTCGTGTACTGCAGAGGACGAGCCAGTGGATCATATGTGAGATCATGAGGTCGTGTACTGCAGAGGACGAGCCAGTGGATCATATGTGAGATCATGAGGTCGTGTACTGCAGAGGACGAACCAGTGGATCATATGTGAGATCATGAGGTCGTGTACTGCAGAGGACGAGCCAGTGGATCATATGTGAGATCATGAGGTCGTGTACTGCAGAGGACGAACCAGTGGATCATATGTGAGATCACGAGGTCGTGTACTGCAGAGGACGAGCCAGTGGATCATATGTGAGATCACGAGGTCGTGTACTGCATAGGACGAACCAGTGGATCATATGTGAGATCACGAGGTCGTGTACTGCAGAGGACGAGCCAGTGGATCATATGTGAGATCACGAGGTCGTGTACTGCAGAGGACGAGCCAGTGGATCATATGTGAGATCACGAGGTCGTGTACTGCAGAGGACGAACCAGTGGATCATATGTGAGATCACGAGGTCGTGTACTGCAGAGGACGAACCAGTGGATCATATGTGAGATCACGAGGTCGTGAACTGCAGAGGACGAGCCAGTGGATCATATGTGAGATCACGAGGTCGTGTACTGCAGAGGACGAACCAGTGGATCATATGTGAGATCACGAGGTCGTGTACTGCAGAGGACGAGCCAGTGGATCATATGTGAGATCATGAGGTCGTGTACTGCAGAGGACGAGCCAGTGGATCATATGTGAGATCATGAGGTCGTGTACTGCAGAGGAAGAGCCAGTGGATCATATGTGAGATCATGAGGTCGTGTACTGCAGAGGACGAGCCAGTGGATCATATGTGAGATCATGAGGTCGTGTACTGCAGAGGACGAACCAGTGGATCATATGTGAGATCATGAGGTCGTGTACTGCAGAGGACGAGCCAGTGGATCATATGTGAGATCATGAGGTCGTGTACTGCAGAGGACGAACCAGTGGATCATATGTGAGATCACGAGGTCGTGTACTGCAGAGGACGAACCAGTGGATCATATGTGAGATCACGAGGTCGTGAACTGCAGAGGACGAGCCAGTGGATCATATGTGAGATCACGAGGTCGTGTACTGCAGAGGACGAACCAGTGGATCATATGTGAGATCATGAGGTCGTGTACTGCAGAGGACGAGCCAGTGGATCATATGTGAGATCATGAGGTCGTGTACTGCAGAGGACGAGCCAGTGGATCATATGTGAGATCATGAGGTCGTGTACTGCAGAGGAAGAGCCAGTGGATCATATGTGAGATCATGAGGTCGTGTACTGCAGAGGACGAGCCAGTGGATCATATGTGAGATCATGAGGTCGTGTACTGCAGAGGACGAACCAGTGGATCATATGTGAGATCATGAGGTCGTGTACTGCAGAGGACGAGCCAGTGGATCATATGTGAGATCATGAGGTCGTGTACTGCAGAGGACGAACCAGTGGATCATATGTGAGATCATGAGGTCGTGTACTGCAGAGGACGAGCCAGTGGATCATATGTGAGATCATGAGGTCGTGTACTGCAGAGGACGAGCCAGTGGATCATATGTGGGATCACGAGGTCGTGTACTGCAGAGGACGAGCCAGTGGATCAAATGTGAGATCACGAGGTCGTGTACTGCAGACGACGAGCCAGTGGATCATATGTGAGATCACGAGGTCGTGTACTGCAGAGGACGAACCAGTGGATCATATGTGAGATCACGAGGTCGTGTACTGCAGAGGACGAGCCAGTGGATCATATGTGAGATCACGAGGTCGTGTACTGCAGAGGACGAACCAGTGGATCATATGTGAGATCACGAGGTCGTGTACTGCAGAGGACGAGCCAGTGGATCATATGTGAGATCACGAGGTCGTGTACTATAGAGGACGAGCCAGTGGATCATATGTGAGATCACGAGGTCGTGTACTGCAGAGGACGAGCCAGTGGATCATATGTGAGATCACGAGGTCGTGTACTGCAGAGGACGAGCCAGTGGATCATATGTGAGATCACGAGGTCGTGTACTGCAGAGGACGAGCCAGTGGATCATATGTGGGATCACGAGGTCGTGTACTGCAGAGGACGAGCCAGTGGATCATATGTGAGATCACGAGGTCGTGTACTGCAGAGGACGAACCAGTGGATCATATGTGAGATCACGAGGTCGTGTACTGCAGAGGACGAGCCAGTGGATCATATGTGAGATCACGAGGTCGTGTACTGCAGAGGACGAGCCAGTGGATCATATGTGAGATCACGAGGTCGTGTACTGCAGAGGACGAACCAGTGGATCATATGTGAGATCACGAGGTCGTGTACTGCAGAGGACGAGCCAGTGGATCATATGTGAGATCACGAGGTCGTGTACTGCAGAGGACGAACCAGTGGATCATATGTGAGATCACGAGGTCGTGTACTGCAGAGGACGAGCCAGTGGATCATATGTGAGATCACGAGGTCGTGTACTGCAGAGGACGAGCCAGTGGATCATATGTGAGATCACGAGGTCGTGTACTGCAGAGGACGAGCCAGTGGATCATATGTGAGATCACGAGGTCGTGTACTGCAGAGGACGAACCAGTGGATCATATGTGAGATCACGAGGTCGTGTACTGCAGAGGACGAGCCAGTGGATCATAAGTGAGATCACGAGGTCGTGTACTGCAGAGGACGAACCAGTGGATCATAAGTGAGATCATGAGGTCGTGTACTGCAGAGGACGAACCAGTGGATCATATGTGAGATCATGAGAATCCTTGGGGAGATTTCCTGCTGATCAAAATATACAAACTAATCAAAGATGATCACACTTGGCTTATGATTAAAACTTAACACCAAATGCAGCACCAAAGACAAGGATAAGAAAAGTATTTGACCAAATTGTAAAAGAAAATTAAATGAAAATCTTTGATATGTTGAAGGAATCGTTTGACTTGGAGAAACTGGACTTTTATTGGTATTTATAAAGTTATTATAATCAAGAAATTAGGCCAATAATAACCTTTATAACCGGCTGAAAAGTTTAGTAAGACATGTGCACCATTACCATGTGTACCCTGTGTACCATTACCATGTGTACCATTACCATGTGTACCATTACCATGTGTACCCTGTGTACCATTACCCTGTGTACCATTACCATGTGTACCATTACCATGTGTACCATGTGTACCATTACCATGTGTACCATTACCATGTGTACCATTGCCATGTGTACCAGGTGTACCATTACCATGTGTACCATTACCATGTGTACCATGTGTGTACCATGTATACCATTACCATGTGTACCATGTGTGTACCATGTGTACCATGTGTGTACCATTACCATATGTACCATGTGTACCATTACCATGCGTACCATGTTTGCCATGTGTGTACTATGTGTACCATTATCATGTGTACCATTACCATGTGTACCATTACCATGTGTACCATTGCCATGAGTACCATGTGTACCATTACCATGTGTACCATTACCATGTGTACCATGTGTACCATTACCATGTGTACCAGGTGTACCATTACATGTGTACCATTACCATGTGTACCATGTGTGCACCATGTGTACCATTACCATGTGTACCATGTGTGTACCATGTGTACCATTTGTACCGTGTGTGTACCATTACCATGTGTACCATGTGTACCATTACCATGTCTACCATGTGTGTACTATGTGTACCATTACCATGTGTACCATGTGTACCATTACCATGTGTACCATGTGTACCATTACCATGTGTACCAGGTTTACCATTACCATGTGTACCATTACCATGTGTACCATTACCATGGGTACCATGTGTACCATGTGTGTACAATGTGTACCATGTGTGTACCATTACCATATGTACCATGTGTACCATTACCATGTGTACCATGTTTGCCATGTGTGTACTATGTGTACCATTACCATGTGTACCATTGCCATGTGTACCAGGTGTACCATTACCATGTGTACCATTACCATGTGTATCATTACCATGTGTACCATTGCCATGTGTACCAGGTGTACAATTACCATGTGTACCATTACCATGTGTACCATGTGTGTACCATGTATACCATTACCATGTGTACCATGTGTACCATGTGTGTACCATTACCATATGTACCATGTGTACCATTACCATGTGTACCATGTTTGCCATGTGTGTACTATGTGTACCATTACCATGTGTACCATTACCATGTGTACCATTGCCATGTGTACCATTGCCATGTGTACCAGGTGTACCATTACCATGTGTACCATTACCATGTGTACCATGTGTACCATTACCATGTGTACCATTACCATTTGTACCATTACCATGTGTACCATTTGTACCATTACCATGTGTACCAGGTGTACCATTACCATGTGTACCATTACCATGGGTACCATGTGTGTACCATGTGTACCATTACCATGTGTACCATGTGTACCATTACCATGTGTACCATGTGTGTACTATGTGTACCATTACTATGTGTGTACCATGTGTACCATTACCATGTGTACCATTACCATGTGTACCATGTGTACCATTACCATGTGTACCATGTGTACCATTACCATGTGTACCAGGTGTACCGTTACCATGTTTACCATTACCATGTGTACCATTACCATGTGTACCATGTGTACCATGTGTGTACAATGTGTACCATGTGTGTACCATTACCAAATGTACCATGTGTACCATTACCATGTGTACCATGTTTACCATGTGTGTACTATGTGTACCATTACCATGTGTACCAGGTGTACCATTACCATGTGTACCATTACCATGTGTACCATTACCATGTGTACCATTGCCATGTGTACCAGGTGTACCATTACCATGTGTACCATTACCATGTGTACCATGTGTGTACCATGTATACCATTACCATGTGTACCATGTGTGTACCATGTGTGTACCATGTGTGTACCATGTATACCATTGCCATGTGTACCAGGTGTACCATTACCATGTGTACCAGGTGTACCATTACCATGTGTACCATTACCATGTGTACCATTACCATGTGTACCATGTGTGTACCATGTATACCATTACCATGTGTACCATGTGTGTACCATGTGTGTACCATGTGTGTACCATGTATACCATTGCCATAAGTACCAGGTGTACCATTACCATGTTTACCATTACCATGTGTACCATGTGTGTACCATGTATACCATTACCATGTGTACCATGTGTACCATGTGTGTACCATTACCATATGTACCATGTGTACCATTACCATGTGTACCATGTTTGCCATGTGTGTACTATGTGTACCATTACCATGTGTACCATTACCATGTGTACCATTGCCATGTGTACCATTGCCATGTGTACCAGGTGTACCATTACCATGTGTACCATTACCATGTGTACCATTACCATGTGTACCATTACCATGTGTACCATGTGTACCATTACCATGTGTACCAGGTGTACCATTACCATGTGTACCATTACCATGGGTACCATGTGTGTACCATGTGTACCATTACCATGTGTACCATGTGTACCATGTGTACCGTGTGTGTACCATTACCATGTGTACCATGTGTACCATTACCATGTGTACCATTACCATGTGTACCATTGCCATGTGTACCATGTGTACCATTACCATGTGTACCATGTGTACCATTACCATGTGTACCAGGTTTACCATTACCATGTGTACCATTACCATGTGTACCATTACCATGGGTACCATGTGTACCATGTGTGTACAATGTGTACCATGTGTGTACCATTACCATATGTACCATGTTAACCATTACCATGTGTACCATGTTTGCCATGTGTGTACTATGTGTACCATTACCATGTGTACCATTACCATGTGTACCATTACCATGTGTACCATTGCCATGTGTACCAGGTGTACCATTACCATGTGTACCATTACCATGTGTACCATTACCATGTGTTCCATTGCCATGTGTACCAGGTGTACCATTACCATGTGTACCATTACCATGTGTACCATGTGTGTACCATGTATACCATTACCATGTGTACCATGTGTGTACCATGTGTGTACCATGTGTGTACCATGTATACCATTGCCATGTGTACCAGGTGTACCATTACCATGTGTACCATTACCATGTGTACCATGTGTGTACCATGTATACCATTACCATGTGTACCATGTGTGTACCATGTATACCATTACCATGTGTACCATGTGTGTACCATGTGTGTACCATGTGTACCATTACCACGTGTACCATGTGTGTACCATGTGTACCATTACCATGTGCACCATGTGTACCATTACCATGTATACCATGTGTGCCATGTGTGTACTATGTGTACCATTACCATGTGTGTACCATGTGTACCATCTGTGCCACGTGTACCATTACCATGTGTGCCACGTGTACCATTACCATGTGTACCATTACCATGTGTACCATGTGTGCCATGTGTGTACTATGTGCAACATTACCATGTGTGTACCATGTGTACCATTACCATGTGTACCATGTGTACCATGTGTGTACCATGTGTACCATTACCATGTGCACCATGTGTACCATTACCATGTGTACCATTACCATGTGTACCATGTGTACCATTAGCATGTGTAGCATGTGTACCATTACCATGTGTAGCATGTGTACCATTACCATATGTACCAGGTGTACCATTACCATGTGTACCATTACCATGTGTACCATTACCATGTGTACCATGTGTGTACAATGTGTACCATGTGTGTACCATTACCAAATGTACCATGTGTACCATTACCATGTGTACCATGTTTGCCATGTGTGTACTATGTGTACCATTACCATGTGTACCATTGCCATGTGTACCAGGTGTACCATTACCATGTGTACCATTACCATGTGTACCATTACCATGTGTACCATTGCCATGTGTACCAGGTGTACCATTACCATGTGTACCATTACCATGTGTACCATGTGTGTACCATGTATACCATTACCATGTGTAGCATGTGTACCATGTGTAGCATGTGTACCATTACCATGTGTAGCATGTGTACCATTACCATATGTACCAGGTGTACCATTACCATGTGTACCATTACCATGTGTACCATTACCATGGGTACCATGTGTACCATGTGTGTACAATGTGTACCATGTGTGTACCATTACCAAATGTACCATGTGTACCATTACCATGTGTACCATGTTTGCCATGTGTGTACTATGTGTACCATTACCATGTATACCATTGCCATGTGTACCATTACCATGTGTACCATTGCCATGTGTACCATGTGTACCATTACCATGTGTACCATGTGTGTACCATGTATACCATTACCATGTGTACCATGTGTACCATGTGTGTACCATTACCATATGTACCATGTATACCATTACCATGTGTACCATGTTTGCCATGTGTGTACTATGTGTACCATTACCATGTGTACCATTACCATGTGTACCATTGCCATGTGTACCATTGCCATGTGTACCAGGTGTACCATTACCATGTGTACCATTACCATGTGTACCATGTGTACCATTACCATGTGTACCAGGTGTACCATTACCATGTGTACCATTACCATGTGTACCATGTGTACCATTACCATGTGTACCAGGTGTACCATTACCATGTGTACCATTACCATGGGTACCATGTGTGTACCATGTGTACCATTACCATGTGTACCATGTGTACCATGTGTACCGTGTGTGTACCATTACCATGTGTACCATGTGTACCATTACCATGTGTACCATGTGTGTACTATGTGTACCATTACTATGTGTGTACCATGTGTACCATTACCATGTGTACCATTACCATGTGTACCATGTGTACCATTACCATGTGTACCGTGTGTACCATTACCATGTGTACCAGGTGTACCATTACCATGTGTACCATTACCATGGGTACCATGTGTACCATGTGTGTACAATGTGTACCATGTGTGTACCATTACCAAATGTACCATGTGTACCATTACCATGTGTACCATGTTTGCCATGTGTGTACTATGTGTACCATTACCATGTGTACCATTGCCATGTGTACCAGGTGTACCATTACCATGTGTACCATTACCATGTGTACCATGTGTGTACCATGTATACCATTACCATGTGTACCATGTGTGTACCATGTGTGTACCATGTGTGTACCATGTATACCATTACCATGTGTACCATGTGTGTACCATGTGTGTACCATGTGTACCATTACCACGTGTACCATGAGTGTACCATGTGTACCATTACCATGTGCACCATGTGTACCATTACCATGTATACCATGTGTGCCATGTGTGTACTATGTGTACCATTACCATGTGTGTACCATGTGTACCATTACCATGACTACCATGTGTGTACCATGTGTACCATCTGTGCCACGTGTACCATTACCATGTGTGCCACGTGTACCATTACCATGTGTACCATTACCATGTGTACCATGTGTGCCATGTGTGTACTATGTGCAACATTACCATGTGTGTACCATGTGTACCATTACCATGTGTACCATGTGTACCATGTGTGTACCATGTGTACCATTACCATGTGCACCATGTGTACCATTACCATGTGTACCATTAGCATGTGTACCATGTGTACCATTAGCATGTGTACCATGTGTACCATGTGTAGCATGTGTACCATTACCATGTGTAGCATGTGTACCATTACCATGTGTACCATGTGTACCATTACCATGTGTACCATGTGTACCACGTGTACCATGTGTACCATGTGTACCACTACCATGTGTACCATGTGTGCCACGTGTACCATTACCATGTGTGCCACGTGTACCATTACCATGTGTACCATGTGTACCATTAGCATGTGTAGCATGTGTAGCATGTGTAGCATGTGTACCATGTGCACCATTACCATGTGTACCATGTGTACCATGTGTACCGCGTGTACCATGTGTATCATGTGTACCATTACCATGTGTACCATGTGTATCATGTGTACCATTACCATGTGTGCCATGTGTACCATGTGTACCACGTGTACCATCACCATGAGTACCATGTGTAGCACGTGTACCATGTGTACCACATGTACCATGTGTACCATGTGTACCATGTGTACCATTACCATGTGTACCATGTGTACCACGTGTACCATGTGTACCATGTGGGACTTTACCCCATGTGGCTGCTGGAGGAAGCATTAGAAATGGATGAGGGAAAATGCCCCTGGAGTCCAGGACTGGACCAAACTGGAATCGACTTATTCATGACATATTCATGACATATTCATGACATATTCATGACATATTCATGACATATTCACGACATATTCATGACATATTCATGACATATTCACGACATATTCATGACATATTCATGACATATTCATGACATATTCATGACATATTCATGACATATTCACGACATATTCATGACATATTCATGACATATTCACGACATATTCATGACATATTCATGACATATTCATGACATATTCATGACATATTCATGACATATTCACGACATATTCATGACATATTCATGACATATTCACGACATATTCATGACATATTCATGACATATTCATGACATATTCATGACATATTCACGACATATTCACGACATATTCATGACATATTCACGACATATTCATGACATGATGATGTAATAACTCATGTATTACTCTTTATTCACACAAGCAGGACAAGCTGCAACACAGAACAGTGGCGCCTCCTATTTTCATTTTATTTGTGATTTAACTTCCAACAACAATTCTGATGTAATTTTAGCCGTGTTATTTTAGTGCCATTTAATAAAGTCAGAACATTTGAAAACAATGACTATTAAATTAGAACGTTTAACTTTCCAATCATTTTCACCGGAGTTTGTTAAACAATCATCAGCAACAGACGTTTCAGTTTCAAACATAATCTTTAAACCTTGTGTAATAACTGGCCCAGCTGAGGTCCTCTGGGCAGGAACCTGAAGAGCAGCAGTGTCAGTGGTACAAACTATAGGGGGCGCTATTTGACATGACCGTGTGTTGTTGTTTTAAATGTCCAAAATTGAATATTTAACATTGACAGTTTGAATACATATTTTAAATACACATTTACAACTGAAGTAATGAAGTAAACACACTTTATTTCCACTTTTGGTCATGATAATACAATGAGTTAGAGGCAGATTCCATTTGTGAGAAAATACATTTGACATAAAATGACATTTTACACTTTATAAAATATCAGATTGTAAAGAACAAAACAAACATGTCAGTGATACTGTCACTTTTATTGCAGAGTAACATTACAACATGAAGAGGAAATAAAAACACAATTGTTGGTGTCTAAGTGGCATTAGTTTTCCTGAACGACATATGTAACATTTACATTTTTATATTTCATCATCACAGACATTATTGCTGTGCGGGGGAAGTTGTTCTTAAAGACATGTCATTTATAACTTTCTTTCAAAAACACTCCTCTTTAGTGTTTGTTGTCATGGTAACGGAGCACAGAGTTTGACGGACACATGTCTCGGCTCGGATTGATCTGAAATCAGCAGCTTTCACTTCAAAAGTGGAGCAGCTCATTCTGAGTCGTTTTGGACGTTTGTCACAGACGCTGTAGATGAAGTGTTTCCTCATCAGTCGCTTTCGGTTGTGATTTGATTGGCTAAAAATCCCCAATGTTTTTCTATCGGGCTTTTCAAACCCTAACCCTAACCCCCAGAAAAGAGACGCAGGCTCCGCCAGGCAGCAGAGTCAGGGTTAGGGTTAAGGTTAGGGTTAAGGTTAGGGTTAGGGTTAGGGTTAGGGTTAGGGTTAGGGTTAGGGTTAAGGTTAAGGTTAAGGTTAGGGTTAGGGTTAAGGTTAAGGTTAAGGTTAGGGTTAGGGTTAAGGTTAAGGTTAAGGTTAGGGTTATACTGCTGGGCTATTTGACCGCGCCGCGGCTCTGTAGCCATGGCCTTCAATTTATAGATAAACATATTATTATTTTACACATTTACACTAATAAGAATATAAGATATTTCTGAATAAATTATATTGTTTTAGACACAAACAAATGTACGTAGTTGGCAGGTTGACAGGGGGGCGGCGCCCCAGCGCCCATAATGGACCAGCCGCTACTGAATAGTAGGCACACAGGGCACAGACATGAGTGGCAGCAGGCAGGGCACCTGGCTCAGTGATGTCACAGTCACTCGTCTCTTCTGCTGTAACGTGGGTTGTTGGCTCACTTCTTGTAAATGCCTCCTGTTTCTACGAGCAACAGTTCCTTGGTCAGTTTGGACCATGTAGGATCTGGGCTCTGGTGCTTCTGCAATGACTTCTGCTTGTGTTTTCCACCCGTCCAGCTTCACTGTAACACTCTGACTGCAGTGTGGACAAAGGCCTGGCTGAATGACGTTGTAGCAGCATCATATCCTGCTTCCGAAGAGTGCACACGCTTTTTTGCTCGCTCCGCTTGCTATCGCTGCTTTCCTTATTTATTTTGCTTTTTAATCAGTTTTTGTCTTCCAAACATTTTTGCTTTAGACTTTTTCAAGTAAACCAAGGATTTTAAGAACATTTTTCCAGTTTTAACGACATATCTGACGCCAGCGACATGTCCGGGAGAAGAAGGGAGAAAGACTGAACGCTGTCGGAAATATCAACAAGAAATTAATGAGCTGAAAACACGGATATTTGTTTTGGAATCTGAAAAAGTTCTTCACGATACCATTCCTGTGTCAACCGACGGTAAGAAGAGCACACTTTTTACAAGAAAAACTGCTACTTTCAACCTAAACCGCAGTGACTCTGTGTCGTTTCCAAAACTGTCTAAAAACCAGAAAGACCAGGCTGTTTCTTGGAACAAACTTGGAGCAAAGCCTAAACGATACAAAGATAACGTGAAGTCACCTAAAATACAGCTCACCAACAGATTTTTACCACTTTCAGAGATGGAATTAAATGAAAAAAGGAAAGATGACGTGGCCAAAATACAGCGAGGAGGATCTGTGCCACAAGCCAAGGTCACGCAGATTGTTTTAGTTGGGGACGGCGCGATAAGTCACGTGACGCATGAAAAGATAAACACACATTCTTTTCCAAGCGCCACTGTTTCTGAGATAACGTCACTCCTTCCAAATATTATGGCTAAGCATGGAGGAGCTAAACAGCTGATTGTGCACGTGGGTGCAGTGGACATGCGGCGGGAACAGACTGAAGTTTTGAAAAAAGACTTCTTGAAGTTATTCGACGTGCTTGATAAAATGGAAATAAAAACATTCATAAGTGGACCTCTTCCAAACATCGACAGGAGGATAAACAAGTTTAGCCGGCTTCTTCAGCTGAACACATGGCTGTCCTAAGAGTGCTCCCCGAGAGGACTACACTACATTGAGAACTTCTATCTATTCTGGAAACGAGAGGACCTGTTTAAGAGAAATGGCCCCCACCTATGCAGAGGTGGAGTGAGGGTGCTGACAGAGAACCAGCTCCACGCTCTGAGGCATTGGACTGGGCCTGGACAGGGTCCTGAGCAGATAGTTAGAGAAGAGAGGAATGAGAGAAGAATTCCTGCTCCATCAGCCAGAGACCGAGCCAATGTTTCAACATCAAAAGCACCACAACCTCAGCCTCCACCAAAGGATTCATCAGCAGCTGCTCCACCACCACCAGCAAAGGATTCAGCTCCAGCTGCTCCACATTCACCTCCACCGCCTCCAGCAAAGGAACAATCTTCAAAGGCCTTGGACCCATCTGTGACAAGCCCAACAACATCCCTGTCATCGCCCCTGCCTTCACACCAGCCCTGGGTTCCCCCTGCAACATCTACTCCCACTAAAGATTCATCATTCTCCTTCTCATCTCCACTCTCACCCATGGGCCTTCCCAGCCATTTTGAAAGTCTGATCAAATCAGGCATTAAGATGTCTCCACTCACGCCCAATATAGCAAGGGCTATGCCAATACCGACTACACCAACAAAAGCCCCACCACCCATCCCCCCTCGCCTCTCACCTGGTCCCAAACTCTCCTTGGCTACAAAAGCCCCACCACCCATCCAACCTCGCCTTTCACCTGGTATCTCCCATAGCTAGGATGCACTGGGTCTCAGCGTTGCCGGGACTTATTGTCACATTAAAAATCAAACCAACCCGGGGCCCTATGTAAAAAGAGCCCCCCCTAGTGCTATTTCTGTAGTCACATCATCACACAGATGGAAAAACAAAATGCGAGTCAGGCCCAATCTGAGAAATGTGATTCATATTCCCTGTGAAAAGATAAAGCCTAGTCTCACTGAAACTAGTCTGAAACTTGCTGTGCTAAATGTCAGATCCTTATGTAACAAATCTCTCTTAATTAATAATTTTATTTCTTCTTATAATCTTGATTTTATGTTTTTAACTGAAACATGGCTTGACAAAAAACACAGGAAATGTAGTTCTGATAGAATCTGCTCCACCCAACTTTAAGTTTGAATCTGAAACACGAGAAAACAAAAAAGGGGGTGGAGTCTGTGCTGTCTTTAGAGATGAAATAATTACCCGCAGGTTGTCTTTTGGGGTGTTTTCATCATTTGAGTATATATCCTTTAAAATGGAGCTAAAACGGTCTCCATCCATTCTCTTCATTGTTTTATACAAGCCTCCCCAGCACTGCCAAAGTTTTATTGATGATTTTACTGAGATGCTTTCAGTCATATGCACAGACTTTGATGGTTTGGTCATTACAGGTGATTTCAATGTGCATGTTGATCATATTTGTGACAGAAACGCTAAAGAGCTTGATGCTGTCCTTGAAACCTTCAGTCTTACTCAGCATGTGAGAGGCCCCACCCACAGCAAAGGACACACTCTAGATCTCATAATTACAAAGGGGGTAAATATTTCAAATGTTAATGTGATCGATGTTGCTCTGTCTGATCATTTCTGTGTCTTCTTTGACCTGTCTGTTTCTCCCAAACCTCCGGTTGGTCCTGCAGTTGTTCAGAGGAGACACATAAGTGATGGCACAGGTGCACTGTTTATGGAAATGATAAACTTCGAAAATGTCTCATGTTCTAATGTAAATGATTTGTTGAACTCTGTTACATCTAGTGTTTTGAATGTTCTGGACACCATCGCCCCTATAAAGGCTAAAATGGTTAAAAATAAGCAGAAGGCGCCGTGGAGAAATGATGATTCGGTCAGGGCACAGAAAAGGGAGTGCCGCAGGGCCGAACGGAAATGGCGCAAGTCAAAGCTCCAGGTTCAAAAAGAGATTTACAAAGAGAAGCTGAACATGTACAACCTAATCTTATGTAGAACTAGGGAAAGATATTTTTCTGAAATAATTGGAAGCTGCAGTAACAACTCGCGTGTCCTGTTTGCCACAGTAACAGATTAACAAACCCTCCAGCTCAGCTGCCGTTAGAACTCATTTCCACATCCAAGTGTAATGAGTTTGCATTATTCTTTAATGACAAAGTTCAGGGCATTAAAAATGCTATAAATCCGACAATGCAAAAAATTACCCTAAAACCACCAAGACACTTAGAGCTAACTCACTTTGCACCAGTAACTGACAAAACTGTCCATGAGATCATCACCAGTCTGAGTTCATCTACATGCTGCCTTGATGTGTTACCCACCAGATTTCTAAAGTCTGTGCTGAACAGTTTGTTAGCACCATTCACTCACATAGTTAACATGTCGCTTCAATCTGGAACATTCCCAATGTCTTTGAAAACTGCGGTCATAAAGCCTCTCCTAAAGAAGAGCAGTCTTGATGCTGCAGTACTGAGTCATTACCGGCCCATCTCTAATCTGCCATTTTGGGGCAAAGTCCTTGAAAAGGTTGTTTACCAACAGCTCACAGATTTCCTCTTAATAAACAACTCATTTGATGTTTTTCAGTCAGGTTTTAGACCTCATCACACTGAGACTGCTCTTGTCAAGGTGACAAATGACATCCGCCTGAACACTGACACGGGCAAAGCCTCAGTCTTAATTCTGTTAGATCTGAGTGCTGCTTTTGACACTGTCGATCATGGGATCCTCTTACAGAGACTAGAGGACTGGGTGGGCATCACTGGCACTGCCCTAAACTGGTTAAGGTCCTATCTGGAAGACAGGAAGTACTTTGTTGAAATTGGTAGCTGTGTCTCAGACCACATGAACCTGACCTGTGGAGTGCCCCAAGGGTCAGTCCTGGGTCCCCTTCTGTTCAACCTCTACATGCTGCCGTTAGGTCAGTTGATACGCAGTGAAAATGTGTCCTATCACAATTATGCAGACGACACTCAGATCTATGTTTCACTGTCGGCAGGTGACTATGGACCAGTAGATTCACTCTGTCACTGCATCCAACAGATCAGTGTGTGGATGCAAAACAACTTTCTCCAGCTGAACTCAGACAAGACTGAAATAATCGTTTTTGGCCCACAGAAACAAAGAGAAAGTGTTAGCGGTCACCTCCAGAGTCTCGCTCTAAAACCTACAAACCAAATTAGAAATCTGGGGGTAATAATGGACTCAGACTTGAACTTTAATAGCCACGTCAAATCAATAACATCAGCAGCTTTTTACCATCTAAAAAACATTGCCAAAATCAAAAATATAGTGTCAAAACCAGATTTAGAGAGACTTATCCATGCGTTTGTCTCCAGTAGATTAGACTACTGTAACGGCCGCTCACTGGCCTCTCCAAACGAGTTGTAAAACAGCTACAGTACATCCAGAACACTGCTGCTCGGGTCCTGACTAGAACCAGGAAGTATGATCACATTAGTCCTGTTCAAATCAAATCAAATCAATTTATTTTTGTAAGGCCCAAAATCACAACAACAGTTGCCTCTGAGGGCCACAGGGAGAAATGAATCAACAGTGTCTGTGGTGGCGAGGGAGTCAGACAATGTCTGTGGTGGCGAGGGAGTCAGACAGTGTCTGTGGTGGCGAGGGACGATGTCCCAGGGTCCTCTGTCCTTAGACTCTCCTTCTCGGCCAGGAACAACTACAAAAAAACCTCTTTGGGAAAAAAGCGTAGAAACCTGGAGGAGTTCCAGTGAAGGAGAGATCCGACTCTCAGAGACGGACAGACGGACACAAGGAGACTGGAGCTGGACCCACTCTTCAGGCAGAAGAGGGACCGACTGAGGCGAACTGGAGCCACTCTTCAGGCAGATGAGGGACCGACTGAGGCGAACTGGACCCACTCTTCAGGCAGATGAGGGACCGTCTGAGTCGAGCTGGACCCACTCTTCAGGCAGATGAGGGACCGTCTGAGTCGAGCTGGACCCACTCTTCAGGCAGATGAGGGACCGTCGGAGGCGAGCTGGACCCACTCCTCAGGTAGATGAGGGACCGTCTGGGTCCACAGGTCCTCAGGAGTGAGAGAAAGAAAAAGAAGGCGGTGAACAGTTTGCAAGTGGAATCAAAAAATAAATATTGTTTGATAGCATAAGTAGTCAGAAGAAGAGGATAGTGCTCAAGCTGTCATACTTCCCCCAGCATAGTTACTCCTAGGGCAGCGTAGCTAAAGCTGTGGGTTTATGTTTCTGTTCCTAACTAGTCTGACCATAAGAGATTTCGAAGAGGAACGTTTTAAGCCTGGACTTAAATGAAGAGACTGTGTCAGCAGATTTAACATGGGTCGGGAGCTGATTCCATAACACAGGGGCTTGGTAGCTAAACGCTCTACCTCCTACAGTACTTTTAGAGACTCTTGGCACCACCAGAAGGCCGGCATTCTGAGAGCGAAGAGCTCTGTTTGGATGATATGGTTCTATAGCATCTTTGAGGTAGGATGGGGCCATGTCATTTATGGCTTTGTAGGTCAAGAGTAGAATTTTGAATTTGATTCTAAACTCGACAGGGGGCCAGTGAAGAGACTTTGCTCTCTTCTTTTTGTTCCTGTTAGTAATCTTGCTGCTGCATTTTGAACCAGTTGAAAGCTTTTTATGGAGCTTTTAGGACCTGCTGCAAGCAGGGAGTTACAGTAGTCTAATCTAGTCGTTACAAATGCATGGATAAGTTTTTCAGCATCACTTTTAGGCAGGATTCTTCTGATTTTGGCTCTTGTTGCGCAAATGGAAATAGGCTGTTTTACAAGCTTGATTTATATGAACTTTAAATGAGAGCTCCTGGTCAAATAGGACTCCAAGGTTTCTTACAGTAGAACTGGAGGCTACACTGACATTGTCCAGTGTGACTATCTGCTCAGATAGATTGTCTCGTAGATGCTTAGGGCCAAGCACAATGACCTCGGTTTTTTCAGGGTTAAGAAGCAGGTAGTTACCTGTCATCCAGGTTTTTATCTCCTTCACACAAGTACTAAGTCTGTCTACTTGATCGCTCTGATCAGGTTTCATTGATAAATACAGCTGAGTGTCATCTGCATAGCAGTGGAAGTTAATGCCATGTGACCTGATAATGTTGCCTAATGGCAGCATATAAAGAGTAAACAGAATTGGACCGAGTACCGAACCCTGTGGCACACCGTAAATTACTTTAGAGCTTGGTGAGGAGCTCTGGTTTACATTAACAAATTGGTACCTATCAGATAGATAGGATTTAAACCAGCTGAGGGCTGTTCCTCCAACACCTACATCACATTCTACCCTCTGCAGTAGAATGTTGTGGTCGATGGTGTCAAACGCTGCGCTGAGGTCCAACAGAACCAGGATTGAGACCAGTCCATCGTCAGCGGCTAATAACAAATCATTTGTGACTTTAACTAGTGCAGTTTCAGTGCTGTGGTGGGCTCTGAACCCTGACTGGAAAACTTCAAATAAGTTATTGTCCTGCAGGTGGCGACAAAGCTGTTTTACTACAACTTTTTCAAGGATTTTAGAGACGAAGGGAAGATTTGAAATAGGTCTGTAGTTTACCAATAGGTCGGGAAGAAGAGGTTTAATGACTGCATGTTTGAAGGACTGTGGAACATAGCCACTTTCGAGTGAAGTATTTATCATATTAAGAATAAAGTGTATAATTAGGGGGAGAATGTCTTTGAGGAGTCTGCTTGGAATGGGGTCTAGGACACAAGTTGAGCTTTTAGAGGACATAATGGCTGAAGTTATCTCTGCTTGATCGACAGCTGTGAACCTTTCTAGGTTTACAGGTGGATTTATATGGGACGTTAGATTTACAGCTTGGGCTAGTTCAGGGCTAATAGCGGGGGTAATTTCATCTAATTTATCTCTGATTGTTTTTATTTTATTGTTAAAAATAGGAGGAAATCATCAGAGCTGAGTGTAGCTGGGATTGAGGGCTCTACTGCACTGTGACAGTTTGTTCGCCTAGCTGTTCTCAGGTCTCTGCACTGCCCCCTGTGGCTCAGAGAAAATACTTTAAAGCAGCTCTGCTTGTGTACAAGTCTCTCCATGGACTAGCACCAAAGTACATCTTGGATATGTTAGTGCCATATGAACCAACTCGGACTCTGAGGACCTCAGGGACCGGCCTCCTGCTGGTGCCAGAGTCAGGACTAAACATGGACCGGCCTCCTGCTGGTGCCAGAGTCAGGACTAAACATGGACCGGCCTCCTGCTGGTGCCCAGAGTCAGGACTAAACATGGACCGGCCTCCTGCTGGTGCCAGAGTCAGGACTAAACATGGGGAATCTGCGTTTCAGTTTTATGCAGCTAAAATCTAGAACATTCTTCCTGAAGATGTGAGACAGGCTTCTACTCTGACAATGTTCAAATCTAAGCTAAAAACAGTTTTGTTTAGCTGTGCATATGACTGAAAGGATTTTTCTTTGCACTCTTCTCTTTTGTTTGTGATTTTATTAGTTTAGAAAATCAGTTGGATTGATAATTTTTAATTCAGTTAATTTTATTGTATTTCTGTTTCTGTAATTTCTTTGTGATTTGAATGCATTTTTCCTGCTGTGAAGCACTTTGAATTGCCTTGTGTATGAAATGTGCTCTACAAATAAACTTGCCTTGCCTTGCCTTGCCTAGAAGAAGCGGTGGACAGATTTAGTCTGTTGGTCTTTCAGTCCTACTGCTGGTGATCCACTGCAGTTTGACGAAGCTGCTGGGGAAACGCAGGTAACATGGTCCTCTCACAGCCAAGCATGAGCTGAGCTGTGACCTGTTGCAGTGATAGGAGTAGCTCTATAGCTCAGCAGGGCTCCGCTCAGCCGCACAGCTGCTCAGCGCTCAGCTGCTCAATTCACTGGTGGGTAGTGAGGACTGGGCGTTGTGTGCTGAATGTTGTCTGTCTCACTGAACTGACGAGGCTGAAGTGAACTGAGGGCCATTATCTGTCACTAGCTCTAGTGGAACACCACCTCACAAACATCATTGTAGTTTTGAAACTACTTGGTAACTGCTTGTGGTAAATCTCAATGTGGCCTGGATAATAGTCAGTTGCTACAAAATACTTTTTACCCTCCTGCCCAAACCAATCAGCTTCTATTTTCTGTCAAGCACCTTGCAGCAGTGGCTCTTTTTGTTCAGTAGGTTTATTCCTAATGCAAAACTCACATGGGTTGACCAGCCCCGCAATGGCCCTCTGGCCCCCCCTGGCCCCCTGGCCCCCACACTGACACAGCTCTTTTCCTGCCCTTTGAGTCCCTGATGACCTGCATTTGTGATATTACAGTCTTTTGCATTGAAAAGGGAATAACAATGTGAAAGCTGCGCCGTGGGGTTGCTATGCTGTAGAGTTTAGCATCTGCCCTAAACTCTATTTTCACTGGTTCACATTTGAATAACCCAATGTCCCCCAAAACATCCTACTGTGACTCAAGCCCGTCTCCTCTGCGCACAAGTCCCATTTTTATGGGACCAAGCGAGTTTGTTGTGAAGGGACCAGACATTGCATGGATCCAAAAGAGGAAAAAACATGAATTGAACCATGAAACCAAAGTTCCACGTGGGCTGGAGAAGGTGGACTTTGTTTTGGTCAGAAGAGGGCGCTGTTGCAGTTTCATAAAGGTCTTCTCTGGAATCACATCAATCCAGAACATTACACTTATTTGTAAATCCTCGTACCATTTGTCCTGATAATGGACTTCCGGCGCTGGTGAGAGCCGGCTGCTCGCTGCGTTCATTTACAGGGTTATTATTTTTATTAAGAGTATAAGAGTTTTTCTGCGAGTGTTTTTTATTAGTTTCTCATTATTATACTTTTGTACGTACTTTGTGTTGCAACAGTGGAATTTCCCCATTGTGGGACAAATAAAGGCTTATCTTATCTTACCCTCTTCACTGTCACTACCCTCAGCCCAGCACTGTCGCAGTTGCTTCATGTTCATTTACGTTAGTTTTACACATTGCTTCAAAATGGCCGGTTTTATTGCAATTCACCCTGGAGAGACAAAGAGACCACGAGAATGGACTGTTTAGCAGCTTTATTCGTGAGTTATTTGGCGCTCAGACCCCGGCGGAAGACGTTGCAATCATGGGCACTCCATGATCTATTTGTATTAGATGTCTCCCCCCGGAGCCTGGAGACTGGTGGTGGTAGATGTTAAAAGGTATGAGGGGAATGTAGAGGAGGAGCAGGGGAGGTGGTGGGTCGCAGTACGGTTTGAGCGGCCGAGCCATCTGCTTGAGGCTTAAATGCGACCGCCTGGTGCTGATGGGGAGCGGGGAGGAGTCACTGAGAGCGTTGATTGGGGATGAGGAGCAGGTGCGAGGGCCATGATGCGACGCCCCCTGACCTTTCACCCTCCTTCTTTGGCCAGGAAAAACTGCATAACCTCTTTGGGAAAAGCGCAGAAACCTGGGAGAGTCCATGGAGGCCTTGACGTAGATGGGTGGAGTTAGGTCTTCCAGGCTGAATTTACGCAGGCTTCATTTACGGCAGCGTCTCCCTGTAGCTGGACAGGCCCTGTAGCTGGACGCGCCCTGTAGCTGGACAGGCCCTGTAGCTGGACACGCCCTGTAGTTGGACACGCCCTGTAGCTGGACACGCCCTGTAGCTGGACGCGCCCTGTAGCTGGACGCGCCCTGTAGCTGACACGCCCTGTAGCTGGACACGCCCTGTAGCTGACACGCCCTGTAGCTGGACGCGCCCTGTAGCTGGACGCGCCCTGTAGCTGGACGCGCCCTGTAGCTGGACGCGCCCTGCAGCTGGCCCTGTAGCTGGACACGCCCTGTAGCTGGACACGCCCTGTAGCTGGACGCGCCCTGTAGCTGACACGCCCTGTAGCTGGACGCGCCCTGTAGCTGGACGCGCCCTGTAGCTGACATGCCCTGTAGCTGGACACGCCCTGTAGCTGGACGCGCCCTGTAGCTGGACGCGCCCTGTAGCTGACATGCCCTGTAGCTGGACACGCCCTGTAGCTGGACGCGCCCTGTAGCTGGACGCGCCCTGTAGCTGGACGCGCCCTGCAGCTGGCCGCGCCGCGCCCTGCAGCTGGACGCGCCCTGTAGCTGGACGCGCCCTGTAGCTGGACGCGCCCTGCAGCTGGCCGCGCCCTGCAGCTGGCCGCGCCCTGCAGCTGGACGTGCCCTGCAGCTGGACGCGCCCTGCAGCTGGACGCGCCCTGCAGCTGGACGCGCCCTGTAGCTGACACGCCCTGTAGCTGGACGCGCCCTGTAGCTGGACGCGCCCTGTAGCTGGACGCGCCCTGCAGCTGGCCGCGCCGCGCCCTGCAGCTGGACGCGCCCTGTAGCTGGACGCGCCCTGTAGCTGGACGCGCCCTGCAGCTGGCCGCGCCCTGCAGCTGGACGCGCCCTGCAGCTGGACGCGCCCTGCAGCTGGACGCGCCCTGCAGCTGGACGCGCCCTGCAGCTGGACGCGCCCTGCAGCTGGACGCGCCCTGTAGCTGGACACGCCCTGTAGCTGGACACGCCCTGTAGCTGGACGCGCCCTGTAGCTGACACGCCCTGTAGCTGGACGCGCCCTGTAGCTGGACGCGCCCTGTAGCTGGACGCGCCCTGTAGCTGGACACGCCCTGTGCTCGTGTTGTACACCTTGTACAGAGTTGCCAATGGTGCACTTTTATAGTGTTCATTGTCTTTGTTTTTAGCTGATCTTTTGTCATATTGTTTAAGCTGCTGGACGTTCATTTACGGCGCTCACTTCAACGCTTCTTCTGGCGCTCGCATTCTGTGTTTCAGCCTTTTCCAAAGTCATGTCCGGTTCAAGTTGTAGTTTCTGTGACACTTTTTCATCCTCGATCCCGATCACATTTCAGTCTGTTCATCTTTAGTTTATCCAAGATCACAGCGCTCTGCCACTTTATGCCCCGTGGAGCTGTGAGAGTGGCACCTTCATGTAATGTGTTCTGCCGTGGCACAAAATGTTCATCAAACTCTCTCAACACTTTCTCATCGGAGTTATTGACGTCAATGTGCTAAAGATATAACAACGTGTTCACGTCTTCTTGGTCTGGATTGGACACGATCTGATAGCCGCAAAACTGTTGTCTCCAGGTCGGCCACGCCCAGGGCTGGAGCCTTAAACTTGGCCATGTCACAGCGTCAGACCTGTCGCTTCTTACACCATGTCATGAACTCACATATTGATGGAAGTCCACTTAAATGTACTTAAATGAGAGAAGTAGACCGAACAGAGCAACAGCGATATCTGTGTCCATTTTGAAATAAAGCCTGTACTACTTTTCATGGAAATAAGCAGCGACAAGCTCTTGTTCCAAGATGGCGCCGTGGATGGCTGCCTCTGCGTTTCCCTCCGCTTCCTCTGCACCACCATCATCCGGGACCTCAGGTGGGGGCCAGCATCAGCTCCCTCATCAAGAAGGCCCAGCAGAGGATGTACTTCCTGAAGCAGCTGAAAAAAGACAAGCTGATGGTGCAGTTCTACACGGCCATCATTGAGTCCATCCTCACCTCCTCATCACATCCTCCATCACCTCCTCCATCATCTCCTCCATCACCATGTGGTACGCTGGAGCCACAGCCAGGGACAAACAGAGACTGCAGCGCCTTCTGCTGAGAAGGTGACCGGCCGCAAACTTTCCAGGGTTCTGGGACGAACAGGTCGGATCACAGCCGACCCTTCTCACCCTGGACACGGACTATTTGAACCACTCCCCTCTGACAGGAGGCCACTCCCCTCTGACAGGAGGCCACTCCCCTCTGGCAGGAGGCCCCTCCCCTCTGGCAGGAGGCCACTCCCCTCAGGCAGGTGTGAATTTTGTTCATCGACAAATGGCGATAAATTCTGATTCTGAAGCTGCAACACAAACAGTGGCGCCTCCTAGTGGAGGGCGTGGTCATCATCACGATGCCTGTGTATAATTGTTGCATTTTTGGGTTTTATATGTTTTATGTGTAAAAATGTCAATCACATTATGTTCCACTTCACTTTTGCTCCATTCTGGAATTTAGAACCTTTTTGTTTACACATAAAGGGTCTCACATTGCCCACATTGTCCCGCTTTGTCCCACATTGTCCCGCTTTGTCCAACATTGTCCCGCTTTGTCCCACTTGAACAGGATTTATTATGTGGATTTTTGTACATCAGCTCGTTTTTAGAGCAGCGTGTGTCCTCCGGCCCGCGTGTCCTCCGTCCCGCGTGTCCTCAGCAGCAGATGTGCACCAGTCTGCGCGGTTTTGTGATGGAAAGTCTGCGTCTCCGCATGAGTCCTCCTCTCCTCCTGTTCCGACCCCCGCTCGTCCCCCGTGTCCCCTCCCCCCTCCCCCGTGTCCCGCCCCCCTCCCCCGTGTCCCCGCCCTCCCCCTGTGCGCTTCATTCACTCTCACTGCGCTCGCTTTTTCAATCAGAAGAAACCATGTAAAGAAAGGGACAAACGCGGCGGTCGCTTCCCTCTCCGCAGTCACGTGAGGCCCCCGAGACCCCCCCTCTCACCCCCCCTTTCATCCGCAGGTTCCTTTGTCCTGACCATGGGCTCCTGACGCTTTCACTGCTGCTGCCTTCACGGGCCCTGGGAAATCACACTCTTATTTGCTTTGCTTGTAGTGTTCAAGTAAAAGTACTGCCTACTTCCGTCCACAGAGACAGTCACAGTGGGCGTCATCGGGACAATACTTTCATTGGAGAGTCATTTTCAGTCTTGTTCAGCTCTGTCACATTAAACATGACCTCCGTGGGGGTGTAAACATCTTAAAGCCTCACCTTGTAACCTTTGAACCTTTGCACTAAGAACATGCAAACAAACCTGTGTCCTGACTGTGAGTGAGGCAATAAAACATATCTGTATCCATGGAGAATGTTCAGAATATGATTTTAACTTTATATTCACACATTTGCACACATGCCACCTCCAGAAAGTTACATGGTCATGTTAAGGAATAATTTCTTTGGTGTTAAATCTTCAATAAATCAGAATTAATTTTCAACGACTCCTTCTGTTTGATCTATCAAAATCGTGGTGGTGTGTTTATGTGTTACTTTAAAAGAAAAGATTTAGATTTTAAATGTCATAAACCTGACCTCTCTGTGTCCCCAGATATGAGGTAAACATGTTCATGACTTTACTGATAATAACTATAATGCTGCTGACTTATTATTAATTACAAAAACTTTGTTGGTGTTATAATGTGGTGTTTTTGTTTTCAAGACAAATCTCGATTTATGAAGCAGATTGAGCCTCACACGAGTCTCTCATTTGTGTTGCCCATCGGCGACACAACTATTTCAAAAGTGGGGGGTCTAGGGGACAGAAATATCTAACAAAAAACAGGTCACATTTCCTGCTTTTTGGAGCATTTTGCAGGTTTCCCACAGGTGAATGAAGTGTGAGTAAAATCTAGTGTCTAGGATTATACCTCAGGTCCACAATCTTTTATTTTAATTGAAATATTGCACATCAGTTCAGACTTTTGTGGAACCTTTTGTGCAGAATAGGAAAGGACGAAACCTGTTCATGTTCAAGGTGCACTGTGCCACTTCTCTGGTCTCTATGGAGAGGTTATTGCTTGGCCTTGGCCTCCACAATATGGCATTAAAAGGACCTATCTTGCATTTATTCAATTACAGGGTAAGAGTTACGCTGAAAAATCTGCATTCTTACTGTGAGCAGGGTCAGGAGACAATCACTTACCTATTGGAGTACAATATAAAATCATTTCATCGAGCACAGTCTTCTAAAGCCTGTCTTCTCGTCCTGCTGCGGTGCCATCCTCTTTTCCCTTCTCATTCTAATAACCAAGTAAACCAGCACTGAAGTTCTGGCACGTGAATACAGGTCTAATTTAGTCATTTTACAGACAATAAAATGTGAATGAAACAATGAAAAGTATGTATGTCACGGTTATCGATGGACGAGTGGCCAATGAATCTGCTGTATTTAAAGTCACTAACAAGTTTAGCGCTTTGTATTTAATGTGTCTCTGTTGTAGTATAGTTCTTTATTTTCGAACAAACAGTTAAAGAAAACTAGACCAAAGAGAGACAAGACATAAATCAAAACTAACAGACATCCAACAAAACAAAAAAAGAGAAATCATGGCACACAAACCCCTAAAACATGTCCTATTTAGTCCAGAGTTTGTCAAATCAGTGTGTATTCTGTGTCGGAATGTATTCTTTTCCATTTTACAAATGTTCCATATAATGTCGGTCCAGTCCTTGATTGTCGGGGCTGTTTATGTCATCTATTTCCCCCCCTGCTGCCGCCAGGAGGTGGCGCCAGAGAGAGCTGCTGGTTGTGTCCATGGCAGGAGTTCTGAGGCCCAAATACAGAGTCCTGAGGCCCAAATACAGAGTCCTGAGGCCCAAATACAGAGTCCTGAGGCCCAAAAGAGTCCCGCGGCCCAAATACAGAGTCCTGAGACCCAAATACAGAGTCCCGAGGCCCAAATACAGAGTCCTGAGGCCCAAATACAGAGTCCTGAGGCCAAAATACAGAGTCCTGAGGCCCAAAAGAGTCCCGAGGCCCAAATCCAGAGTCCTGAGGCCCAAATCCAGAGTCCTGAGGCCCAAGGACAGAGTCCTGAGGTCCAAATACAGAGTCCTGAGGCCCAAATACAGAGTCCCGAGGCCCAAATACAGAGTCCTGAGGCCCAAGGACAGAGTCCTGAGGTCCAAATACAGAGTCCTGAGGCCCAAACACAGAGTCCCGAGGCCCAAATACAGAGTCCTGAGGCCCAAATACAGAGTCCTGAGGCCAAAATACAGAGTCCTGAGGCCCAAAAGAGTCCTGAGGCCCAAATACAGAGTCCTGAGGCCCAAATCCAGAGTCCTGAGGCCCAAGGACAGAGTCCTGAGGTCCAAATACAGAGTCCTGAGGCCCAAATACAGAGTCCCGAGGCCCAAATACAGAGTCCTGAGGCCCAAGGACAGAGTCCTGAGGTCCAAATACAGAGTCCTGAGGCCCAAATACAGAGTCCCGAGGCCCAAACACAGAGTCCCGAGGCCCAAATACAGAGTCCCGAGGCCCAAACACAGAGTCCCGAGGCCCAAACACAGAGTCCTGAGGTCCAAATACAGAGTCCTGAGGCCCAAATACAGAGTCCTGAGGCCCAAACACAGAGTCCTGAGGTCCAAATACAGAGTCCCGAGGCCCAAATACAGAGTCCTGGGGCCCAAATACAGAGTCCAGAGTGTGTATATTTCCTTCCTTGTCGTGGGTTTATAAAGAAACGTGACACACTTTCCCAACTGATTTCTGTCCAAACATGTGATTTTGTGGCTCCCCAACGAGATGTACATATACTTTCTCATTCTTAATCATCCAGAACAAAGTGACCCTCTTTTTCTATTTATGTAATCAGTACAAGTACCTATAAAAGTCCTGTTTCTACAAAATACTTCTTTAAATCTTGAGTCTGTGATATTAGATGTGAAATTTTGATCGTAAGTCGACCCATTTAAGATTTTAACATCTATGTTTAGTTTGTATGTTTTGATCAGCTCCTTCCATGTTGTAAGCACAGATGGGCACACAAGGGTTCTCCACCTCCCCCAAAACAACTCAAATGTCTGTCATATGCCAGTGCGGCCTGCACAGGAACCCCCGGCACCACATTGCTCTCAATATGAGAGCATTGAGCTTTAGATTCTGGATCGCAGCTGAAATAAAGTAATTTTTCAAACAAGGTAAACCCCGCCTCCTTTTTCTTTTGATAATTATAAAGTTGCGAATCAGATACAGTGTTTTTTTCTTGCCATTTAAATCTTGAGATTGCTTTATTCCACTGGATGGAAATATGGAGAGACTGGAACAGATCTGGGCAAAACATCCATTTTCATAGTTTCAATCCTTTGACTTAGACTTAAAGGCGCAATGGACGACTTTTCGGCGATTTGCGAACTCAGGCGGAAGTGCGCATGCCACTCCCCCGTGCACATGCCACTCCCCCGTGCGCATGCCACTCCCCCGTGCTCATGCCCCGTGCACATGCCACTCCCCCGTGCTCATGCCACTCCCCCGTGCTCATGCCACTCCCCCGTGCACATGCCACTCCCCCGTGCACATGCCACTCCCCCGTGCTCATGCCACCCCCACCGTGCTCATGCCACTCCCCCGTGCTCATGCCACTCCCCCGTGTGGACTGATACAACACACACGTGCGTTTGTTTATTAGCGCGACGGATCTCATCGCATCGCTCGTCTCCCGTAGATTTCTGTCCACTTCTGCGTCAGCTCGAACTGTCTTTCTCCGTTTTCATTTTGTCCCGTACACTGAGGGAACTATATTATGATAGATCAATGCGATTAGACACGCGGAAACGTGAGGACGAGCCGCACGCGGCTGCAGGTGAGCAGTAGGTGTGTTTTATGATTGATACGTGGCAGGACTAATGGACAGTCCACGCCACAAGGAAATAAGACTCAGATTTGGACCAAACAAATCGTCCATTCAACCTTTAAGTAGGATAAGGTTTATTTTTTATAGTAGAAAAAAGAGGGGTATAATTAAAAAAAATAAAAATATCTAAGAGATTCCGTTGCCATTTAAATGGGAAGGTCTTTCTAAAGGACTGAGGGGGAGATCACTTGTATTTGTACATTCAGTTTGTATGCAGACATTGACACATTAGGTTTGGACATTTCTGGTTTGGTAAAATACAATATAACGTCATCTGCAGCAGACAATCTTATGTTCTCTCCCATCAATTGTGATACTGTGAATTGTTTAAATTTGGCCAATGGTTCTAAATACAAAGCAAACAGGAGGGGAGACCAGGCACAGCCCTGTCTAATCCCTCTTTCCAGAGTCAGTGGATCTGTCCGATGACCACTGATTTTAGTTCTTGATGTTGGACGTCATAAAGAGCCCCCAATTTTTTATAATTAAATTGTCTCTTTGTAATTTGTTTAGCACTGTAAATAAATGAGTCCAGCTACAGAATCAAAAGCCTTCTCAGCGTTCAGACTTATTATTACGGCTTTGTTTTGCTGCTGTTGTATTTGGTTCATATGAGTAAAGATGGTCTTATGTTGTGTTTGTCGTTTGCTCATGAATCCTGTCTGATCGTTGTGGATTACATTTGGGAGGATTTGTTCCATTCTTTTGGACATTATTAAGGTGAATAAACGATAGTCCATATTCAGAGTAGAAATGGGTCTATATGAGGCACAGTCGATCCTTCCCCTCTTTACAACTGGGGAGTACGTATAGTGTAACAGGTGTGAGGACACAGGTGTAAGGATACAGGTGTAACAGGTGTAAGGACACAGGTGTAAGGACAGAGGTGTAAAAGGTGTAAGGACACAGGTGTAACAGGTGTAAGGACAGAGGTGTAACAGGTGTAAGGACACAGGTGTAACAGGTGTAAGGACACAGGTGTAAGGACACAGGTGTAAGGACACAGGTGTAAGGACACAGGTGTAAGGACAGAGGTGTAACAGGTGTAAGGACACAGGTGTAACAGGTGTAAGGACACAGGCGTAACAGGTGTAAGGACACAGGTGTAAGGACACAGGTGTAAGGACACAGGAGAAACAGGTGTAAGGACACAGGCGTAACAGGTGTAAGGACACAGGTGTAAGGACACAGGTGTAAGGACACAGGTGTAACAGGTGTAAGGACACAGGCGTAACAGGTGTAAGGACACAGGCGTAACAGGTGTAAGGACACAGGTGTAAGGACACAGGTATAAGGACACAGGTGTAAGGACACAGGCGTAACAGGTGTAAGGACACAGGTGTAAGGACACAGGTGTAAGGACACAGGTGTAACAGGTGTAAGGACACAGGCGTAACAGATGTAAGGACACAGGTGTAAGGACACAGGCGTCACAGGTGTAAGGACACAGGTGTAACAGATGTAAGGACACAGGTGTAAGGACACAGGCGTAACAGGTGTAAGGACACAGGTGTAAGGACACAGGTGTAAGGACACAGGTGTAAGGACACAGGTGTAACAGGTGTAAGGACACAGGCGTAACAGGTCTAAGGACACAGGTGTAAGGACACAGGCGTAACAGGTGTAAGGACACAGGTGTAAGGACACAGGTGTAAGGACACAGGTGTAACAGGTGTAAGGACACAGGCGTAACAGGTGTAAAGACACAGGTGTAAGGACACAGGTGTAAGGACACAGGTGTAACAGGTGTAAGGACACAGGTATAAGGACACAGGTGTAAGGACACAGGCGTATCAGGTGTAAGGACACAGGTGTAAGGACACAGGCGTAACAGGTGTAAGGACACAGGTGTAAGGACACAGGTGTAAGGACACAGGTGCAACAGGTGTAAGGACAAAGGCGTAACAGGTATAAGGACACAGGTGTAAGGACACAGGTGTAAGGACACAGGCGAAACAGGTGTAAGGACACAGGTGTAAGGACACAGGCGTAACAGGTGTAAGGACACAGGTGTAAGGACACAGGTGTAAGGACACAGGTGTAACAGGTGTAAGGACACAGGCGTAACAGGTATAAGGACACAGGTGTAAGGACACAGGCGTAACAGGTGTAAGGACACAGGTATAAGGACACAGGTGTAAGGACACAGGTGTAAGGACACAGGCGAAACAGGTGTAAGGACACAGGTGTAAGGACACAGGCGTAACAGGTGTAAGGACACAGGTGTAAGGACACAGGTGTAAGGACACAGGTGTAACAGGTGTAAGGACACAGGCGTAACAGGTATAAGGACACAGGTGTAAGGACACAGGCGTAACAGGTGTAAGGACACAGGTGTAAGGACACAGGTGTAAGGACACAGGTGTAACAGGTGTAAGGACACAGGCGTAACAGGTGTAAGGACACAGGCGTAACAGGTGTAAGGACACAGGTATAAGGACACAGGTGTAAGGACACAGGCGTAAGGACACAGGTGTAAGGACACAGGTGTAACAGGTGTAAGGACACAGGCGTAACAGGTGTAAGGACACAGGTGTACGGACACAGGCGTAACAGGTGTAAGGACACAGGTGTAAGGACACAGGTGTAAGGACACAGGTGTAACAGGTGTAAGGACACAGGCGTAACAGGTGTAAGGACACAGGTGTAAGGACACAGGTGTAACAGGTGTAAGGACACAGGCGTAACAGGTGTAAGGACACAGGTGTAAGGACAGAGGTGTAACAGGTGTAAGGAAACAGGTGTAAGGACACAGGTGTAACAGGTGTAAGGACACAGGCGTAACAGGTCTAAGGACACAGGTGTAAGGACACAGGCGTAACAGGTGTAAGGACACAGGTGTAAGGACACAGGTGTAAGGACACAGGTGTAACAGGTGTAAGGAAACAGGCGTAACAGGTATAAGGACACAGGTGTAAGGACACAGGTGTAAGGACACAGGCGAAACAGGTGTAAGGACACAGGTGTAAGGACACAGGCGTAACAGGTGTAAGGACACAGGTGTAAGGACACAGGTGTAAGGACACAGGTGTAACAGGTGTAAGGACACAGGCGTAACAGGTATAAGGACACAGGTGTAAGGACACAGGTGTAAGGACACAGGCGAAACAGGTGTAAGGACACAGGCGTAACAGGTGTAAGGACACAGGTGTAAGGACACAGGTGTAAGGACACAGGTGTAACAGGTGTAAGGACACAGGCGTAACAGGTGTAAGGACACAGGTATAAGGACACAGGTGTAAGGACACAGGCGTAAGGACACAGGTGTAAGGACACAGGTGTAACAGGTGTAAGGACACAGGCGTAACAGGTGTAAGGACACAAGTGTAAGGACACAGGTGTAAGGACACAGGTGTAACAGGTGTAAGGACACAGGCGTAACAGGTATAAGGACACAGGTATAAGGACACAGGTGTAAGGACACAGGCGTAAGGACACAGGTGTAAGGACACAGGTGTAACAGGTGTAAGGACACAGGCGTAACAGGTGTAAGGACACAAGTGTAAGGACACAGGTGTAAGGACACAGGTGTAACAGGTGTAAGGACACAGGCGTAACAGGTACAAGGACACAGGTATAAGGACACAGGTGTAAGGACACAGGCGAAACAGGTGTAAGGACACAGGTGTAAGGACACAGGCGTAACAGGTATAAGGACAAAGGTGTAAGGACACAGGTGTAACAGGTGTAAGGACACAGGCGTAACAGGTATAAGGACACAGGTGTAAGGACACAGGTGTAAGGACACAGGCGTAACAGGTGTAAGGACACAGGTGTAAGGACACAGGTGTAAGGACACAGGTGTAACAGGTGTAAGGACACAGGCGTAACAGGTATAAGGACACAGGTGTAAGGACACAGGTGTAAGGACACAGGCGAAACAGGTGTAAGGACACAGGTGTAAGGACACAGGCGTAACAGGTGTAAGGACACAGGTGTAAGGACACAGGTGTAACAGGTGTAAGGACACAGGCGTAACAGGTATAAGGACACAGGTGTAAGGACACAGGCGTAACAGGTGTAAGGACACAGGTGTAAGGACACAGGTGTAAGGACACAGGTGTAACAGGTGTAAGGACACAGGCGTAACAGGTATAAGGACACAGGTGTAAGGACACAGGTGTAAGGACACAGGTGTAAGGACACAGGCGTAACAGGTGTAAGGACACAGGTGTAAGGACACAGGTGTAAGGACACAGGTGTAACAGGTGTAAGGACACAGGCGTAACAGGTGTAAGGACACAGGCGTAACAGGTGTAAGGACACAGGTATAAGGACACAGGTGTAAGGACACAGGCGTAAGGACACAGGTGTAAGGACACAGGTGTAACAGGTGTAAGGACACAGGCGTAACAGGTGTAAGGACACAGGTGTAAGGACACAGGTGTAACAGGTGTAAGGACACAGGCGTAACAGGTGTAAGGACACAGGCGTAACAGGTGTAAGGACACAGGCGTAACAGGTGTAAGGACACAGGTGTAAGGACAGAGGTGTAACAGGTGTAAGGACACAGGTGTAAGGACACAGGTGTAACAGGTGTAAGGACACAGGTGTAAGGACACAGGTGTAAGGACACAGGTGTAACAGGTGTAAGGACACAGGCGTAACAGATATAAGGACACAGGTGTAAGGACACAGGCGTAACAGGTGTAAGGACACAGGTGTAAGGACACAGGTGTAACAGGTGTAAGGACACAGGCGTAACAGGTGTAAGGACACAGGCGTAACAGGTGTAAGGACACAGGTATAAGGACACAGGTGTAAGGACACAGGCGTAAGGACACAGGTGTAAGGACACAGGTGTAACAGGTGTAAGGACACAGGCGTAACAGGTGTAAGGACACAGGTGTACGGACACAGGCGTAACAGGTGTAAGGACACAGGTGTAAGGACACAGGTGTAAGGACACAGGTGTAACAGGTGTAAGGACACAGGCGTAACAGGTGTAAGGACACAGGTGTAAGGACACAGGTGTAACAGGTGTAAGGACACAGGCGTAACAGGTGTAAGGACACAGGTGTAAGGACAGAGGTGTAACAGGTGTAAGGACACAGGTGTAAGGACACAGGTGTAACAGGTGTAAGGACACAGGCGTAACAGGTCTAAGGACACAGGTGTAAGGACACAGGCGTAACAGGTGTAAGGACACAGGTGTAAGGACACAGGTGTAAGGACACAGGTGTAACAGGTGTAAGGACACAGGCGTAACAGGTATAAGGACACAGGTGTAAGGACACAGGTGTAAGGACACAGGCGAAACAGGTGTAAGGACACAGGTGTAAGGACACAGGCGTAACAGGTGTAAGGACACAGGTGTAAGGACACAGGTGTAAGGACACAGGTGTAACAGGTGTAAGGACACAGGCGTAACAGGTGTAAGGACACAGGCGTAACAGGTGTAAGGACACAGGTATAAGGACACAGGTGTAAGGACACAGGCGTAAGGACACAGGTGTAAGGACACAGGTGTAACAGGTGTAAGGACACAGGCGTAACAGGTGTAAGGACACAGGTGTAAGGACACAGGTGTAAGGACACAGGTGTAACAGGTGTAAGGACACAGGCGTAACAGGTATAAGGACACAGGTGTAAGGACACAGGTGTAAGGACACAGGCGAAACAGGTGTAAGGACACAGGTGTAAGGACACAGGCGTAACAGGTGTAAGGACACAGGTGTAAGGACACAGGTGTAAGGACACAGGTGTAACAGGTGTAAGGACACAGGCGTAACAGGTGTAAGGACACAGGCGTAACAGGTGTAAGGACACAGGTATAAGGACACAGGTGTAAGGACACAGGCGAAACAGGTGTAAGGACACAGGTGTAAGGACACAGGCGTAACAGGTGTAAGGACACAGGCGTAACAGGTATAAGGACACAGGTGTAAGGACACAGGTGTAACAGGTGTAAGGACACAGGCGTAACAGGTATAAGGACACAGGTGTAAGGACACAGGTGTAAGGACACAGGCGTAACAGGTGTAAGGACACAGGTGTAAGGACACAGGTGTAAGGACACAGGTGTAAGGACACAGGTGTAACAGGTGTAAGGACACAGGCGTAACAGGTATAAGGACCCAGGTGTAAGGACACAGGTGTAACAGGTGTAAGGACACAGGCGAAACAGGTGTAAGGACACAGGTGTAAGGACACAGGCGTAACAGGTGTAAGGACACAGGTGTAAGGACACAGGTGTAAGGACACAGGTGTAACAGGTGTAAGGACACAGGCGTAACAGGTATAAGGACACAGGTGTAAGGACACAGGCGTAACAGGTGTAAGGACACAGGTGTAAGGACACAGGTGTAAGGACACAGGTGTAACAGGTGTAAGGACACAGGCGTAACAGGTATAAGGACACAGGTGTAAGGACACAGGTGTAAGGACACAGGCGAAACAGGTGTAAGGACACAGGTGTAAGGACACAGGCGTAACAGGTGTAAGGACACAGGTGTAAGGACACAGGTGTAAGGACACAGGTGTAACAGGTGTAAGGACACAGGCGTAACAGGTGTAAGGACACAGGCGTAACAGGTGTAAGGACACAGGTATAAGGACACAGGTGTAAGGACACAGGCGTAAGGACACAGGTGTAAGGACACAGGTGTAACAGGTGTAAGGACACAGGCGTAACAGGTGTAAGGACACAAGTGTAAGGACACAGGCGTAACAGGTGTAAGGACACAGGTGTAAGGACACAGGTGTAACAGGTGTAAGGACACAGGCGTAACAGGTGTAAGGACACAGGCGTAACAGGTGTAAGGACACAGGCGTAACAGGTGTAAGGACACAGGTGTAAGGACAGAGGTGTAACAGGTGTAAGGACACAGGTGTAAGGACACAGGTGTAACAGGTGTAAGGACACAGGTGTAAGGACACAGGTGTAAGGACACAGGTGTAACAGGTGTAAGGACACAGGTGTAAGGACACAGGTGTAAGGACACAGGTGTAAGTACACAGGTGTAACAGGTGTAAGGACACAGGTGTAAGGACACAGGTGTAAGGACACAGGTGTAAGGACACAGGTGTAAGGACACAGGTGTAACAGGTGTAAGGACACAGGTGTAAGGACACAGGTGTAAGGACACAGGTGTAACAGGTGTAAGGACACAGGCGTAACAGGTGTAAGGACACAGGCGTAACAGGTGTAAGGACACAGGTGTAAGGACAGAGGTGTAACAGGTGTAAGGACACAGGTGTAAGGACACAGGTGTAACAGGTGTAAGGACACAGGTGTAAGGACACAGGTGTAAGGACACAGGTGTAAGGACACAGGTGTAACAGGTGTAAGGACACAGGTGTAAGGACACAGGTGTAAGGACACAGGTGTAAGTACACAGGTGTAACAGGTGTAAGGACACAGGTGTAAGGACACAGGTGTAAGGACACAGGTGTAAGGACACAGGTGTAACAGGTGTAAGGACACAGGTGTAAGGACACAGGTGTAAGGACACAGGTGTAACAGGTGTAAGGACACAGGTGTAAGGACACAGGTGTAAGGACACAGGTGTAAGGACACAGGTGTAAGGACACAGGTGTAAGGACACAGGTGTAAGGACACAGGTTCAGGTTTCTGTGCGATAGAAGGAAACAACTAAACAAAAAACATACCCGCTTTGCTTAAAAACAGTTCCGAACAGCGACTTTAAATGAAATAGTGAAACATCTTTAGGTGTGTAACATGAGAGAGCAAACTGACCAAATGTATTACAATGTCTGTGTTTACATTTTTGTAGATCAAAAGTAAGGCTTAATGACTGAGGACTACATATATATTTATATATATTTATATATATGAGGCGCAAAGTGCCGCGTCCTTGTCCCAGCGCACGTAAATGCGTCGTGATCGCGTGCGCACGTCACCGCCCCCCGCGCGCGCTCCAGCAGCAGCAGCAGCCAGTGAGAGGGAGATGCTCTGAGCACCACTGCAGCATCTCTGCTTCAGCCCGTCAGTCCGCCTCTGCAGCCCGGTGGAAGCGCACGACCAACGGGTCCAATCCAGCCCTCTGCCCTACGGACGCTCACGGACGCTCACGGACACGCACGGACACGCGCGCCTGTCGGGATCGTGTGTTTGCGAAGCCTTTTTGCTGCTGCGTTGCGTTGCAGCGCCATCATCTTTTCCCTGGCGCTCACGAGAAGACGCGTCCGTCCGGAATGACACACTTACCGGAGCCGAGTGTTTGTTTTGCGATGGAAAACTGACGCACTTTGGCTCGTTTCCCCCGTTGCACAGTTTTGGTCTCGAGCGCGCAGCATCTCTGAGGCTCCGTCACGCGCAGGCCTCTTCTCCGCACTCTCCCCCCGCGCGCCTCCAGGACGCCTCACGCGCTCGCGGCTACGCAGCCTCAAGACACAACAAAGGGGACGGGATCTAACGTCCGCTCGGGTGCCACAGAACAAGCTCCAAGATGATGGCCGGCGGAGCAGTGCAGCAGAACGGCATTTTCGCCACCGCTCACCACCACAGTCAGCAGCCGCTCATGGAGGCGGACCCGCCGGACTCACGGAAAAGACCCCTGGAGACCCCCACGGAGGCCAGCAGCACCAAGCGCACCAACACCGGAGGTAAGAGCGCGCATGCCGAGCAGGTGCGGCGGCGCGGCGCGGCGCGCCGGCGGCGGAGCGTCAGCGCGCGGACTGTGGGTGTAGCGGGGAACAAAGGGGACGAAGGGGACCGGGCCCTACGCTCCGTGTGTGATGGAGCTGACCACCGCGCCGCCGCGTCTTCACTGCGCGGAAAACGGTGGCGGAGGTGGCCCGCGCGCGCAGCCGCGTCACGGTGACCTTGTAATCTCACGTCAGCCTCCGCCGCTTTGTCCAATAATAAAAGCGGATAAAGAAGCGGCGGCGGAGCGGCCTTTCACTGCGACACCGCTCCGCGCGCGCGTCCACGGAGTGCGTGAGTGTGTGATGGATCTGTTACCATGACAATCACCATATTTGGGTTGTGTTTAAATGTCACGCGCCAAGCATTTCCATCCGCGGCATCCCAACCATCAGCATCATGGACACGCACGCAACACGCATGTACACTGTATTCACAACGAGCTGCTGCTGAAGGAGAGCGTAGGCCTACTGTGGGCCTACTGTGGGCCTACCACATTTCTGTCAAGATTTAAAGCCCCATGCATTAGGTTCTGCTCTGATCTAAGTGCAGCTGTCCCACACGGGGCCATTTATGTGCTGCAGTTATTTTGGTGTAGCTTATGGTTATTAGTCCCAAGTCAGATGTCCAAAAGTACATTCATGTGAGCAGACCGACTCCTGCCCGAGTTCTGTCGGCCACTGACCCAGTGACTGTAGGCCATGGGAGCAGAGGCACCCATCTGTAGGCAACATGTGTAAGAGTGGAGCCACAGCATGGCTAATACTGTAGGCCTCTGCCTCAGACCCTCTGGACTCTTCGTCCTGGGTCAGTCCAGGGTCAGTCCAGGGACGGTCCTGGGTCAGTCCAGGGTCAGTCACTAGGTCATGCCCAGGTCTTGACAGCAGCAGCTCCTACATTAGAGAGAAAGCAGTACCTTTTAAGCCAATGCGTTTGATCAGATATTTGTTTGACAGCCTTTTTGCTTTATATAAAAATATAAATCTATTATAAATCTATAATATTATTATTATTATTATTATTAATAATTATTGTATTTTTATTATCATCAAAGGAAAAAGCGTAGTGTAATGATAATGGACACATTTTGCTCCCACTTTTGTTTCGCTGCTAGATTCTTAATTTTGAAAGTGCTGTGTTTTGGATTAGTGTAAAAAATGGAATAAAACCCATTCTCCTGAAATGCCTTTGGTCCTTGTTAAAGTGCAGAGTGCGGTGCGCAGAGTGCGGTGCGCAGAGTGCGGTGCGCAGAGTGCGGTGCGTAGAGTGCGGTGCCTGAGCAGGCGGCTGAGTAACACTTCTCTCTCTGTAGTGGCCTTCCTGCAGCCTCTGTTTGAAAGTGAAGGCCTTGTATTCCCTCCTGCAGACTCTGACCCTCATGGTAAGCCCCACTTCTTTTGCTCTTCTCTGTCTGAACCCTACACTTTGACCTTTGACCTTTGGGCTGGGGTTTTGTGCCCACTCCAGGTCCCTGCATGCACCCATATGTCACTCACTGCCACCCGCTTTTTCCACACCACCTCACCCCATACTCATGGCTGTACTGACCGCTGTACTCTACTGACCACTGTACTGACCGCTGTACTGATCACTGTACTCTACTGATCACTGTACTGACCGCTGTACTGATCACTGTACTGACCGCTGTACTGATCACTGTACTCTACTGATCACTGTACTGACCACTGTACTAACCGCTGTACTGACCACTCTACTGACCACTGTACTGACCGCTGTACTGTGTATTGACTAGGGCTCAACCAATATGCATTTCTTTGAGTTGATGCTGATGTTGAAACAATATAACTAGAAATCGATCAAATTTCATTTACTCTGAAAAATCACTTCAAACCTGCACAAAAGAGAATCGTCCAGCAAAGGTCCTGACCAAGCTGAGCTCATGATCTGGAGATCAGATGAATTTCCCTCACAAGGGTTAATTAAGTACAGCTTAACCTTTTTGTTGGGCCCGTAGGCTTTATTAGACTGGACAGCTGAGCGTGAAATGGGGATGAGAGAGAAGGAGGACATACAGTCAATTCAAACTCACAAGACCTGGAGCCTGGCATACGTGCTGCCCCTCAACCACTAGGCAGCACAAGTAGACCTTAACTGACCACTACACTGACCATTGCACTGACCACTGCACCGACTACTACACCGACCACTACACTGACCGCTGACCACTGACCACTACACTGACCACTGACCACTACACTGACCACTGACTACTACACCGACTACTACACCGACCACTACACTGACCACTACACTGACCACTGACCACTACACTGACCACTGACTACTACACCGACTACTACACCGACCACTACACTGACCACTACACTGACCACTGACCACTACACTGACCACTGACTACTACACCGACTACTACACCGACCACTACACTGACCACTGACCACTGACCACTACACTGACCACTACACTGACCACTACACTGACCACTGACCACTACACTGACCACTACACTGACCGCTGCATAGACCAGTGCACTGAACATCTGATCCTGTTCACCAGAGCTTCCCTTCACAAATGTTTGTTTGTTTGTTTGTTTGTTGGGTTGCTTTCACTAGCCGCATGGACATGGTTTGCTGTTTTTGACTTACAATAACTATAACTGAAAAGTCAATATTGTTCTATCTTCTGCAGAAAGTTTAACTTCATTATCAATGTGTTTGGTCAAAATCCGTCCGAGAGTAAAGCAATGTTTGTTAAGAACATGTCTGGAACACGGCCTGTGTGCCACCTGTAGCACGTGTGCCACCTTTAGCGCGTGTGCCACCTTTAGCGCGTGTGCCACCTTTAGCGCGTGTGCCACCTTTAGCGCGTGTGCCACCTGTAGCACGTGTGCCACCTTTAGCGCGTGTGCCACCTTTAGCGCGTGTGCCACCTTTAGCATGTGTGCCACCTTTAGCGCGTGTGCCACCTGTAACACGTGTGCCACCTTTAGCGCGTGTGCCATCTTTAGCGCGTGTGCCACCTTTAGCGCGTGTGCCACCTGTAGCGCGTGTGTCACCTGTAGCGCGTGTTCCACCTTTAGCACGTGTGCTACCTGTAGAACGTGCCACCTTTAGCGTGTGTGCCACCTTTAGCGCGTGTGCCACCTTTAGCGCGTGTGCCACCTTTAGCGCGTGTGCCACCTGTAGTGCGTGTGCCACCTTTAGCACGTGTGCCACCTTTAGCGCGTGTGCCACCTTTAGCGCGTGTGCCACCTTTAGCGCGTGTGCCACCTTTAGCGCGTGTGCCACCTGTAGTGCGTGTGCCATTTAGCGCGTGTGCCACCTTTAGCGCGTGTGCCACCTTTAGCGCGTGTGCTACCTGTAGCACGTGCCACCTTTAGCGCGTGTGCCACCTTTAGCACGTGTGCCACCTTTAGCACGTGTGCCACCTTTAGCGCGTGTGCCACCTGTAGCACGTGCCACCGTTAGCGCGTGTGCCACCTTTAGCACGTGTGCCACCTTTAGCGCGTGTGCCACCTGTAGCACGTGCCACCGTTAGCGCGTGTGCCACCTTTAGCGCATGTGTGCCACCTTTAGCGCGTGTGCCACCTGTAGCGCGTGTGCCGCCTGTAGCACGTGTGCCACCTGTAGCACGTGTGCCACCTTTAGCACGTGTGCCACCTTTAGCACGTGTGCCACCTCTAGCGCGTGTGCCACCTGCTTATCTCCACAGGCCCAAACAATGACATTAAAGAAGACTTAAGTACAACATG
Organism: Eucyclogobius newberryi; assembly: GCF_026437365.1. Lineage (NCBI taxonomy): Eukaryota > Metazoa > Chordata > Actinopteri > Gobiiformes > Gobiidae > Eucyclogobius > Eucyclogobius newberryi. The sequence goes on from NW_027315724.1 coordinate 3,995,134, forward strand.
AGTAGATCATCATCTCTAGCCCCAAATAAATTGTCTGTTTGCTGTAACCCGACCCAACATTTTTCAAGTGGGTCGGTCGGTAGGTAAATTCTCTTTTTTTTTTAAGGCAAAAAAAGGATCCAAATCGAAGCCCATCGGCTTCAACAGTCCAGGGGTCAGGCTTCAACAGTCCAGGGGTCAGGCTTCAACAGTCCAGGGGTCAGGCTTCAACAGTCCAGGGGTCAGGCTTCAACAGTCCAGGGGTCAGGCTTCTACAGTCCAGGGGTCAGGCTTCAACAGTCCAGGGGTCAGGCTTCTACAGTCCAGGGGTCAGGCTTCAACAGTCCAGGGGTCAGGCTTCTACAGTCCAGGGGTCAGGCTTCTACAGTCCAGGGGTCAGGCTTCAACAGTCCAGGGGTCAGGCTTCAACAGTCCAGGGGTCAGGCTTCTACAGTCCAGGGGTCAGGCTTCAACAGTCCAGGGGTCAGGCTTCTACAGTCCAGGGGTCAGGCTTCAACAGTCAATGATGGAGAACGTCTCGATAAACCCGATCGGGAGACTAAATCTCCTGAGTTTAAGATATTTCAATAGAATAATCTAAAATTGACCTTTTGTACGGCGTTATCCTTTATTTTGGTAGCGAAGGCGAGCGGGGGGAACATGCGGGGGACACGGGCGCCGCCATGTTTGTTGTGATTACACTGCTGGGCGTGTTTCTGTCCCAGAATGCAAAGCGCAAAAGTGCGCAGGACAAATTTAATATGAAATTGACACAATGATGAAGAACGACATGAGCGGTGGCAACACCTGCATGGTCTGTTCTGTAAAGAAGCATATGGAGGACCGATAATGTAAACGGGTGCGAGGTGCAATGTGTTATTTGCCCCCTAGGAAGATAGATAAATTGACCAATGCTATAAAATTGTTCAACACGGTGCGTTTGAAAAGAACGGTCGGTGAGAAGTATAAGACAAATAAAAGAATTTGGCGTCATTTTGACAAAATGCTGATATATTTTTTCCAGTCGGCTAGTTTTATACCTGGTCGGTCGGGTTACGGCAAACAGACATATTATTTTGCTCTGCCTTACATTTTGTTCATTGTAAATAGCAACATAATATAAACGGCTTCATAATAGAAATGGCTCGACTGAAGTGTTTCCCTGTGACGAGCAGCAGATTGTCCGAGGCTTAAAGGACGACAGAACTCAAGTACTGGACATTGTTGCTGGGGAAAGTAGGAGCAAACAGAGGAAAGTGCTCCCATAGGGCAGCGCGCTCCGGACCGGCCTGACCTAGACCTCATGTATGTCTCATGCAAACGTACCTGTCTCCATGGAGACCAGGAGATTTTAGCTATGAAAAACCCTGTCATTGTAAAAAAAAGACCGTTTAGCTAACTGCCACAGTGTGGAGACAAGCAGAATTACAGCTGATTATGGCGAATAGAGAGAGCGCCGAGCGTCATTGTGATGACGTGAAGAACACGCACAGTCAAATCACAGATTAGGCTGTTTTCTCCCACTCAATCGCAAACCATGGTTTGGAAAAGTTTGTGTAACTCATAGTTTGTTTCTAATCATTGGTGCAAATGGTGCTGAGCTCATGATCATCGGCCTGGAGTCCAAAGAAAGTTCCCCAGACACTGCTCTGAGTGCGAGGGCGGCCATCTTTCAGCCTGTGGACAGCTGCTGCAGCGACAGTGCAACAAAAGCAGGGGGAGGGGGGTGTCCTGTTAGACAAAGCACCCCCCCCGTTCACACACACACACACACACACACACACACACTCTCACTGCTTAAGGCGGATGAATGTGTTCCAAGCCCCTGGAGCAGAGGGAGGGGTCACAGTGTCCCACTTCAGGACAGGCAGTTCCTCCAGAAGTGGGACAAAAGGCTCAGTGCCCTCGCTATCTGGGCTATGTCAGAACATAGATATTATGATATGTTTTATGCTCAGGAAGATTACTGTCTGTGATATTTTCTTTTTTTGAGCTTTTTTAGAGCGCTTTTGAACGGCTCTTTAATGGCTGAGTGCATGTCCAGGCTCAGGGCCCGGCCCCGGGGCCAGAGGCAGAGCTCTGCTACGTGAGCAACAAACATGACTCATGTTTTCTTAAAGATTGAATGGACGATTTTTTTGACCCAAATCTGAGTCTTATTTCCTGGTGGCGTGGACTGCCGATTAGTCCTGCCACGTATCAATCATAAAACGCACCTACTGCTCACCTGCAGCCTCGTGTGGCTCGTCCCCATGTTTCCCTGTGTCTAAGCGCATTGATCTATCATAATATAGTTCCCTCAGTGTACGGGACAAAATGAAGACGGAGAAAGACAGTTCGAGCTGACTCAGAAGTGGACAGAAATCTACGGGAGACGAGAGATGCGATGAGATCCGTCGCGCTGATAAACAAACGCACGTGTGTGTTGTATCAGTCCACACGGGGGAGTGGCATGAGCACGGGGGAGTGGCATGAGCACGGGGGAATGGCATGAGCACGGGGGAGTGGCATGAGCACGGGGGAGTGGCATGTGCACGGGGGAGTGGCAAGTGCACTTCCACCTGAGGGGACCGAAAAATCGTCCATTGCTCCTTTAATGCATCAGAACCCTACGTGAATTATACTTCTTAATCACACGTTTCGACTTCCAATCCGAAAGTCATTCTCAATCTGCAGACCTGGTCTGAGAACTTTAATATGTTTGCTACTCTGAGCTGCCAAAGCCCCCCCCTCCGGCAGGAGTTTCTGGGTAATAGCCTTGAATCTATTTGTTTACACTGCCTACGTATCACCAGAGACTAATCTTCTTCGTTACCCTAATGGGAAATAAAGATCCTAGTGTTATTTGCAGCTCCCTCATTGCTGATGAGTACCTGGTTAGCATACAACTGGCCTGTTCTGTCGAAGTGTCAACATGCTAAATTTACGTAAATTAAAATTACGTAAAAACGTAAATTCTATTCTTCTTAAATCTTAAAAGGCCTAACCCTGTGTTCAGTTTGAAGAGGGATTTTCCTGATGTCTCCTCCAAGTGTTTGTGCGTCTTCTGTTTGGATTCAGCCTTTTGTACAGTGGCTGTTGAGTCTTGGATTGAATACACTTCATTGCTCTGTGAGTCGTGGCTGAAGCTAGAGTAAACCAGAAACCTTTTCCGGTTTATTCTCAGCCTTTTCTGCATTTCTTTGACTTGTCTCAAAGCCTCTGGGCCACGTTTGAACCTCTCTTTATGTCAGACGCATTATGACCTGGAAACATCATATTTTGGCTCTTGACGTGACTCAGTGTGTCAATAAACAGAAAACAGCTGTTGCTATGTGTGCTAGCTTCATTAAGCTAAGTCTGCGGGTTTAGCACCAGAAAAGTTGTTTGTGTGTGTGTGTGTGTGTGTGTGTGTCTGTGTGTGTCTGTGTGTGTGTGTCTGTGTGTGTGTGTGTCTGTGTGTTAGTGTGTGTGTGTGTCTGTGTGTTAGTGTGTGTGTGTGTGTCTGTGTGTGTGTGTGTGTCTGTGTGTGTGTGTCTGTGTGTGTGTGTGTGTCTGTGTGTGTGTGTCTGTGTGTTAGTGTGTGTGTGTGTGTCTGTGTGTGTGTGTGTGTGTGTCTGTGTGTGTGTGTGTCTGTGTGTTAGTGTGTGTGTGTGTGTCTGTGTGTGTGTGTGTGTCTGTGTGTGTGTGTCTGTGTGTGTGTGTGTGTCTGTGTGTGTGTGTCTGTGTGTTAGTGTGTGTCTGTGTGTGTGTGTGTCTGTGTGTTAGTGTGTGTGTGTGTGTGTGTGTCTGTGTGTGTGTGTGTGTGTGTCTGTGTGTGTGTGTGTGTCTGTGTGTGTGTCTGTGTGTGTGTGTCTGTGTGTGTGTGTCTGTGTGTTAGTGTGTGTGTGTCTGTGTGTGTGTGTCTGTGTGTGTGTGTCTGTGTGTTAGTGTGTGTGTGTGTGTGTGTGTCTGTGTGTGTGTGTGTATGTATGTGTGTGTGTGTGTAACCCTCTGAATATTATATGTATAATACAGTCCATCTCTTTGGCCCCGCCCCCTGGCCCGGCCTGGCCCCGCCCCCTGGCCCGGCCTGGCCCCGCTGCAGTGCCTGGACACCAGATCCCAGGATTTGAGCCTCGGTCTCTGGCACACAGGGCCTATTCTGGGCCTGGCGGCGCTGCAGGGGCCCCTAGCAACAGATTGCACTGTTTACTGCGGCTCTGTTGTGGTGGATGCAGTATTATTTATTGTGGTGCCCTCAGAGGGCAGGGTGGGGCTCATGGAGGATCAGGAGGATACTGCCTCACCTTTGACCTTTTGAACATGTTTACATTGTGTAGTGCTGGAGTTATGGGTCAAGGTGGGCCGGTGGTCAGGGGCTGGTGCTCAGGGGCCGGACGGCTGTAGTCCAGGTCCTGTTGTCAAACGTTTGGCTTGATTTTGCACCAAGGGCCAAAACGGTTCATGTTTTTCATGTAGCGTCTGCAAAGATATTTATGATGACATTGTCTCTTTTTTAGTGGAATAGAATGGCATGATACTCACGAGACCCCGAAGTGCAGACCCCACTTTGAGCTGGACTCTGCTTCTCACATATAAATGAAGAGTAAAATAATATAACCTGTTTATTTTCTACATTAAGAAGAGGTTAAAAGAGGAGGTGGTCCCGATGTGCTAAGTCTTTAGCTTAGCTTAAGCCTTTAGCTTAACTGCCTGTTTTAGAATTGTTTAATTAAACAGCAATGTGTTGACACACTCAACAATATTTAACTCATGTAAATGTTCTCTTCTCGATTTGCTAAAACTCTTGATTATTCAGAATTTGCAATGTTTGGGGGCTAATGCTAATGCTAATGGCTAAAGGGAAAATACTGGAAACTGGCTCCCGAATTCCAAACTTCCTGGACAGTAGCGTCAAAGCGGTTCTGTCTCTGTTTGTCATTGGGAATGTTAAGCGATGATGTCATCACTCTTACATCATTATCATAATGACGTTCCAGGATTTGTAAATGCTATTTACAAATTTAATGCAGATGTTGGACCTGGTTTATGATTAATATCTCTGTAATGGGCCTATCCACATAAAACAAAAACTGGCACAAACGTCTCTTCTGTCCACACAAATAAGCTAAAGTGCCATTACTTGTTTCAGAATAGCTTCAAAAAGTGGTGTAATGAGTCAAACTCCAGCCCACGTTCTGTTCCATGTTATCCACCTTATGTAATCAAAGTTTGAGCGCAAACTTGCAAAGGTCACACAAAGCTGAGCCTGGACACTTTACTTTTGGACAGTTAGTTTGTGTGACCCTTGGGCCTCAGCCCGCCCACTCTTCTCTCTCTCCGTGTTTGGATGTGTGAAGCCGTGAGGAGCAGTGTGTGGGTGCCCCAGATCACTCGCAGCAGCAGCAGCACCCATGGGAGCAGTGTGTGGGTGCCCCAGATCACTCGCAGCAGCAGCAGCACCCATGGGAGCAGTGTGTGGGTGCCCCAGATCACTCGCAGCAGCAGCAGCACCCATGGGAGCAGTGTGTGGGTGCCCCAGATCACTCGCAGCAGCAGCAGCACCCATGGGAGCAGTGTGTGGGTGCCCCAGATCACTCGCGGCAGCAGCAGCACCCATGGGAGCAGTGTGTGGGTGCCCCAGATCACTCGCGGCAGCAGCAGCACCCATGGGAGCAGTGTGTGGGTGCCCCAGATCACTCGCAGCAGCAGCACCCATGGGAGCAGTGTGTGGGTGCCCCAGATCACTCGCAGCAGCAGCACCCATGGGAGCAGTGTGTGGGTGCCCCAGATCACTCGCAGCAGCAGCAGCACCCATGGGAGCAGTGTGTGGGTGCCCCAGATCACTCGCGGCGGCAGCAGCACCCATGGGAGCAGTGTGTGGGTGCCCCAGATCACTCGCGGCAGCAGCAGCACCCATGGGAGCAGTGTGTGGGTGCCCCAGATCACTCGCAGCAGCAGCACCCATGGGAGCAGTGTGTGGGTGCCCCAGATCACTCGCGGCAGCAGCAGCACCCATGGGAGCAGTGTGTGGGTGCCCCAGATCACTCGCAGCAGCAGCACCCATGGGAGCAGTGTGTGGGTGCCCCAGATCACTCGCAGCAGCAGCACCCATGGGAGCAGTGTGTGGGTGCCCCAGATCACTCGCAGCAGCAGCAGCACCCATGGGAGCAGTGTGTGGGTGCCCCAGATCACTCGCGGCGGCAGCAGCACCCATGGGAGCAGTGTGTGGGTGCCCCAGATCACTCGCGGCAGCAGCAGCACCCATGGGAGCAGTGTGTGGGTGCCCCAGATCACTCGCAGCAGCAGCACCCATGGGAGCAGTGTGTGGGTGCCCCAGATCACTCGCGGCAGCAGCAGCACCCATGGGAGCAGTGTGTGGGTGCCCCAGATCACTCGCAGCAGCAGCACCCATGGGAGCAGTGTGTGGGTGCCCCAGATCACTCGCAGCAGAAGCAGCAGCACCCATGGGAGCAGTGTGTGGGCGCCCCAGATCACTCGCGGCGGCAGCAGCACCCATGGGAGCAGTGTGTGGGTGCCCCAGATCACTCGCAGCAGCAGCAGCACCCATGGGAGCAGTGTGTGGGTGCCCCAGATCACTCGCGGCAGCAGCAGCACCCATGGGAGCAGTGTGTGGGTGCCCTAGATCACTCGCAGCAGCAGCACCCATGGGAGCAGTGTGTGGGTGCCCCAGATCACACGCGGCAGCAGCACCCATGGGAGCAGTGTGTGGGTGCCCCAGATCACTCGCAGCAGCAGCACCCATGGGAGCAGTGTGTGGGTGCCCCAGATCACTCGCGGCATCAGCACCCATGGGAGCAGTATGTGGGTGCCCCAGATCACTCGCAGCAGCAGCACCACCCATGGAAGCAGTGTGTGGGTGCCCCAGATCACTCGCAGCAGCAGCAGCACCCATGGGAGCAGTGTGTGGGTGCCCCAGATCACTCGCGGCAGCAGCAGCACCCATGGGAGCAGTGTGTGGGTGCCCTAGATCACTCGCAGCAGCAGCAGCACCCATGGGAGCAGTGTGTGGGTGCCCCAGATCACTCGCAGCAGCAGCAGCACCCATGGGAGCAGTGTGTTGGTGCCCCAGATCACTCGCGGCAGCAGCAGCACCCATGGGAGCAGTGTGTGGGTGCCCCAGATCACACACGGCAGCAGCAGCACCCATGGGAGCAGTGTGTGGGTGCCCCAGATCACTCGCAGCAGCAGCACCCATGGGAGCAGTGTGTGGGTGCCCCAGATCACTCGCAGCAGCAGCACCCATGGGAGCAGTGTGTGGGTGCCCCAGATCACTCGCAGCAGCAGCACCCATGGGAGCAGTGTGTGGGTGCCCCAGATCACTCGCGGCATCAGCAGTACCCATGAGAGCAGTGTGTGGGTGGTTTTAGAGTGGTTTTAGGGTCTGGTGGTCTGAAATGTTGAGCATTTTGATAAATATACTTTACAGCAGAACACAAGGAGAGGAGGCCTTTTGGATCGGCTCAATATTTTATTTATTTATTATGTTCTCCTAAATATGACTTATTGGTTCATCCTGGACAAGATGCAACAAAAACAGAGCAATGTAGTTTATTCTGTCCAATGGAGTGAAGAAAGTTGTAAAGAGCCACAAAGTGAGACCAAAGAGCCACTGCACAAGAGGCTTTATCAGCACAGAAGACACTGGAGTTCAAGACCACAGGGCGCCGTGCACCTGCATCTTAAAGACACAAACCACTTTGTTCAAAAAGAGAATCCGTCCTTAAACAGTAACGATGGTTTAAGATTCAACCTTCAGGTCGTTTATAATAGTGTCTTGAAGCCGTGGAGAGGTCGACGGCCAGAGAATTCTGATGCTAATCAGGTCCTCAGTGAGGAGGGAGAGTGAGCCAGGGACAATAGGAGGCTGATAGCCCATTGCAGGGCTGATAGTAAACAAAGAGGCTAGTTTCAAGTGAAACCAAAAACACCCTTTATCAGGAGGAGGATAAATATCATAGTTCCCGCTCTCGATTGGCAGATTGAGAATGACTCTTGGGTGAGAGTCGAGATGATAGAACTGAATCTTTTTCTACTTTTCTCATATGAGCTGGAGCTGTAGAAGAAGAGGAATCTGCTCTTCCAAGTCATTTAAGAATCAGTTCTTGGATCCAGATCGGATGAAGTGTGAATGTGGTCATTATTGGTGCTGATGTCATGAGTTGTTATGAGCGGGATGAGCAGTGATAGAAGTAGTAACAGTCAGCGATACACAACGGAATTTTAGAAAATGTAGGTCTTGAAGAACATGTCATTTGTTTCTTTGGTCTACAAACGTCAAATGGACCTTTTTATTTCGCTGCCTCGTTCAAACTGGTTGGACTGAATGTTGACCTCAGCACCAGGCTGAGTTTGCACTTCCAAACACGAGAGTCTCATTCATTTCCTTAAGTTTTATTCCAGAGTCAAGGTCCATTTTTTGTGGTTTCAATGTTTCTTCCAATTCATCCTCTCCTCATTCCAAAAAGCCTTTCTCTCCCTCGTCCCTAACCCCTGTGCGTTTGTCTGTGCTACTCCTCACTTCCTGTTTCCTGCTTCCTGTTTCAGAGGAAGGAGAGTACTTCCTCAAAGTGCTGATCCCCAGCTACGCGGCCGGCTCCATCATTGGGAAGGGGGGCCAGACCATCGTGCAGCTGCAGAAGGAGACCGGGGCCACCATCAAGCTGTCCAAGTCCAAAGACTTCTACCCCGGTAAGACCCGCACCTCTGCCACTGCCGGGACGGCCCCGGGGACGGCCCCGGGGACGGCCCTGCATTTGATTAAGGCCCATTTGTTGATTTAATTGAATTTATTAAGAATTCAAACCATTATTTTTGCTGACTGGGTAAAAAAGGTGTTTTATTTGAAGTAAATGATAAAACACTTAAATAAACATATGCCATGTTTCTGTAGTTTTCTAATATGACGTAGTTTGGTGGGATAGAACTTGTGGTAAATCGTTATCATTATTTAAAATCAGTAAAGTTACAGTTTCAGAAGAAAACCCTGAAACGTGTGACAAGAGGCTCCTCCTGAACACCTGCAGGAGCGGGCTCCTCCTGAACACCTGCAGGAGCGGGCTCCTCCTGAACACCTACAGGAGCGGGCTCGGGCTCCTCCTGAACACCTGCAGGAGCGGGCTCGAGCTACTCCTGAACACCTGCAGGAGCGGGCTCGGGCTCCTCCTGAACACCTGCAGGAGCGGGCTCGGGCTCCTCCTGAACACCTGTAGGAGCGGGCTCGGGCTCCTCCTGAACACCTGCAGGAGCGGGCTCCACCTTCTGAAACAGTCTATGTCATTAATAAGTACAATTTACACACGACAAAAAGGTGTGAACGTGTTTTATTCCTCAAATCATAACTGTTCTGTGATTTAAACTTTAAACTTTTTTGTAAAATTGAAAAGTAATCATATTCTCTACGTTTGAGTGAAATGTCGTATTCAAGCTCAAAACGTAGTGTTCATGTTCCAGAGAGAAAGTCCCAAACAGGTTATTTTCTAAGCTCCTTCAAAACAGAAGAATGGGGAATATTCTGGGCCCCTGTCGGTCGTGGGCTCTTCCCAGTCAAGGGCCCCTCCCTCCTGTGGGCCCCTGTCAGTTATGGGCTCTTCCCAGTCATGGCCCCTCCCTCCTGTGGGCCCCTGGTGCTGGACACAGGTCTGCTCCCTGTGTGGTTGTAGCGCCCGCAGAGCTCTGATCTGAGCTCTGCCTCGACCAATCCCAGCAGGAGCCTGACTTAGCCCGCCCACTGTGAAGAGTAGAGCCCTGAATATAGATGGGCTCCTGAGGGCCGCTCTGTGCGTTCCACCTGCTGCGCCACAGAGAGAAAGAAGCCCCAGTGTTGCCTCGGCTCAGGGCATCTGTATGCTAATGAGCCGCCTCCTTCCTGAGCCACCATCAAAAGGGCCACCTGCTGCAGGGGCCAACACAGGGGCCGACACAGGGGCCGACACAGGGGCCAACACAGGGGCCTCTGAGACCCATTCTGCCCATACTTCCTCTGCTCACAGCTGAGACCTGCAGAGCTCAGACATGTTTCCGTCCGATAAATCTCTTCACTCTCTGCGTTTCCATTCATGCCCTTTAAAACTGGAAAACTGTCCGAGTCCGATTGTCCTTAGTCCAAAGTGTCGTGATTAGAATGTCAAAGTTACACGAGGTGTTCCTGCTGTAACAGTGTAACACCACAAGAGCGTGGAGGTGTTCCTGCTGTAACAGTGTAACACCACAAGAGCGTGGAGGTGTTCCTGCTGTAACAGTGTAACACCACAAGAGCGTGGAGGTGTTCCTGCTGTAACAGTGTAACATCACAAGAGCGTGGAGGTGTTCCTGCTGTAACAGTGTAACACCACAAGAGCGTGGAGGTGTTCCTGCTGTAACAGTGTAACACCACAAGAGCGTGGAGGTGTTCCTGCTGTAACATTGTAACACCACAAGAGCGTGGAGGTGTTCCTGCTGTAACAGTGTAACACCACAAGAGCGTGGATGTGTTCCTGCTGTAACAGTGTAACACCACAAGAGCGTGGAGGTGTTCCTGCTGTAACAGTGTAACACCACAAGAGCGTGGAGGTGTTCCTGCTGTAACAGTGTAACACCACAAGAGCGTGGAGGTGTTCCTGCTGTAACAGTGTAACACCACAAGAGCGTGGAGGTGTTCCTGCTGTAACAGTGTAACACCACAAGAGCGTGGAGGTGTTCCTGCTGTAACAGTGTAACACCACAAGAGCGTGGAGGTGTTCCTGCTGTAACAGTGTAACATCACAAGAGCGTGGAGGTGTTCCTGCTGTAACAGTGTAACACCACAAGAGCGTGGAGGTGTTCCTGCTGTAACAGTGTAACACCACAAGAGCGTGGAGGTGTTCCTGCTGTAACAGTGTAACACCACAAGAGCGTGGAGGTGTTCCTGCTGTAACAGTGTAACACCACAAGAGCGTGGAGGTGTTCCTGCTGTAACAGTGTAACACCACAAGAGCGTGGAGGTGTTCCTGCTGTAACAGTGTAACACCACAAGAGCGTGGAGGTGTTCCTGCTGTAACAGTGTAACACCACAAGAGCGTGGAGGTGTTCCTGCTGTAACAGTGTAACACCACAAGAGCGTGGAGGTGTTCCTGCTGTAACAGTGTAACACCACAAGAGCGTGGAGGTGTTCCTGCTGTAACAGTGTAACACCACAAGAGCGTGGAGGTGTTCCTGCTGTAACAGTGTAACACCACAAGAGCGTGGAGGTGTTCCTGCTGTAACAGTGTAACACCACAAGAGCGTGGAGGTGTTCCTGCTGTAACAGTGTAACACCACAAGAGCGTGGAGGTGTTCCTGCTGTAACAGTGTAACACCACAAGAGCGTGGAGGTGTTCCTGCTGTAACAGTGTAACACCACAAGAGCGTGGAGGTGTTCCTGCTGTAACAGTGTAACATCACAAGAGCGTGGAGGTGTTCCTGCTGTAACAGTGTAACATCACAAGAGCGTGGAGGTGTTCCTGCTGTAACAGTGTAACATCACAAGAGCGTGGAGGTGTTCCTGCTGTAACAGTGTAACACCACAAGAGCGTGGAGGTGTTCCTGCTGTAACAGTGTAACACCACAAGAGCGTGGAGGTGTTCCTGCTGTAACAGTGTAACACCACAAGAGCGTGGAGGTGTTCCTGCTGTAACAGTGTAACACCACAAGAGCGTGGAGGTGTTCCTGCTGTAACAGTGTAACACCACAAGAGCGTGGAGGTGTTCCTGCTGTAACAGTGTAACATCACAAGAGCGTGGAGGTGTTCCTGCTGTAACAGTGTAACACCACAAGAGCGTGGAGGTGTTCCTGCTGTAACAGTGTAACACCACAAGAGCGTGGAGGTGTTCCTGCTGTAACAGTGTAACACCACAAGAGCGTGGAGGTGTTCCTGCTGTAACAGTGTAACACCACAAGAGCGTGGAGGTGTTCCTGCTGTAACAGTGTAACACCACAAGAGCGTGGAGGTGTTCCTGCTGTAACAGTGTAACACCACAAGAGCGTGGAGGTGTTCCTGCTGTAACAGTGTAACACCACAAGAGCGTGGAGGTGTTCCTGCTGTAACAGTGTAACACCACAAGAGCGTGGAGGTGTTCCTGCTGTAACAGTGTAACACCACAAGAGCGTGGAGGTGTTCCTGCTGTAACAGTGTAACACCACAAGAGCGTGGAGGTGTTCCTGCTGTAACAGTGTAACACCACAAGAGCGTGGAGGTGTTCCTGCTGTAACAGTGTAACACCACAAGAGCGTGGAGGTGTTCCTGCTGTAACAGTGTAACACCACAAGAGCGTGGAGGTGTTCCTGCTGTAACAGTGTAACACCACAAGAGCGTGGAGGTGTTCCTGCTGTAACAGTGTAACACCACAAGAGCGTGGAGGTGTTCCTGCTGTAACAGTGTAACACCACAAGAGCGTGGAGGTGTTCCTGCTGTAACAGTGTAACATCACAAGAGCGTGGAGGTGTTCCTGCTGTAACAGTGTAACACCACAAGAGCGTGGAGGTGTTCCTGCTGTAACAGTGTAACACCACAAGAGCGTGGAGGTGTTCCTGCTGTAACAGTGTAACACCACAAGAGCGTGGAGGTGTTCCTGCTGTAACAGTGTAACACCACAAGAGCGTGGAGGTGTTCCTGCTGTAACAGTGTAACACCACAAGAGCGTGGAGGTGTTCCTGCTGTAACAGTGTAACACCACAAGAGCGTGGAGGTGTTCCTGCTGTAACAGTGTAACACCACAAGAGCGTGGAGGTGTTCCTGCTGTAACAGTGTAACACCACAAGAGCGTGGAGGTGTTCCTGCTGTAACAGTGTAACACCACAAGAGCGTGGAGGTGTTCCTGCTGTAACAGTGTAACACCACAAGAGCGTGGAGGTGTTCCTGCTGTAACAGTGTAACACCACAAGAGCGTGGAGGTGTTCCTGCTGTAACAGTGTAACACCACAAGAGCGTGGAGGTGTTCCTGCTGTAACAGTGTAACACCACAAGAGCGTGGAGGTGTTCCTGCTGTAACAGTGTAACACCACAAGAGCGTGGAGGTGTTCCTGCTGTAACAGTGTAACACCACAAGAGCGTGGAGGTGTTCCTGCTGTAACAGTGTAACACCACAAGAGCGTGGAGGTGTTCCTGCTGTAACAGTGTAACACCACAAGAGCGTGGAGGTGTTCCTGCTGTAACAGTGTAACACCACAAGAGCGTGGAGGTGTTCCTGCTGTAACAGTGTAACACCACAAGAGCGTGGAGGTGTTCCTGCTGTAACAGTGTAACACCACAAGAGCGTGGAGGTGTTCCTGCTGTAACAGTGTAACACCACAAGAGCGTGGAGGTGTTCCTGCTGTAACAGTGTAACACCACAAGAGCGTGGAGGTGTTCCTGCTGTAACAGTGTAACACCACAAGAGCGTGGAGGTGTTCCTGCTGTAACAGTGTAACACCACAAGAGCGTGGAGGTGTTCCTGCTGTAACAGTGTAACACCACAAGAGCGTGGAGGTGTTCCTGCTGTAACAGTGTAACACCACAAGAGCGTGGAGGTGTTCCTGCTGTAACAGTGTAACACCACAAGAGCGTGGAGGTGTTCCTGCTGTAACAGTGTAACATCACAAGAGCGTGGAGGTGTTCCTGCTGTAACAGTGTAACACCACAAGAGCGTGGAGGTGTTCCTGCTGTAACAGTGTAACACCACAAGAGCGTGGAGGTGTTCCTGCTGTAACAGTGTAACACCACAAGAGCGTGGAGGTGTTCCTGCTGTAATGAGACTTGGGAATGAGACTTTGGAATGAGACTTGGGAATGAGACTGGGGAATGAGACTGGTGGATGAGACTTGGGAATGAGACTTCGGAATGAGACTTGGTAATGAGACTGAGGAATGAGACTTGGGAATGAGACTGGGGAATGAGACTGGTGGATGAGACTTGGGAATGAGACTTGGGAATGAGACTGGGGAATGAGACTGGTGGATGAGACTTGGGAATGAGACTTGGGAATGAGACTGGGGAATGAGACTGGTGGATGAGACTTGGGAATGAGACTTGGGAATGAGACTGGGGAATGAGACTGGTGGATGAGACTTGGGAATGAGACTTGGGAATGAGACTGGGGAATGAGACTGGTGGATGACATGCAACAAATTGTGGAGAGCGGGATTCAAACTCGCCACATGTCTAACTTTTCCGACTCAAACATAGTGTTCCAGTGTAGATTTACAAGTTGGAGCTCTGAAATTCCGACCTCTGAGGACGACTGGGACGCATCCCTGTGGAGCTTATGGCCCCGCCCACTTTTCCGTCTCGTTCTCACGGATCAACACTTTCATTGGAATAGCACTTCCGGTCCAGCGGGAATTCTGCTGGTTTAAATGGAGAACGAGGGAAAAGTCTCGCCGCTAAAACATGCTCTAAAGTAGATAAAGTAATTGTGTAAAATGTCATGTGACCAACATTGTCCAATGCACTGCTTCCCTGGACGGCCCGAAAACAGCTTTTTAGTTTGTGTAGAACTTCTTTCCTCTGGAGGTCACAGCCCTGTGGTCACTGATACAAGCAGAAGAAGAACTCTCCTCTCCTCTCTCCTCTCTCCTCTCTCTCCTCTCCTCTCTCCTCTCCTCTCTCCTCTCCTCTCTCCTCTCTCCTCTCTCCTCTCCTCTCCTCTCTCCTCTCCTCTCTCCTCTCTCCTCTCTCCTCTCTCCTCTCTCCTCTCCTCTCCTCTCCTCTCTCCTCTCTCCTCTCCTCTCTCCTCTCTCCTCTCTCCTCTCTCCTCTCTCCTCTCCTCTCCTCTCCTCTCTCCTCTCTCCTTTCCCCTCTCTCCTCTCCTCTCTCCTCTCTCCTCTCTCCTCTCTCCTCTCTCCTCTCTCCTCTCCTCTCCTCTCTCCTCTCTCCTCTCCTCTCCTCTCTCCTCTCTCCTCTCCCCTCTCCCCTCTCTCCTCTCTCCTCTCTCCTCTCTCCTCTCCTCTCTCCTCTCTCCTCTCCCCTCTCTCCTTTCCCCTCTCCCCTCTCTCCTCTCTCCTCTCCTCTCTCCTCTCCTCTCTCCTCTCCTCTCTCCTCTCTCCTCTCTCCTTTCTCCTCTCCTCTCTCCTCTCTCCTCTCCTCTCCTCTCTCCTCTCTCCTCTCTCCTCTCCTCTCCTCTCTCCTCTCTCCTCTCCTCTCTCCTCTCTCCTCTCTCCTCTCCTCTCTCCTCTCTCCTTTCCCCTCTCTCCTCTCTCCTCTCCTCTCTCCTCTCCCCTCTCTCCTTTCCCCTCTCCCCTCTCTCCTCTCTCCTCTCTCCTCTCCTCTCCTCTCTCCTCTCCTCTCCTCTCTCCTCTCTCCTCTCCTCTCTCCTCTCTCCTCTCCTCTCTCCTCTCTCCTTTCCTCTCCTCTCCTCTCTCCTCTCTCCTCTCCTCTCTCCTCTCCTCTCTCCTCTCTCCTCTCCTCTCTCCTCTCTCCTCTCTCCTCTCCTCTCTCCTCTCCTCTCCTCTCCTCTCTCCTCTCTCCTCTCTCCTCTCTCCTCTCCTCTCTCCTCTCTCCTCTCTCCTCTCTCCTCTCCTCTCTCCTCTCCTCTCTCCTCTCCTCTCTCCTCTCTCCTCTCCTCTCTCCTCTCTCCTCTCCTCTCTCCTCTCTCCTCTCCTCTCCTCTCCTCTCTCCTCTCTCCTCTCCTCTCTCCTCTCCTCTCCTCTCTCCTCTCTCCTCTCTCCTCTCCTCTCTCTCCTCTCTCCTCTCTCCTCTCTCCTCTCCTCTCTCCTCTCTCCTCTCCTCTCTCCTCTCTCCTCTCTCCTCTCTCCTCTCTCCTCTCCTCTCCTCTCCTCTCTCCTCTCTCCTCTCTCCTCTCTCCTCTCTCCTCTCTCCTCTCTCCTCTCCTCTCCTCTCTCCTCTCTCCTCTCCCCTCTCCCCTCTCTCCTCTCTCCTCTCTCCTCTCCTCTCTCCTCTCTCCTTTCCCCTCTCTCCTCTCTCCTCTCCTCTCTCCTCTCCTCTCTCCTCTCCTCTCCTCTCTCCTCTCTCCTTTCTCCTCTCCTCTCTCCTCTCTCCTCTCCTCTCTCCTCTCTCCTCTCCTCTCCTCTCTCCTCTCCTCTCTCCTCTCTCCTCTCCTCTCTCCTCTCCTCTCTCCTCTCTCCTCTCCTCTCTCCTCTCTCCTCTCCTCTCCTCTCTCCTCTCCTCTCTCCTCTCCTCTCCTCTCTCCTCTCTCCTCTCCTCTCTCCTCTCCTCTCTCCTCTCTCCTCTCCTCTCCTCTCTCCTCTCTCCTCTCCTCTCTCCTCTCCTCTCCTCTCTCCTCTCCTCTCTCTCCTCTCCTCTCTCCTCTCTCCTCTCCTCTCTCCTCTCCTCTCTCCTCTCCTCTCTCCTCTCTCCTCTCCTCTCTCCTCTCCTCTCTCCTCTCCTCTCTCCTCTCTCCTCTCTCCTCTCTCCTCTCCTCTCTTCTCTCTCCTCTCTCCTCTCTCCTCTCTCCTCTCTCCTCTCCTCTCTCCTCTCCTCTCTCCTCTCTCCTCTCCTCTCTCCTCTCTCCTCTCTCCTCTCCTCTCTCCTCTCTCCTCTCTCCTCTCCTCTCCTCTCTCCTCTCTCCTCTCTCCTCTCCTCTCTCCTCTCCTCTCCTCTCTCCTCTCTCCTCTCCTCTCTCTCCTCTCCTCTCTCCTCTCCTCTCTCCTCTCCTCTCTCCTCTCTCCTCTCCTCTCCTCTCTCCTCTCTCCTCTCTCCTCTCTCCTCTCCTCTCTCCTCTCTCCTCTCTTCTCTCTCCTCTCTCCTCTCTCCTCTCCTCTCTCCTCTCTCCTCTCCTCTCCTCTCTCCTCTCTCCTCTCCTCTCTCCTCTCTCCTCTCTCCTCTCTCCTCTCTCCTCTCCTCTCTCCTCTCTCCTCTCTCCTCTCTCCTCTCCTCTCTCCTCTCTCCTCTCCTCTCTCCTCTCTCCTCTCTCCTCTCCTCTCTCCTCTCTCCTCTCTCCTCTCTCCTCTCTCCTCTCTCCTCTCCTCTCTCCTCTCTCCTCTCCTCTCTCCTCTCTCCTCTCTCCTCTCTCCTCTCCCCTCTCTCCTCTCCTCTCTCCTCTCTCCTCTCTCCTCTGCTCTCTTTCGTCTCCTCTCCAGAACAGTGCAGCTGCAGCTCTTTAGCCCGGCCCCTGTTAGCATATAGGAGACAGGGCAGTATTGAGTGTGCTAGCGCTGCTCATTCATCCTCCTCCTCTCCGTCCCAGGCCTTGCTCCATATATAGCCTCTGTGTGTGCTAACAACACTCTAGTGCCACCCAAAATAACACTCAGAACAATACGCATCAATGTCATATATCGCCTCGTTCACTCGACTGGATCCGTCGGATTTGAACTCTCAATCCTCCAAGACAATCTCTCTAATGTCAAAGTATTATGAAATAGATTGTTGGATTTGTGGTTGTCCAGAGTTTCAGATTCATCAGTACTTATGGTTGTAAAAGGCACAAAATGATGTCAAGGTTTTGATAGAGAAACTGCTGAGAATGTGGCTGTGGAAGTGTCCGATTGGAAGGTGAAGTTGCAGTGGTGCAGTTGAGCGAAGTTCATTTGTGAATGGATCGTCTTACTGTAAACAAACAGAGCCACGATGAGCTACTCGTGAGGACAGCTGGAGTCCTCAGCCTCGGCCCGGTGCTGAACCCTGACGCAAACCAGTCCCAACTCATCACACCAGGGGAAAGGGATGTGAAGACGAGACAGCTGTACATTTAATATTACACACTGTATCTCCAGAGGCCGCTTCCTCCTAATGCAGCCGCCACACACACCAACTTTACACTCTGACGCCATTTTGACAGATCAAACCCAAGGATTTGTTTATATCTTATTCTAGGCCTGATCGTTTCGTTCTTTAACCTCAATAAGTTGGTTTTACCAGCAATTTTCAGTCAGATCTACTTCACTCAAATACTGAATAAAATATCCAAAATCAAGCCCTGTATATGTTGTAAAAAAAACATATTGGCGTATTGATTGACAGTTTATTTCATGAGACAGTAACTATAGCAATCAGCAATAACAACAATAAAGCCACATGTCAGAAATTGTGTTATGAAGAGTACAAAGATACAAATGTACATGTGTTTTAATCACTGTTTCTTTATGTTTGGAATAAACAACCAAACCAAGCCAATATTAAAAAGTACCACACTGTCCCTTAAGTGTCCCCAGAACTGTGTCCCCAGAACTGTGTCCCCAGAACTGTGTCCCCAGAACTGTGTCCCCAGAACTGTGTCCCCAGAACTGTGTCCCCAGGCCGGGTCAGGGTGCCATGGCGACAGATGCACGCGGCCCTCCTTGTTTAGTGCGTGTGCGTCTCACATGTTGATCTCGTGGCGCTTCACGGGGCCGTTCCTCTGTCACTAGCACAGCTGTGGGGGCCACCATTTTGTGCGCTCCCCTAATCCCGCTCTGATTGCACTTCTGGTCCAGTAATATCCCTGATGCAGCCCCCGTCAACATGGCCGAGTTCAGCATAAGCCTCTTACGGCTCTACAGCCACGGAAACCAAAACAGCACACATTCACTGCTGCGCCCGGGCTCGTCCCCGGAAGGCTCATTGTGCTGGAGTGCACCTTGTGATGTCATTAGGCGGCAAACAGGAAGTGAGTGCTTCTGTTTTAAAGACTGTGTCCAAAAGTCCACACTCGTCCCTACAGAGGGCACTGTTTGGAGTCACGCGACGCCGTCTTTAGCGTTGTCCCAATGTCCAGCAGGTGAAAAAGTTGTGCACTCAACAATGAGAAGTCGTGTCCAGCGCTAGTAATACCCCAGGGTTAGTATGGCCCACAATGCATTGTGAGAGTTGGTAAAACAGAAGGCCTAACTGGACACTGCTTGATTAAATAAACTGTTTGCTGAAACGTTAGCTATGTTTATGAATAAAATACTCTTAAATAAAATGTTACACTGTAAAATTGCTAATGTTGTCCGCCTCCTTTAGCTTGAGCGGTGATGGACAGATTCTCATGAATAATGCAGTTATTCATCATTCTGTTTTGATATTTAACGTGAGATCCATCTTGACTTAAACTTCTATGATTAATCTTAGTCCATAACTACTATATTTGAGTGTTGGA
>NW_027315724.1:4014186-4024186 GCF_026437365.1 Eucyclogobius newberryi
TATACTTTACAGCAGAACACAAGGAGAGGAGGCCTTTTGGATCGGCTCAATATTTTATTTATTTATTATGTTCTCCTAAATATGACTTATTGGTTCATCCTGGACAAGATGCAACAAAAACAGAGCAATGTAGTTTATTCTGTCCAATGGAGTGAAGAAAGTTGTAAAGAGCCACAAAGTGAGACCAAAGAGCCACTGCACAAGAGGCTTTATCAGCACAGAAGACACTGGAGTTCAAGACCACAGGGCGCCGTGCACCTGCATCTTAAAGACACAAACCACTTTGTTCAAAAAGAGAATCCGTCCTTAAACAGTAACGATGGTTTAAGATTCAACCTTCAGGTCGTTTATAATAGTGTCTTGAAGCCGTGGAGAGGTCGACGGCCAGAGAATTCTGATGCTAATCAGGTCCTCAGTGAGGAGGGAGAGTGAGCCAGGGACAATAGGAGGCTGATAGCCCATTGCAGGGCTGATAGTAAACAAAGAGGCTAGTTTCAAGTGAAACCAAAAACACCCTTTATCAGGAGGAGGATAAATATCATAGTTCCCGCTCTCGATTGGCAGATTGAGAATGACTCTTGGGTGAGAGTCGAGATGATAGAACTGAATCTTTTTCTACTTTTCTCATATGAGCTGGAGCTGTAGAAGAAGAGGAATCTGCTCTTCCAAGTCATTTAAGAATCAGTTCTTGGATCCAGATCGGATGAAGTGTGAATGTGGTCATTATTGGTGCTGATGTCATGAGTTGTTATGAGCGGGATGAGCAGTGATAGAAGTAGTAACAGTCAGCGATACACAACGGAATTTTAGAAAATGTAGGTCTTGAAGAACATGTCATTTGTTTCTTTGGTCTACAAACGTCAAATGGACCTTTTTATTTCGCTGCCTCGTTCAAACTGGTTGGACTGAATGTTGACCTCAGCACCAGGCTGAGTTTGCACTTCCAAACACGAGAGTCTCATTCATTTCCTTAAGTTTTATTCCAGAGTCAAGGTCCATTTTTTGTGGTTTCAATGTTTCTTCCAATTCATCCTCTCCTCATTCCAAAAAGCCTTTCTCTCCCTCGTCCCTAACCCCTGTGCGTTTGTCTGTGCTACTCCTCACTTCCTGTTTCCTGCTTCCTGTTTCAGAGGAAGGAGAGTACTTCCTCAAAGTGCTGATCCCCAGCTACGCGGCCGGCTCCATCATTGGGAAGGGGGGCCAGACCATCGTGCAGCTGCAGAAGGAGACCGGGGCCACCATCAAGCTGTCCAAGTCCAAAGACTTCTACCCCGGTAAGACCCGCACCTCTGCCACTGCCGGGACGGCCCCGGGGACGGCCCCGGGGACGGGGACGGCCCCGGGGACGGCCCTGCATTTGATTAAGGCCCATTTGTTGATTTAATTGAATTTATTAAGAATTCAAACCATTATTTTTGCTGACTGGGTAAAAAAGGTGTTTTATTTGAAGTAAATGATAAAACACTTAAATAAACATATGCCATGTTTCTGTAGTTTTCTAATATGACGTAGTTTGGTGGGATAGAACTTGTGGTAAATCGTTATCATTATTTAAAATCAGTAAAGTTACAGTTTCAGAAGAAAACCCTGAAACGTGTGACAAGAGGCTCCTCCTGAACACCTGCAGGAGCGGGCTCCTCCTGAACACCTGCAGGAGCGGGCTCCTCCTGAACACCTACAGGAGCGGGCTCGGGCTCCTCCTGAACACCTGCAGGAGCGGGCTCGAGCTACTCCTGAACACCTGCAGGAGCGGGCTCGGGCTCCTCCTGAACACCTGCAGGAGCGGGCTCGGGCTCCTCCTGAACACCTGTAGGAGCGGGCTCGGGCTCCTCCTGAACACCTGCAGGAGCGGGCTCCACCTTCTGAAACAGTCTATGTCATTAATAAGTACAATTTACACACGACAAAAAGGTGTGAACGTGTTTTATTCCTCAAATCATAACTGTTCTGTGATTTAAACTTTAAACTTTTTTGTAAAATTGAAAAGTAATCATATTCTCTACGTTTGAGTGAAATGTCGTATTCAAGCTCAAAACGTAGTGTTCATGTTCCAGAGAGAAAGTCCCAAACAGGTTATTTTCTAAGCTCCTTCAAAACAGAAGAATGGGGAATATTCTGGGCCCCTGTCGGTCGTGGGCTCTTCCCAGTCAAGGGCCCCTCCCTCCTGTGGGCCCCTGTCAGTTATGGGCTCTTCCCAGTCATGGCCCCTCCCTCCTGTGGGCCCCTGGTGCTGGACACAGGTCTGCTCCCTGTGTGGTTGTAGCGCCCGCAGAGCTCTGATCTGAGCTCTGCCTCGACCAATCCCAGCAGGAGCCTGACTTAGCCCGCCCACTGTGAAGAGTAGAGCCCTGAATATAGATGGGCTCCTGAGGGCCGCTCTGTGCGTTCCACCTGCTGCGCCACAGAGAGAAAGAAGCCCCAGTGTTGCCTCGGCTCAGGGCATCTGTATGCTAATGAGCCGCCTCCTTCCTGAGCCACCATCAAAAGGGCCACCTGCTGCAGGGGCCAACACAGGGGCCGACACAGGGGCCGACACAGGGGCCAACACAGGGGCCTCTGAGACCCATTCTGCCCATACTTCCTCTGCTCACAGCTGAGACCTGCAGAGCTCAGACATGTTTCCGTCCGATAAATCTCTTCACTCTCTGCGTTTCCATTCATGCCCTTTAAAACTGGAAAACTGTCCGAGTCCGATTGTCCTTAGTCCAAAGTGTCGTGATTAGAATGTCAAAGTTACACGAGGTGTTCCTGCTGTAACAGTGTAACACCACAAGAGCGTGGAGGTGTTCCTGCTGTAACAGTGTAACACCACAAGAGCGTGGAGGTGTTCCTGCTGTAACAGTGTAACACCACAAGAGCGTGGAGGTGTTCCTGCTGTAACAGTGTAACATCACAAGAGCGTGGAGGTGTTCCTGCTGTAACAGTGTAACACCACAAGAGCGTGGAGGTGTTCCTGCTGTAACAGTGTAACACCACAAGAGCGTGGAGGTGTTCCTGCTGTAACATTGTAACACCACAAGAGCGTGGAGGTGTTCCTGCTGTAACAGTGTAACACCACAAGAGCGTGGATGTGTTCCTGCTGTAACAGTGTAACACCACAAGAGCGTGGAGGTGTTCCTGCTGTAACAGTGTAACACCACAAGAGCGTGGAGGTGTTCCTGCTGTAACAGTGTAACACCACAAGAGCGTGGAGGTGTTCCTGCTGTAACAGTGTAACACCACAAGAGCGTGGAGGTGTTCCTGCTGTAACAGTGTAACACCACAAGAGCGTGGAGGTGTTCCTGCTGTAACAGTGTAACATCACAAGAGCGTGGAGGTGTTCCTGCTGTAACAGTGTAACACCACAAGAGCGTGGAGGTGTTCCTGCTGTAACAGTGTAACACCACAAGAGCGTGGAGGTGTTCCTGCTGTAACAGTGTAACACCACAAGAGCGTGGAGGTGTTCCTGCTGTAACAGTGTAACACCACAAGAGCGTGGAGGTGTTCCTGCTGTAACAGTGTAACACCACAAGAGCGTGGAGGTGTTCCTGCTGTAACAGTGTAACACCACAAGAGCGTGGAGGTGTTCCTGCTGTAACAGTGTAACACCACAAGAGCGTGGAGGTGTTCCTGCTGTAACAGTGTAACACCACAAGAGCGTGGAGGTGTTCCTGCTGTAACAGTGTAACACCACAAGAGCGTGGAGGTGTTCCTGCTGTAACAGTGTAACACCACAAGAGCGTGGAGGTGTTCCTGCTGTAACAGTGTAACACCACAAGAGCGTGGAGGTGTTCCTGCTGTAACAGTGTAACACCACAAGAGCGTGGAGGTGTTCCTGCTGTAACAGTGTAACACCACAAGAGCGTGGAGGTGTTCCTGCTGTAACAGTGTAACACCACAAGAGCGTGGAGGTGTTCCTGCTGTAACAGTGTAACACCACAAGAGCGTGGAGGTGTTCCTGCTGTAACAGTGTAACACCACAAGAGCGTGGAGGTGTTCCTGCTGTAACAGTGTAACATCACAAGAGCGTGGAGGTGTTCCTGCTGTAACAGTGTAACATCACAAGAGCGTGGAGGTGTTCCTGCTGTAACAGTGTAACACCACAAGAGCGTGGAGGTGTTCCTGCTGTAACAGTGTAACACCACAAGAGCGTGGAGGTGTTCCTGCTGTAACAGTGTAACACCACAAGAGCGTGGAGGTGTTCCTGCTGTAACAGTGTAACACCACAAGAGCGTGGAGGTGTTCCTGCTGTAACAGTGTAACACCACAAGAGCGTGGAGGTGTTCCTGCTGTAACAGTGTAACACCACAAGAGCGTGGAGGTGTTCCTGCTGTAACAGTGTAACACCACAAGAGCGTGGAGGTGTTCCTGCTGTAACAGTGTAACACCACAAGAGCGTGGAGGTGTTCCTGCTGTAACAGTGTAACATCACAAGAGCGTGGAGGTGTTCCTGCTGTAACAGTGTAACACCACAAGAGCGTGGAGGTGTTCCTGCTGTAACAGTGTAACACCACAAGAGCGTGGAGGTGTTCCTGCTGTAACAGTGTAACACCACAAGAGCGTGGAGGTGTTCCTGCTGTAACAGTGTAACACCACAAGAGCGTGGAGGTGTTCCTGCTGTAACAGTGTAACACCACAAGAGCGTGGAGGTGTTCCTGCTGTAACAGTGTAACACCACAAGAGCGTGGAGGTGTTCCTGCTGTAACAGTGTAACACCACAAGAGCGTGGAGGTGTTCCTGCTGTAACAGTGTAACACCACAAGAGCGTGGAGGTGTTCCTGCTGTAACAGTGTAACACCACAAGAGCGTGGAGGTGTTCCTGCTGTAACAGTGTAACACCACAAGAGCGTGGAGGTGTTCCTGCTGTAACAGTGTAACACCACAAGAGCGTGGAGGTGTTCCTGCTGTAACAGTGTAACACCACAAGAGCGTGGAGGTGTTCCTGCTGTAACAGTGTAACACCACAAGAGCGTGGAGGTGTTCCTGCTGTAACAGTGTAACACCACAAGAGCGTGGAGGTGTTCCTGCTGTAACAGTGTAACACCACAAGAGCGTGGAGGTGTTCCTGCTGTAACAGTGTAACACCACAAGAGCGTGGAGGTGTTCCTGCTGTAACAGTGTAACACCACAAGAGCGTGGAGGTGTTCCTGCTGTAACAGTGTAACACCACAAGAGCGTGGAGGTGTTCCTGCTGTAACAGTGTAACACCACAAGAGCGTGGAGGTGTTCCTGCTGTAACAGTGTAACACCACAAGAGCGTGGAGGTGTTCCTGCTGTAACAGTGTAACACCACAAGAGCGTGGAGGTGTTCCTGCTGTAACAGTGTAACATCACAAGAGCGTGGAGGTGTTCCTGCTGTAACAGTGTAACACCACAAGAGCGTGGAGGTGTTCCTGCTGTAACAGTGTAACACCACAAGAGCGTGGAGGTGTTCCTGCTGTAACAGTGTAACACCACAAGAGCGTGGAGGTGTTCCTGCTGTAACAGTGTAACACCACAAGAGCGTGGAGGTGTTCCTGCTGTAACAGTGTAACACCACAAGAGCGTGGAGGTGTTCCTGCTGTAACAGTGTAACACCACAAGAGCGTGGAGGTGTTCCTGCTGTAATGAGACTTGGGAATGAGACTTTGGAATGAGACTTGGGAATGAGACTGGGGAATGAGACTGGTGGATGAGACTTGGGAATGAGACTTCGGAATGAGACTTGGTAATGAGACTGAGGAATGAGACTTGGGAATGAGACTGGGGAATGAGACTGGTGGATGAGACTTGGGAATGAGACTTGGGAATGAGACTGGGGAATGAGACTGGTGGATGAGACTTGGGAATGAGACTTGGGAATGAGACTGGGGAATGAGACTGGTGGATGAGACTTGGGAATGAGACTTGGGAATGAGACTGGGGAATGAGACTGGTGGATGAGACTTGGGAATGAGACTTGGGAATGAGACTGGGGAATGAGACTGGTGGATGAGACTTGGGAATGAGACTTGGGAATGAGACTGGGGAATGAGACTGGTGGATGACATGCAACAAATTGTGGAGAGCGGGATTCAAACTCGCCACATGTCTAACTTTTCCGACTCAAACATAGTGTTCCAGTGTAGATTTACAAGTTGGAGCTCTGAAATTCCGACCTCTGAGGACGACTGGGACGCATCCCTGTGGAGCTTATGGCCCCGCCCACTTTTCCGTCTCGTTCTCACGGATCAACACTTTCATTGGAATAGCACTTCCGGTCCAGCGGGAATTCTGCTGGTTTAAATGGAGAACGAGGGAAAAGTCTCGCCGCTAAAACATGCTCTAAAGTAGATAAAGTAATTGTGTAAAATGTCATGTGACCAACATTGTCCAATGCACTGCTTCCCTGGACGGCCCGAAAACAGCTTTTTAGTTTGTGTAGAACTTCTTTCCTCTGGAGGTCACAGCCCTGTGGTCACTGATACAAGCAGAAGAAGAACTCTCCTCTCCTCTCTCCTCTCTCCTCTCTCTCCTCTCCTCTCTCCTCTCCTCTCTCCTCTCCTCTCTCCTCTCTCCTCTCCTCTCCTCTCTCCTCTCCTCTCTCCTCTCTCCTCTCTCCTCTCTCCTCTCTCCTCTCCTCTCCTCTCCTCTCTCCTCTCTCCTCTCCTCTCTCCTCTCTCCTCTCTCCTCTCTCCTCTCTCCTCTCCTCTCCTCTCCTCTCTCCTCTCTCCTTTCCCCTCTCTCCTCTCCTCTCTCCTCTCTCCTCTCTCCTCTCTCCTCTCTCCTCTCCTCTCCTCTCTCCTCTCTCCTCTCCTCTCCTCTCTCCTCTCTCCTCTCCCCTCTCCCCTCTCTCCTCTCTCCTCTCTCCTCTCTCCTCTCCTCTCTCCTCTCTCCTCTCCCCTCTCTCCTTTCCCCTCTCCCCTCTCTCCTCTCTCCTCTCCTCTCTCCTCTCCTCTCTCCTCTCCTCTCTCCTCTCTCCTCTCTCCTTTCTCCTCTCCTCTCTCCTCTCTCCTCTCCTCTCTCCTCTCTCCTCTCTCCTCTCCTCTCCTCTCTCCTCTCTCCTCTCCTCTCTCCTCTCTCCTCTCTCCTCTCCTCTCTCCTCTCTCCTTTCCCCTCTCTCCTCTCTCCTCTCCTCTCTCCTCTCCCCTCTCTCCTTTCCCCTCTCCCCTCTCTCCTCTCTCCTCTCTCCTCTCCTCTCCTCTCTCCTCTCCTCTCCTCTCTCCTCTCTCCTCTCCTCTCTCCTCTCTCCTCTCCTCTCTCCTCTCTCCTTTCCTCTCCTCTCCTCTCTCCTCTCTCCTCTCCTCTCTCCTCTCCTCTCTCCTCTCTCCTCTCCTCTCTCCTCTCTCCTCTCTCCTCTCCTCTCTCCTCTCCTCTCCTCTCCTCTCTCCTCTCTCCTCTCTCCTCTCTCCTCTCCTCTCTCCTCTCTCCTCTCTCCTCTCTCCTCTCCTCTCTCCTCTCCTCTCTCCTCTCCTCTCTCCTCTCTCCTCTCCTCTCTCCTCTCTCCTCTCCTCTCTCCTCTCTCCTCTCCTCTCCTCTCCTCTCTCCTCTCTCCTCTCCTCTCTCCTCTCCTCTCCTCTCTCCTCTCTCCTCTCTCCTCTCCTCTCTCTCCTCTCTCCTCTCTCCTCTCTCCTCTCCTCTCTCCTCTCTCCTCTCCTCTCTCCTCTCTCCTCTCTCCTCTCTCCTCTCTCCTCTCCTCTCCTCTCCTCTCTCCTCTCTCCTCTCTCCTCTCTCCTCTCTCCTCTCTCCTCTCTCCTCTCCTCTCCTCTCTCCTCTCTCCTCTCCCCTCTCCCCTCTCTCCTCTCTCCTCTCTCCTCTCCTCTCTCCTCTCTCCTTTCCCCTCTCTCCTCTCTCCTCTCCTCTCTCCTCTCCTCTCTCCTCTCCTCTCCTCTCTCCTCTCTCCTTTCTCCTCTCCTCTCTCCTCTCTCCTCTCCTCTCTCCTCTCTCCTCTCCTCTCCTCTCTCCTCTCCTCTCTCCTCTCTCCTCTCCTCTCTCCTCTCCTCTCTCCTCTCTCCTCTCCTCTCTCCTCTCTCCTCTCCTCTCCTCTCTCCTCTCCTCTCTCCTCTCCTCTCCTCTCTCCTCTCTCCTCTCCTCTCTCCTCTCCTCTCTCCTCTCTCCTCTCCTCTCCTCTCTCCTCTCTCCTCTCCTCTCTCCTCTCCTCTCCTCTCTCCTCTCCTCTCTCTCCTCTCCTCTCTCCTCTCTCCTCTCCTCTCTCCTCTCCTCTCTCCTCTCCTCTCTCCTCTCTCCTCTCCTCTCTCCTCTCCTCTCTCCTCTCCTCTCTCCTCTCTCCTCTCTCCTCTCTCCTCTCCTCTCTTCTCTCTCCTCTCTCCTCTCTCCTCTCTCCTCTCTCCTCTCCTCTCTCCTCTCCTCTCTCCTCTCTCCTCTCCTCTCTCCTCTCTCCTCTCTCCTCTCCTCTCTCCTCTCTCCTCTCTCCTCTCCTCTCCTCTCTCCTCTCTCCTCTCTCCTCTCCTCTCTCCTCTCCTCTCCTCTCTCCTCTCTCCTCTCCTCTCTCTCCTCTCCTCTCTCCTCTCCTCTCCTCTCTCCTCTCCTCTCTCCTCTCTCCTCTCCTCTCCTCTCTCCTCTCTCCTCTCTCCTCTCTCCTCTCCTCTCTCCTCTCTCCTCTCTTCTCTCTCCTCTCTCCTCTCTCCTCTCCTCTCTCCTCTCTCCTCTCCTCTCCTCTCTCCTCTCTCCTCTCCTCTCTCCTCTCTCCTCTCTCCTCTCTCCTCTCTCCTCTCCTCTCTCCTCTCTCCTCTCTCCTCTCTCCTCTCCTCTCTCCTCTCTCCTCTCCTCTCTCCTCTCTCCTCTCTCCTCTCCTCTCTCCTCTCTCCTCTCTCCTCTCTCCTCTCTCCTCTCTCCTCTCTCCTCTCCTCTCTCCTCTCTCCTCTCCTCTCTCCTCTCTCCTCTCTCCTCTCCCCTCTCTCCTCTCCTCTCTCCTCTCTCCTCTCTCCTCTGCTCTCTTTCGTCTCCTCTCCAGAACAGTGCAGCTGCAGCTCTTTAGCCCGGCCCCTGTTAGCATATAGGAGACAGGGCAGTATTGAGTGTGCTAGCGCTGCTCATTCATCCTCCTCCTCTCCGTCCCAGGCCTTGCTCCATATATAGCCTCTGTGTGTGCTAACAACACTCTAGTGCCACCCAAAATAACACTCAGAACAATACGCATCAATGTCATATATCGCCTCGTTCACTCGACTGGATCCGTCGGATTTGAACTCTCAATCCTCCAAGACAATCTCTCTAATGTCAAAGTATTATGAAATAGATTGTTGGATTTGTGGTTGTCCAGAGTTTCAGATTCATCAGTACTTATGGTTGTAAAAGGCACAAAATGATGTCAAGGTTTTGATAGAGAAACTGCTGAGAATGTGGCTGTGGAAGTGTCCGATTGGAAGGTGAAGTTGCAGTGGTGCAGTTGAGCGAAGTTCATTTGTGAATGGATCGTCTTACTGTAAACAAACAGAGCCACGATGAGCTACTCGTGAGGACAGCTGGAGTCCTCAGCCTCGGCCCGGTGCTGAACCCTGACGCAAACCAGTCCCAACTCATCACACCAGGGGAAAGGGATGTGAAGACGAGACAGCTGTACATTTAATATTACACACTGTATCTCCAGAGGCCGCTTCCTCCTAATGCAGCCGCCACACACACCAACTTTACACTCTGACGCCATTTTGACAGATCAAACCCAAGGATTTGTTTATATCTTATTCTAGGCCTGATCGTTTCGTTCTTTAACCTCAATAAGTTGGTTTTACCAGCAATTTTCAGTCAGATCTACTTCACTCAAATACTGAATAAAATATCCAAAATCAAGCCCTGTATATGTTGTAAAAAAAACATATTGGCGTATTGATTGACAGTTTATTTCATGAGACAGTAACTATAGCAATCAGCAATAACAACAATAAAGCCACATGTCAGAAATTGTGTTATGAAGAGTACAAAGATACAAATGTACATGTGTTTTAATCACTGTTTCTTTATGTTTGGAATAAACAACCAAACCAAGCCAATATTAAAAAGTACCACACTGTCCCTTAAGTGTCCCCAGAACTGTGTCCCCAGA
>NW_027315724.1:4029186-4031686 GCF_026437365.1 Eucyclogobius newberryi
CGGGCCCTCCAGACCTGTAACAGAGCGCATTGATTTTAAGCATTTTCTTTCTTTATTGGGATGTTTTGGCCCGAAGGCTTTTATAAAACAGGATAGTTCAGTGTGAAATGGGGATGAGAGAGAAGGGACATCCAGCATTCAAACTCACGACACTGCGGCCGGCTGCACGTGGAGCCTCACCCACTAGACCACCGGGACCCACGAGGGTCCTGAACTGCACCCGGACCGGAGTCACTGTTCACCCGGTGCAAAGGTCAGAGGACACGTCTGAAGTCGTTTCCTTTCCTCACAGCGACACAAACTCAGACTCAACATCGGCCTCATGATTCAAAAGTATAATTCAGGTTCGATTGAGGTTTGATTTATTGTGAAGACATTTAAGGTGTTTGTGACGTCAGAAGCTGGTGTCCACAGCCCAAGAGCACGGACCTGAGCATGAGGCCCATATCCTCTGTATTCTTTTGGATATATTAACATCATTCATCAATAAAACACTGAGCTGAAAGTCCCTGCCCCACACGAGTGAGGGGGAGGAGCCGTTGAGCCCTCTGTGCTGGCAGCTGATTGGCCACACAACAATGGCCCAGCGTCCACAGTTGCCTTGGTTACAGCTCCGTCTGCACAAAGGCTGCTCCGGCCTGTGTCTTTTCAGCGCTCCAGAAACACTTCAGAGTTCTCGTTCTGTCGCTGGAATTCAGAGAGAACAAACTGAACCTTTTGTCTCGTCAATGATCACCATCCTCAGACTCTGGAGGACAAAATGTCTTTTATTGTCTTCTATTTTTGTCTTAAATGTCAAAGTCCGTCTCCTTTATGTTCAGGAAGTCCATTTTCAAAAGCATTTATGTGTTTTTCTAAGACAAAGTCCAATTTAAATGAAAATGGTCATTGATTCGTTTGATTGGGGGGAAAACATGGGGCACTTTGGTCTCAGGTGTTGATGGTCTCAGGTGTTGATGGTCTCAGATGGTGATGGTCTCAGGTGTTGATGGTCTCAGGTGTTGATGGTCTCAGGTGGTGATGGTCTCAGGTGTTGATGGTCTCAGGTGTTGATGGTCTCAGGTGTTGATGGTCTCAGGTGGTGATGGTCTCAGGTGTTGATGGTCTCAGGTGTTGATGGTCTCAGATGGTGATGGTCTCAGGTGGTGATGGTCTCAGGTGTTGATGGTCTCAGGTGTTGATGGTCTCAGGTGTTGATGGTCTCAGGTGGTGATGGTCTCAGGTGTTGATGGTCTCAGGTGTTGATGGTCTCAGGTGGTGATGGTCTCAGGTGGTGATGGTCTCAGGTGTTGATGGTCTCAGGTGTTGATGGTCTCAGGTGTTGATGGTCTCAGGTGTTGATGGTCTCAGGTGTTGATGGTCCCAGGTGTTGATGGTCTCAGATGGTGATGGTCTCAGGTGGTGATGGTCTCAGGTGGTGATGGTCTCAGGTGGTGATGGTCTCAGGTGTTGATGGTCTCAGGTGTTGATGGTCTCAGGTGGTGATGGTCTCAGGTGTTGATGGTCTCAGGTGGTGATGGTCTCAGGTGTTGATGGTCTCAGGTGGTGATGGTCTCAGGTGTTGATGGTCTCAGGTGTTGATGGTCTCAGATGGTGATGGTCTCAGGTGTTGATGGTCTCAGGTGGTGATGGTCTCAGGTGTTGATGGTCTCAGGTGGTGATGGTCTCAGGTGGTGATGGTCTCAGGTGTTGATGGTCTCAGGTGGTGATGGTCTCAGGTGTTGATGGTCTCAGGTGTTGATGGTCTCAGGTGGTGATGGTCTCAGGTGTTGATGGTCTCAGGTGTTGATGGTCTCAGATGGTGATGGTCTCAGGTGGTGATGGTCTCAGGTGTTGATGGTCTCAGGTGTTGATGGTCTCAGGTGGTGATGGTCTCAGGTGTTGATGGTCTCAGGTGTTGATGGTCTCAGATGGTGATGGTCTCAGGTGGTGATGGTCTCAGGTGGTGATGGTCTCAGGTGTTGATGGTCTCAGGTGTTGATGGTCTCAGGTGGTGATGGTCTCAGGTGTTGATGGTCTCAGATGGTGATGGTCTCAGGTGTTGATGGTCTCAGGTGGTGATGGTCTCAGGTGTTGATGGTCTCAGGTGTTGATGGTCTCAGATGGTGATGGTCTCAGGTGTTGATGGTCTCAGGTGGTGATGGTCTCAGGTGTTGATGGTCTCAGGTGGTGATGTCTCAGGTGTTGATGGTCTCAGGTGGTGATGGTCTCAGGTGTTGATGGTCTCAGGTGGTGATGGTCTCAGGTGTTGATGGTCTCAGGTGTTGATGGTCTCAGGTGGTGATGGTCTCAGGTGTTGATGGTCTCAGGTGGTGATGGTCTCAGGTGTTGATGGTCTCAGGTGTTGATGGTCTCAGGTGTTGATGGTCTCAGGTGGTGATGGTCTCAGGTGGTGATGGTCTCAGGTGTTGATGGTCTCAGGTGTTGATGGTCTCAGGTGTTGATGGTCTCATTCTTGTAACAATGAGACTGCACTTGGACAGTTGGACATTACAGAGGG
>NW_027315724.1:4036686-4041686 GCF_026437365.1 Eucyclogobius newberryi
CCTCTTCATCCTTTTCTGCCTCCTCTGCCTCCTCTGCCTCTTCTGCATGTGCAGCTTCTGTGACTGGAACACACTGAACCAAGCGTCTGCTACAGCTCTCTCTGTCCACTCTCCATGTAAGAAAGATGCAGAGCAGCTCCACCATGTCAGACTCTTTCACTCGACTCTGATCATGTCTGTTCTGTCAGCTGCCACACTGGCACTAGCCTTCTTTCATAACTCTTTCTTCACATTGTGTCAGCAGATGCAGTGCTTGTGTCCTCTGCTGGTCTGTGCTCAAATGTGGAATAATATAAGGGCTTAAGTGAGAAAGTAAGACAGCGTTTTGGTCCAGACAAAGGCCTTTCTGTACTGACAGAGGGTCAGAGAGCACAGAGACTTCACTGTTGCCTGCAGTGACCGCTATAATGACAAAAACAAATAATGAGACCTCCTTTCAACCCAAACACATTTGAATCTGATATTGTATCTTTGTTATTAACATTAATAATTCCAGTGGTGACTAACGTGTGGTCATCCAGGAACAGACAAACAGATGAAAGGTGATAGACAGTCCTGATGCAGAGCACAGCTGTGACTGGCCCCTCACTCTCTGACAATAGTCCCCTAATCCCCTCCTCTGATTGGACCACAGCAGATTACCCAGAGGCCACCAGCTGTCAGGAGGCGAGGCCCACTTTTCTGCTTCTCAGCTCAAACATAAATGCTAATGCTGCTACTTTGTTAGCTTAACATGTCAGCACACTGTAAAAATAGAGACACATAATGATTGTCTGATGAGAGTCCTCACATGTGCAGGAGAACAGACTCTGTGAGTATTTATAGTCTGAGATGTGGGACAACAGCAGCCTCTCACCCCTTCAGACAATCAGTTCAGATATGAGCCAGATTAAGAGATAGTCCTCTAGCCCCAACTCACAGAATCTCATCAAAGGTCAGACAGGCTCAGTCCAACAGGACAGGACATAGATGAAACTCAAATCCTCACTATGGTATTATAGTCTTACAGTGAGACTGTGGGACATCCTGGAGAAACAAGACCCTTTTAGATGGAGTTGTGATGACTTTCTGTTGTACTTTCTGTTGTACTTGTGTACCTTGCAGCTAGAGTAATTTCCTTTTAGGGTCTAAATGTCAAACATGGCCTGACGTGTGTCTGTGTGTGTCTGTGTGTGTCTGTGTGTGTATCCAGGGACCACGGAGCGTGTGTGTCTCATCCAGGGCACAGTGGAAGCCCTCAACAGTGTGCACGACTTCATCGCAGAGAAGGTGCGGGAGATGCCTCAGAGCAGCCAGAAGAGCGAGCCCGTCAGCATCCTCCAGCCACAGACGACAGTGAATCCAGACCGCATCAAGCAGGTGAGAGCTGCCACAACTCTGCAATGGAAAACTCTCCTATGAAACACAAATATCGTTGAATAAACAATGAGAATCAAAACATATAAAAATAGTTGTAGTGTATCACAGCTAGACACTTCTTTTAATGAGTGCATTTCCAGGCTCAGGGCCTGGCTCTGGGTCCAGAGGTTGAGCTCTACTACATGAGCAATCGACATCAACCAAACATAACACTTAAGAAACCACATTTAAATCATACCTGAATTATACTTTTTAAACATGAGGCTGATCTCAGCAATTCATAAAAAGACATGTAGTAAGTTCGTGGGGCTGTGAGATGGATGAGAGTCCAGCTCCCGATGCTGTAGGAGGAAAGCTCTGCTTCCATTGGCTGTTGACTCCATTACATCTGGTGCCAGAAAAACAAAATACTTTAAAAAAATGTTGACAATGTATTAATTTCTGAAAGAGCTAAATGTTAAGTTGGGTAAGGTTGGGATTTGGATTAGGGTTAGGTGTTAAGGTTGATAACTGTGTATTAAACCAAACATGGCACTGTCCGTCGGCTACAGCCGGACCCTTCAACAGGAAACTGCTGAAGCTAACGTTTGCTAGCTTTGCTAAGCATGTGGGCTCAACCATGGATCTAATAAAATATCTGGTTAAAGTATTGATAGCTTGTGAGTTGTACTAGTGGCCAGTCCATCCTCCACAGTCCAGAAAGCATCTTTCCCAGAGTACAATGTGAAAACACGGTGCTGGTGTTCGACTGTCAGACCCTCGCTCTCATTGGTCAGAAGGTCACATGGTACACGAGCTCGCACTCCTCGCATGTGCTCGTGTGGGAGAAGAGCAGTACTGCGCATGTCCAGCGCACTGTCAACTACTGGATGGAGCTAGCCGCTAAAGGCTAAACTGGCAACACACATAATAGAGAAGAAAAAAACATATATGAGTCGCACTGGAGTATAAGTCGCATATTTGGGGGAAATGTATTTAATAAAATCCAAGACCAAAAAAATCTTGAAATGATTAGATTAGAGAACAGATGCACGCATGCTAACAAAACACCTTCAGCTACATGACGTATGCTAACGTAACACCTTCAGCTACATGACGTATGCTAACGTAACACCTTCAGCTACATGACGTATGCTAACATAACACCTTCAGCTACATGACGTATGTTAACGTAACACCTTCAGCTACATGACGTATGCTAACGTAACACCTTCAGCTACATGAGGCACAGTGATGCCAGTGTGAAAATAACAAATTATATCACACATAAATCGACAAAACTATGTAAAAAAAAATGTGACTTACAATCCGGAAAAAACAGTAATTAACCAGCTAAATGCAGAAACAAATCCAAACAAGTTTCTTTTCCCTAACAAATCTAAGCACTTGATGAAAGTCTAATTCATTATAAAACCCATTATGGATTGATAAAAGGTATAACAGCTGTATGTTGATGAAGTGCATTTTTTAGACAAGTAGTTATATTTTTACTTCAGTACTTTTGCCACCTGTTCATAAATGTACACTGGGGGAAAGGTTGGTAAAGTGCTTAAGGACCCAACACTGCTGCCCCACTGTGGCACCGGCATTTCAATTCAATTTATTTTTGTAACGCCCAAGATCACAACAGCAGTCGTCTCGAGAGTGAAAAGAAGATTAAACAATGTTCATAGGGACTTGGCAATGTCCCAAGCTCCTCTGTCTTTAGACTCTCCTTCTGGGCCAGGAAAAACTACCAAACCTCGAGTTCCACAAGAGGACATGAGACAGTGGAGCTGGAGCCACTCAGGAGGAGAACCAGTTCTTCAGGAGGAGAACCAGTTCTTCAGGAGGAGCACCAGTTCTTCAGGAGGAGAACCAGTTCTTCAGGAGGAGCACCAGTTCCTCAGGAGGAGAACCAGTTCTTCAGGAGGAGAACCAGTTCTTCAGGAGGCCCCAGTTCTTCAGGAGGAGAACCAGTTCTTCAGGAGGAGCACCTGTTCTTCAGGAGGAGCACCAGTTCTTCAGGAGGCCCCAGTTCTTCAGGAGGAGAACCAGTACTTCATGAGGAGAACCAGTTCTTCAGGAGGAGAACCAGCTCTTCAGGAGGAGAACCAGTTCTTCAGGAGGAGAACCAGTACTTCAGGAGGAGAACCAGTTCTTCAGGAGGAGAACCAGTTCTTCAGGAGGAGAACCAGCTCTTCAGGAGGAGAACCAGTTCCTCAGGAGGAGAACCAGTTCTTCAGGAGGAGCACCAGTTCTTCAGGAGGAGCACCAGTTCTTCAGGAGGAGAACCAGTTCTTCAGGAGGAGCACCAGTTCTTCAGGAGGCCCCAGTTCTTCAGGAGGAGAACCAGTTCTTCAGGAGGCCCCAGTTCTTCAGGAGGAGAACCAGTACTTCAGGAGGAGAACCAGTTCTTCAGGAGGAGAACCAGTTCTTCAAGAGGAGAACCAGTTCTTCAGGAGGAGAACCAGCTCTTCAGGAGGAGAACCAGTTCTTCAGGAGGAGAACCAGTACTTCAGGAGGAGAACCAGTTCTTCAGGAGGAGAACCAGTTCTTCAGGAGGAGAACCAGTTCTTCAGGAGGAGCACCAGTTCTTCAGGAGGAGAACCAGTTCTTCAGGAGGAGCACCAGTTCCTCAGGAGGAGAACCAGTTCTTCAGGAGGAGAACCAGTTCTTCAGGAGGCCCCAGTTCTTCAGGAGGAGAACCAGTTCTTCAGGAGGAGCACCTGTTCTTCAGGAGGAGCACCAGTTCTTCAGGAGGCCCCAGTTCTTCAGGAGGAGAACCAGTACTTCATGAGGAGAACCAGTTCTTCAGGAGGAGAACCAGCTCTTCAGGAGGAGAACCAGTTCTTCAGGAGGAGAACCAGTACTTCAGGAGGAGAACCAGTTCTTCAGGAGGAGAACCAGTTCTTCAGGAGGAGAACCAGCTCTTCAGGAGGAGAACCAGTTCCTCAGGAGGAGAACCAGTTCTTCAGGAGGAGCACCAGTTCTTCAGGAGGAGCACCAGTTCTTCAGGAGGAGAACCAGTTCTTCAGGAGGCCCCAGTTCTTCAGGAGGAGAACCAGTTCTTCAGGAGGCCCCAGTTCTTCAGGAGGAGAACCAGTACTTCAGGAGGAGAACCAGTTCTTCAGGAGGAGAACCAGTTCTTCAAGAGGAGAACCAGTTCTTCAGGAGGAGAACCAGCTCTTCAGGAGGAGAACCAGTTCTTCAGGAGGAGAACCAGTACTTCAGGAGGAGAACCAGTTCTTCAGGAGGAGAACCAGTTCTTCAGGAGGAGAACCAGTACTTCAGGAGGAGAACCAGCTCTTCAGGAGGAGAACCAGTTCTTCAGGAGGAGAACCAGCTCTTCAGGAGGAGAACCAGTTCTTCAGGAGGAGCACCAGTTCTTCAGGAGGCCCCAGTTCTTCAGAAGGAGAACCAGTTCTTCAGGAGGAGAACCAGTTCTTCCAGTGGTTTTTCATCCAAATACTAATCAGGCCCATCCTTGTTCCTATGGCCATGATCATTGGGCTCAAAAGTGTTCCCGGAGCCACAGAGAGGATTGTGTTTGCTCCGTCTGCAGAGGGCCGGCTCAACTTCTGTCCAGAAACTAAACGATGGCCATTTCCTGTCCGCGCCCACTCAGTTCCTGTCACCTTTCACCCCATCACCAACACCTG
>NW_027315724.1:4046686-4049186 GCF_026437365.1 Eucyclogobius newberryi
GCGAGGGCCAGCTCCCTCAGCCTGTGAGGCATGATCGTCCACAGCTTTGTGACTGTTGGTTCGTATGGCAGGGATCTGTGTAATATGTTGTGTGTATTTAACGTGACGAGGTCCATAAAGAGGATCATTGAGTTGAGGTCAACTGGAATCTGTTTTGCTCTTGTTTAAAGATTGTAAATGGGGTGTGGGTAGTTTACAGTGCAAGGCAGACACAAAACCTACATTTCAAGCGCATATCACAGGTGTTTTTTTTGGTCTATTTTTAACAAATAAGCAAATTAGCACTGTACATATCTAAAAGGAAAATCCTGACAAAACTGCTGAAATGACTCTGTACTATAGATAGAAGTGCATATCACATGTCCTAGTTCTATTGGCCAAAAGTGCACATGGAAATGCCTGAGTGTTGTAGCACCAGTGAGGCGTTTCTCCACAGCTTGGTAAGGAGGCTTCTTTACACCATCTAACACATCCACCCTCTCCTCAGCCACCTCCTCTGAGCACTCCCATCCTAACACCCTCCTCCC
The DNA here is from genome assembly GCF_026437365.1 of Eucyclogobius newberryi. NCBI lineage: Eukaryota > Metazoa > Chordata > Actinopteri > Gobiiformes > Gobiidae > Eucyclogobius > Eucyclogobius newberryi. The sequence goes on from NW_027315724.1 coordinate 4,047,214, forward strand.
ATCACTCCATGGGTGACTCTGTCTGGGCAGCAACTGAAGGGCAGGAGGGCGGCGCCACCACGCGCGGGAGGGCGGCGCCACCACGCGCGGGAGGGCGGCGCCACCACGCGCGGGAGGGCGGCGCCATCACGGGCGGGAGGGCGGCGCCACCACGCGCGGGAGGGCGGCGCCACCACGCGCGGGAGGGCGGCGCCATCACGGGCGGGAGGGCGGCGCCACCACGCGCGGGAGGGCGGCCCTTACATATTCAGATCTGTGAGGATGAACGGTTGGACTTCAACTGGTCCTCAGGAGCCACTGAGAGTCTGCTGTGCTCCAGAGGAAGCCCAGAACAATAGTGGAGTCAGGGATTTGGACCCATGAACTTAGATCTGAAGCCAGCTCGCTTTAAAACATTGGCGCATTAAGAGACAATACTTATCAGTGTAGGAATGTATTAGTGAATGTGTTTTCTGGAGGACGGTGCGCTGCAGTGGGCCTGCTCCCTGCTGGAGCCTGGTGCAGTCTGTTAGGATCAGTGTAATGTGACGAGCAACTGAAGCAATACATGTGTGCTGTCCCTGTGTCTGCGTGAGCTGATAGTTTACACTAAACCACTTTCATTTGTAAAATGCTGCTATTTGATAAAACCTGTTGGACTCAAATTTAAAACATATCGACTTGTTACTTAGCTGCAGAGGCTGGTCTAAACTGGTAGTTTTATAAGTCAATTTGTGCCAAAATAACATATTGGTTTCATGCGTGTTAGATAAAAAAAGACTTACTTTTATAAACAAGAAAATGTGAAAAGTGCCAAAAGAGCATGCTTCCTATAGTAAAGGGATTGTGCCCTGACCGTCAGAAGATTCTCCGAGCCTAGAGGACAAAAAGCATTAGTGAAGTCTCCAGAAGGACATGGTGAAGTCCACTGTTAGTCTCACCTCTGGAACCTGCATCGTCAACATGTGACAGCGCCACTCTGGGGCTACAAGCATTAGCATAGTGATAGCTTAGCATACTAATGCTTCATAAAATGTGACTAGATAGCATTATTACAACCTTTTATAGCCTAGTAAGAATAAAATGTATTTTGTGACATAGATGTTATCTTTTTTGCACGTTAATATTGCATGAAATTCAAGTGAAGCCTGAAAAGAAAAAGGAAAAGAAACAAACAAACAAAGTTGTGTCCTTCATTTTGCATGTGTATAAGCTAGAAAATTTGGATAGTTTTACAAATGGTTTTCAATTCATGTTTATTGTGTCCATGAAAAGATATGAACAATACTGTGGAACAAAGCTGAAGGATATTTTGCTACTTGTTGGTGAGTTTTTGTAAAGGCCCCGTTGCTAACTATATCTCCCCACACTGAGTCTCTCTGGCTGTACAGGCGCTTGCAGACCACTAGAGGCAGCACTGTGCGTACAGGCGGCTGGGGGTGTGATTGTTGTTTTGGCGTTGCTTTGGGTGTTTTAGTGTGACACGCCTCTGGATGCACTGCTCTGTTTACTCTCCGTGGACAGGACACAGGTCACAGCAGCCTGTAGGCCCCAGATGTACGTGTTATCTGCGTGCACGAGCGTACACGAGCGTACACGAGCGTACACGAGCGTACACGAGCGTACACGAGCGTACACGAGCGTACACGAGCGTACACGAGCGTGCACGAGCGGACATCACGCCATCCCCCAGTGGCTGCATGAAGCACTGCTCCAAAGGCAAATAAAATGTCTCTACTTTTACCTGCAGAAAACTAAAATCCCAAAAGGCCGCACTATATGAGAACCACTGCATTACGAGTGTCGTTGCACATGTTGCATATCAGCGAGTAAACCTCCACTTGCATTCAGGACAAATAAGCCACGCTTCGACTGGTTCACTTTAGAGCGCATTGGTACAGAAAGTGTTTCTGCTGTTGTAAGTGAACCAAACCGGTCTATTTACATGATCCAAAACAACCCTGAGAAGTACTAGAATCCAAAGACGCTTTTAG
>NW_027315724.1:4054186-4066686 GCF_026437365.1 Eucyclogobius newberryi
GGCGCACTCCGTCTGCCTGCATGGTTCCACCGCAGCCTGGAGAGTGCGTCTCTGCTTCATACTTCTGTGTGCCTCATCTTTCCACAAGGTCAACATCCACATAACCCGTCTCCATGCCAACGACAGGCCAACCAACTGTTACCACACAACAACCAATCCCGTTCATCTCCCAAGGCTGTGGCTGGCGAGTAGGAGGAGGTAGGGCACTTGAGTTAGGCGTGTGCTTCGTACTGCACCAGCATCGCTCCACCGCTCCATCAGCTCATCCATCCTGACTATTCAACCTTCTCCAGTAAAACCAAGCTAGGCTCTGATGTTTACAACCTAAATGAGACCAACAACGCTGTTAAAGAATGTCAAGGACTACGAAAAATGGAGTACTTTATACTTTTAAAAGAAAAAGTGAACTTTTCGCTAACTTTTTATGTGACCTGAGGTAATGTACATTTTGAATCATTGCATGTGAGTATTTTGATTTGCAATGAATGTTGGTACATAGGCAGAGACGCCGGTGTCAGCACAGTCATTCCATGTCTCCTAGAGGAGCTTATGGACCACGAAATGCTCCTGTATCTCCATACAAAGCTGTAAAGGTTTTGTTTCTTTGTACATGATTGTGGGCAAAATAAACCATTGAACCAAATGATCCTGGTTAGGAAACACCTCCATTCACTCTTGGATTGTGCTTTTCATGTCTTTTCAAGACAGATTTACCTTATTTTCTCGGTTTCTCTGCATGGCTAGATCTGGAGACGGGTGGGTTTGTACTTCTTCCTTTTTGGTCCACTCCAGTGCACTTCCTGGGAAAGTTTTTGAGTTGACATGGTCATGGGTTACAGTCATGTGACTTGTTAGTTGTCGTTGCCATTTTGAGGACGTTACTGTATCGTGCCGTTTCCACTGTCATGAATACTACATCAGAAACAGCGCAGCTCGCTGAAAAAGAAAGGGGCTGATATTTTAAGATGACAGAAGTTTTGGGTTTTGATATCTAACACTAGGCGAGTTGTTGAACCCTGATGTAGCGGACACTTACGTCTAAGCGTCCTCGTCCTCTCCGTACGGACAAGCTCTCAAAGCAGTCAACAGCACACACTTTGTGTCTGATCCTAAAATATAGCACCTGGACAGTAGGAAATGAGGCTAACATTAAGTTTGCAAGAAGGTTAACAACGTTTATTAGCATAGCCACAGGATTAATGTGGCAGTTTCATATGTTAACTAGCTCCTGAAACAAAGTGCTCACTGCACAGTCTGGAGCAATTTCTGTAAATCCACTGGTCCTGATGACAAACAGGGTCTTTGGGAGGTTTTCAAGAAACAATCCTTTTCTTTTGAACCTACAGCACAGCAGCGGCTTCTGTCCTCAAAAAGGCAGCACCAACAAGGCTTTTGACCCATGAAAAAATCAGTTTTATAATATCAGGCTTTACAGTCATTCAGCTCAAGAACATGAAAAGTATGCACTAGAATAGTTCAAAACAAAATGTTGCTGGCTTTCCTCTGGAAGTGTGGACTAAAAAGTGTAAACCAAGATCTTCATAGACAGTCATTAAACTTACTCGCTAACTGGATAAGGCCAGGAAAAGCTAACGATAAAACAATGCAGTTCTGCACAGAGAAAACACATATAATTCCGCTTCATCTTCTCACATCCTTCTTACAACAGCATTTGTATCAAGAAGGGATGGCTCCAGCATGTCCATCTGCCACCCTGCTCCTGCACCATCCACCATGAGTCCACCCAACTGCCAACTACCTCCGCCTCGCCTCGACACCTCCATGCCATCGGCTGAATGGCTCCTGTCATTACAAAGGCCTCTGGGAAACGGTTTGACCTCCTCACTCTCCCGTCTCACCTTCGCCCATCCTCCACCAAAGAAGCATCTCCGAGGGACCAGCTCATGGGCTGAACTGTCGCTCCACAATCTCAACACTATTAAGCAGTGAGAATGAAAGCTGACGTCGCTCTGTTCTTTCAGGCCGTTGTTGAAGCAGTTTACCATGCAGTAGTGTGTTAGCAAAACGAGACTATCAGGACAGATGTTGAACTTCAAATGCTGCAAGATAAAACAGAAATGAAAATGAATCACAGTTTACGTTGTAGGGTTTTAGCTTTTGTGTTGGACCAGCAGTGGTCTTCCTGAGGACTGAGCAGGTTTAAAGTGACCTGTTTACTCTGATGCTCAGTCTGCAGAGAATAATGAGCTGTTTGTGTGGTCGCAGCTCGTCAGACAGGTACAAATGTGGAGCTAGGCCTCATTTAAAAGTCTGCCTTAAAGATGTGCTTATGCCAGCACTTTGAATAGCCCAATAGGTACGAACATTTGTGTTTTATTTTCTACTGTAATGTTCTTCTGTACGACACTCATGTGAAGTGTTTAGTGACCTTGCTCTGTTTGCCAGAGCCCTGTGACCTGTGCAGCTCCAAATCAGACAGCTGGTGTGAATGTAAAACCACAGCTACAAAAACATCATTCTCTCATTGTTTTATGTCAGAAACAGAAGCCACATGTTTTCAATAAATCTTTATTTTCTTGACAATAGTGTGCCATAATGTGTGTCACGCAGCTCCTGCACGTGGACTCTTCTGACACTTAGACTTAGAGACATACACAGACAGTAAATGTGTGAAGTATCATTTCATAATCAATGAATTGGCGCTCTGTCTGCATCTCAGCCGTCACTGAAGATACTTCAAGCTTTGCTCTCTCTTATTTCTTTACTGAAGGTTCATTTAGTTTTACTTTAATGACAAATATGTACATATACCTATATTGACATAATTAATGATGATCATCAATCAACCAAAATAATACATGCTCGTTGTTTATTTCTTGTGTCTCAGTTGGTTATATATTCATTCTATTATAAATCTTATGTCCTGTTCTTTATCTCCAGCCACTCTACAGCACCTGTGCTGCTCTACACTGTGCCTCACTCTCCTCTCAGCCCTTTGGGGCCTAACAATAGCCCAGTATAAAGCCCACAGGACAGTGAGGAATCACTCTGAGCACACCTCACAGAACATGGACCTGCAGCCCGTCCCCAGGAGGACACATGTATCGCAGATGAATGTGTTCTTCACTGAAAAGTGGGTCAGGGTGAAAAATGTGCAGTCGGACCCTCAGCTGGTCTTTTCTTCCTCTCTTTCAGGAGGTGGAGGTTTAGCAGTGGCTCACGTGACGAGCACATGTGCACTCCAGTTAAACCAAAGACCTTCTGCTCAGCGGGCAAACACTGTAACTGACTGTACCGCTGCAAACATTAAAGAACATTATGCTTTTATCTTGTATAGTTATGACAAAGCCAGGCCAAATGGATGCAGTTAATAACAGTGACAGCAGAAGATTTTAGAACAATGATAATTGTGCCAAACAGGCCACACGACACTGTAGAACTATATATATATATAAAACAAAAAAATAATCATTTGGCCAAAGGAGGAGATACAGACCACAGATGTTAAGACACGAATGCTCCTGACCATGGAGGGTTCCATCCCAAATCCAGCACCCTGAGACTGTACACTAGCACCCTGAGACTGTATACTAGCACCCTGAGACTGTATACTAGCACCCTGAGACTGTACACTAGCACCCTGAGACTGTACACTAGCACCCTGAGACTGTACACTAGCACCCTGAGACACACTAGCACCCTGAGACACACTAGCACCCTGAGACTGTACACTAGCACCCTGAGACTGTACACTAGCCGTAAGGAAGGAGGCCGAGGACTAGTGATTGTCCAGGACGAAACGTCCAAGATCCATAAGTAAAGGCTCCTACAGAGGACGTGCTCAGTGAATGTCTCAGACACTGGGGAACAGAGGATGATGAGGTGCTGGAGGGACCATCATGAGAGGACACGCCCCTACATAGGAGGACATGCCCCTGCATGGGAGGACACGCCCCTACATGGGAGGACACACCCCTACATGGGAGGACACGCCTCTACATGGGAGGACACATGGGATGTACCACCGGAACATAACTGAAGTGGCTGATATCACGAAATCCTACCAATGGCTAGAAAGAGTCGGTCTGAAGCACAGCACAGAGGCCCTGATCATGGCAGGAAAGGAGCAGGTCTTGAACACCAGATCAATAGAGGCCCAGATCTACCACACCAGACAAGACCCAAGGTGTAGGCTGTGCAAAGGGCCCTGAGACCATCCCACACATAACTGCAGGTGCAAGATGCTGCAGGGACAGAAAACATGGAGCTCCATCACCAGGAGCTGACATAGTGTAAGAAACATCTGTGCAGAGCACGGGCTGAAGACCCCAAGGACAAAGTGGGAAACACCTCCAAAGGTGGAGAACGACCGAGCCAAGGTCCTCTGGGACTTCCAGATACAGACAGACCTAATGGTAATGGAGAACCAACCGGACATAGTGCTGGTCTCAAGGGTCAGAGGAAAGCCGTGGTGGTGGGCATTGCAGTGCATCATGGGATGGAAACGTCCGGAAAAAGGAACATGAGAAACTAGAGAAATACCAAGGCCTCAGAGAGGAGCTGGAGAAGGCCTGGAGCGTGAAGGTGTCAGTGGTGCCCGTAGTGACCGGAGCACTTGGGGCAGTGACCCCCAAACTGGAGGAATGACTTGAGCAGATCCAGGAAAAACATCAGACATCTCAGTCCAGAAAAGTGCAGGAACAGCAAAGATCCTGAAGAACCCTCAAGCTCCCAGGGGTGAAGGGGGACCACCTGTGTTTATATATATTTATGTGTATATATATATATATATATATATATATATATATATATATATATATATATATATATATATATATATATATATATATATATATATATATACATTTCTACCGCTTGTTCCCTTTCGGGGTCGCGGGTGACTGGAGCCTATCCCAGTGACTTTGGGCCTTAGGCGGGGTACACCCTGGACAGTGGCCAACACAGATACATAGACATTACAGACAGGGCCAATTTAAAGTCACCAATTTTACCTAACACATCATGTGTTTGGACGGTGGGAGGAGCCGGAGAACCAGGAGAGAACCCACGGTAACACAGGGAGAACATGCAGACACACTTATATATATATATATATATATATATATATATATATATATATATATATATATATATATGTGTATGCAGTATAGTATAAGGTTAAAAGCTCTCCTCATGTATCATGTGTTAAAGAGCTGCAGGCGTGGGTTAAGTTGCTGCAGGTAAGAGCCCTTTCATCTGAGCTGATGGACAGTCTGAAGACCTTGCTGACCTCACACCAGAAGACTTTCATCAGCCCAATCAGAGCTTGTGTGTCCCAAAGGCTCAGGCTATGTGCAGTCATCACAGAACACCTGCTCAGAGACTGTGCAACATCTACAACTGCTGCTCATCTCCTGCAGAGAACAAACAGAGCAGTTCCTCTCCTCCTGACGCTGCTCCAACACAAACAGACACAGAGAAGGTCAATCACAACAAGCATGACAGCACAGAAAGCTAAAAACAAAAAAGATAAATTAATGTAAAACAAAGGGATAGACAGGTCCATCTATGATGCCACGCAAGCTTCACCCAGGTCAAGGTACACTTTCTTGTCCCTCTAGGGAAATGACCTCCTCCAGATCAGGGGCCTCAAGTTTGAGTAGGAATTTTCCTGTGCAAGTGAAAAGTCTAAGTGGCCACAAGAGGCAAACTCCTGATTTATAAAACAATCTGTCCACTGTGCAGTTTGTGCTTTATAGATCCCACCTGCAGCTCCAATCTGCATACTGAACCCAAGCCACGCCCTCTCCACGCCCTCTCCACGCCTGTGGTGTGGAGAGGGCGTGGTGTGGTGATGGTGTGGTGAGGGTGTGGTGTGGTGAGGGTGTGGGTGTGGTGAGGGCGTGGTGAGGGTGTGGTGTGGTGAGGGTGTGGGTGTGGTGAGGGTGTGGTGTGGGTGTGGTGTGGTGAGGGTGTGGTGTGGTGAGGGTGTGGTGTGGTGAGGGTGTGGTGAGGGTGTGGGTGTGGTGAGGGCGTGGTGAGGGTGTGGGTGTGGGTGTGGTGTGGTGAGGGTGTGGTGTGGTGAGGGTGTGGTGAGGGTGTGGTGTGGTGAGGGTGTGGTGTGGTGAGGGTGTGGTGAGGGTGTGGTGTGGTGAGGGTGTGGTGTGGTGAGGGTGTGGTGAGGGTGTGGTGAGGGTGTGGTGAGGGTGTGGTGTGGTGAGGGTGTGGTGAGGGTGTGGTGAGGGTGTGGTGTGGTGAGGGTGTGGTGAGGGTGTGGTGTGGTGAGGGTGTGGTGAGGGTGTGGTGTGGTGAGGGTGTGGTGAGGGTGTGGTGTGGTGAGGGTGTGGTGAGGGTGTGGTGAGGGTGTGGTGTGGGTGTGGTGAGGGTGTGGGTGTGGTGAGGGTGTGGTGTGGTGAGGGTGTGGTGAGGGTGTGGTGAGGGCGTGGTGAGGGTGTGGGTGTGGTGAGGGTGTGGTGTGGTGAGGGTGTGGTGAGGGTGTGGTCTGGGTGTGGTGTGGTGAGGGTGTGGTGTGGTGAGGGTGTGGTGAGGGTGTGGTGAGGGTGTGGTGAGGGTGTGGTGTGGTGAGGGTGTGGTGAGGGTGTGGTGTGGTGAGGGTGTGGTGAGGGTGTGGTGTGGTGAGGGTGTGGTGTGGTGAGGGTGTGGGTGTGGTGAGGGTGTGGTGTGGTGAGGGTGTGGTGAGGGTGTGGTGAGGGTGTGGTGAGGGTGTGGTGTGGTGAGGGTGTGGGTGTGGTGAGGGTGTGGTGTGGGTGTGGTGTGGTGAGGGTGTGGTGTGGTGAGGGTGTGGTGTGGTGAGGGTGTGGGTGTGGTGAGGGTGTGGTGTGGGTGTGGTGTGGTGAGGGTGTGGTGTGGTGAGGGTGTGGTGTGGTGAGGGCGTGGTGAGGGTGTGGTGTGGTGAGGGTGTGGGTGTGGTGAGGGTGTGGTGTGGGTGTGGTGTGGTGAGGGTGTGGTGTGGTGAGGGTGTGGGTGTGGTGAGGGTGTGGTGAGGGTGTGGGTGTGGTGAGGGCGTGGTGAGGGTGTGGGTGTGGGTGTGGTGTGGTGAGGGTGTGGTGTGGTGAGGGTGTGGTGAGGGTGTGGTGTGGTGAGGGTGTGGTGTGGTGAGGGTGTGGTGAGGGTGTGGTGTGGTGAGGGTGTGGTGAGGGTGTGGTGTGGTGAGGGTGTGGTGAGGGTGTGGTGAGGGTGTGGTGAGGGTGTGGTGTGGTGAGGGTGTGGTGAGGGTGTGGTGAGGGTGTGGTGTGGTGAGGGTGTGGTGAGGGTGTGGTGTGGTGAGGGTGTGGTGAGGGTGTGGTGTGGTGAGGGTGTGGTGAGGGTGTGGTGTGGTGAGGGTGTGGTGAGGGTGTGGTGAGGGTGTGGTGTGGGTGTGGTGAGGGTGTGGGTGTGGTGAGGGTGTGGTGTGGTGAGGGTGTGGTGAGGGTGTGGTGAGGGCGTGGTGAGGGTGTGGGTGTGGTGAGGGTGTGGTGTGGTGAGGGTGTGGTGAGGGTGTGGTGTGGGTGTGGTGTGGTGAGGGTGTGGTGTGGTGAGGGTGTGGTGAGGGTGTGGTGAGGGTGTGGTGAGGGTGTGGTGTGGTGAGGGTGTGGTGAGGGTGTGGTGTGGTGAGGGTGTGGTGAGGGTGTGGTGTGGTGAGGGTGTGGTGTGGTGAGGGTGTGGGTGTGGTGAGGGTGTGGTGTGGTGAGGGTGTGGTGAGGGTGTGGTGAGGGTGTGGTGAGGGTGTGGTGAGGGTGTGGTGAGGGTGTGGTGTGGTGAGGGTGTGGTGAGGGTGTGGTGTGGTGAGGGTGTGGGTGTGGTGAGGGCGTGGTGAGGGTGTGGTGTGGTGAGGGTGTGGGTGTGGTGAGGGTGTGGTGTGGGTGTGGTGTGGTGAGGGTGTGGTGTGGTGAGGGTGTGGTGTGGTGAGGGTGTGGTGAGGGTGTGGGTGTGGTGAGGGCGTGGTGAGGGTGTGGGTGTGGGTGTGGTGTGGTGAGGGTGTGGTGTGGTGAGGGTGTGGTGAGGGTGTGGTGTGGTGAGGGTGTGGTGTGGTGAGGGTGTGGTGAGGGTGTGGTGTGGTGAGGGTGTGGTGTGGTGAGGGTGTGGTGAGGGTGTGGTGAGGGTGTGGTGAGGGTGTGGTGTGGTGAGGGTGTGGTGAGGGTGTGGTGAGGGTGTGGTGTGGTGAGGGTGTGGTGAGGGTGTGGTGTGGTGAGGGTGTGGTGAGGGTGTGGTGTGGTGAGGGTGTGGTGAGGGTGTGGTGTGGTGAGGGTGTGGTGAGGGTGTGGTGAGGGTGTGGTGTGGGTGTGGTGAGGGTGTGGGTGTGGTGAGGGTGTGGTGTGGTGAGGGTGTGGTGAGGGTGTGGTGAGGGCGTGGTGAGGGTGTGGGTGTGGTGAGGGTGTGGTGTGGTGAGGGTGTGGTGAGGGTGTGGTGTGGGTGTGGTGTGGTGAGGGTGTGGTGTGGTGAGGGTGTGGTGAGGGTGTGGTGAGGGTGTGGTGAGGGTGTGGTGTGGTGAGGGTGTGGTGAGGGTGTGGTGTGGTGAGGGTGTGGTGAGGGTGTGGTGTGGTGAGGGTGTGGTGTGGTGAGGGTGTGGGTGTGGTGAGGGTGTGGTGTGGTGAGGGTGTGGTGAGGGTGTGGTGAGGGTGTGGTGAGGGTGTGGTGTGGTGAGGGTGTGGGTGTGGTGAGGGTGTGGTGTGGGTGTGGTGTGGTGAGGGTGTGGTGTGGTGAGGGTGTGGTGTGGGTGTGGTGTGGTGAGGGTGTGGTGTGGTGAGGGTGTGGTGTGGTGAGGGCGTGGTGAGGGTGTGGTGTGGTGAGGGTGTGGGTGTGGTGAGGGTGTGGTGTGGGTGTGGTGTGGTGAGGGTGTGGTGTGGTGAGGGTGTGGGTGTGGTGAGGGTGTGGTGAGGGTGTGGGTGTGGTGAGGGCGTGGTGAGGGTGTGGGTGTGGGTGTGGTGTGGTGAGGGTGTGGTGTGGTGAGGGTGTGGTGAGGGTGTGGTGTGGTGAGGGTGTGGTGTGGTGAGGGTGTGGTGAGGGTGTGGTGTGGTGAGGGTGTGGTGAGGGTGTGGTGTGGTGAGGGTGTGGTGAGGGTGTGGTGAGGGTGTGGTGAGGGTGTGGTGTGGTGAGGGTGTGGTGAGGGTGTGGTGAGGGTGTGGTGTGGTGAGGGTGTGGTGAGGGTGTGGTGTGGTGAGGGTGTGGTGAGGGTGTGGTGTGGTGAGGGTGTGGTGAGGGTGTGGTGTGGTGAGGGTGTGGTGAGGGTGTGGTGAGGGTGTGGTGTGGGTGTGGTGAGGGTGTGGGTGTGGTGAGGGTGTGGTGTGGTGAGGGTGTGGTGAGGGTGTGGTGAGGGCGTGGTGAGGGTGTGGGTGTGGTGAGGGTGTGGTGTGGTGAGGGTGTGGTGAGGGTGTGGTGTGGGTGTGGTGTGGTGAGGGTGTGGTGTGGTGAGGGTGTGGTGAGGGTGTGGTGAGGGTGTGGTGAGGGTGTGGTGTGGTGAGGGTGTGGTGAGGGTGTGGTGTGGTGAGGGTGTGGTGAGGGTGTGGTGTGGTGAGGGTGTGGTGTGGTGAGGGTGTGGGTGTGGTGAGGGTGTGGTGTGGTGAGGGTGTGGTGAGGGTGTGGTGAGGGTGTGGTGAGGGTGTGGTGAGGGTGTGGTGAGGGTGTGGTGTGGTGAGGGTGTGGTGAGGGTGTGGTGTGGTGAGGGTGTGGGTGTGGTGAGGGTGTGGTGAGGGTGTGGTGTGGTGAGGGTGTGGTGTGGTGAGGGTGTGGTGAGGGTGTGGTGTGGTGAGGGTGTGGGTGTGGTGAGGGTGTGGTGTGGTGTGGTGAGGGTGTGGGTGTGGTGAGGGTGTGGTGTGGTGAGGGTGTGGTGTGGTGAGGGTGTGGTGAGGGTGTGGTGTGGTGAGGGTGTGGGTGTGGTGAGGGTGTGGGTGTCAAATCAAATCAAATCAATTTATTTTTGTAAGGCCCAAAATCACAACAACAGTTGCCTCTGAGGGCCACAGGGAGAAATGAATCAACAATGTCTGTGGTGGCGAGGGACGATGTCCCAGGGTCCTCTGTCCTTAGACTCTCCTTCTCGGCCAGGAAAAACTACAAAAAAACCTCTTTGGGAAAAAAGCGTAGAAACCTGGAGGAGTTCCAGTGAAGGAGAGATCCGACTCTCAGAGACGGACAGACGGACACGAGGGAGACTGAAGCTGAACCCACTCCTCAGGCAGATGAGGGACCGTCCACACGGGGCAGGGGCCACTTCACCAGGAGAGGGGCATCTGGGTCCACAGGTCCTCAGGAGTGAGAGAAAGAAAAAGAAGGCGGTGAACAGTTTGCAAGTGGAATTAAAAAATAAATATTGTTTGATAGCATAAGTAGTCAGAAGAAGAGGATAGTGCTCAAGCTGTCATACTTCCCCCAGCACAGTTGCTCCTAGGGCAGCGTAGCTAAAGCTGTGGGTTTATGTTTCTGTTCCTAACTACTCTGACCATAAGCGATTTCGAAGAGGAACGTTTTAAGCCTGGACTTAAATGAAGAGACTGTGTCAGCAGATTTAACATGGGTCGGGAGCTGATTCCATAACACAGGAGCTTGGTAGCTAAACGCTCTACCTCCTACAGTACTTTTAGAGACTCTTGGCACCACCAGAAGGCCGGCATTCTGAGAGCGAAGAGCTCTGTTTGGATGATATGGTTCTATAGCATCTTTGAGGTAGGATGGGGCCATGTCATTTATGTCTTTGTAAGTCAGGAGTAGAATTTTAAATTTGATTCTAGACTCGACGGGGAGCCAGTGAAGAGACTTCAGCACCGGCGTAATGTGCTCTCTTCTTTTTGTTCCTGTTAGTAATCTTGCTGCTGCATTTTGAACCAGTTGAAAGCTTTTTATGGAGCTTTTAGGACACGCTGCAAGCAGGAGTTACAGTAGTCTAATCTAGTCGTTACAAATGCATGGATAAGTTTTTCGGCATCACTTTTAGGCAGGATTCTTCTGATTTTGGCTCTTGTTGCGCAAATGGAAATAGGCTGTTTTACAAGCTTGATTTATATGAGCTTTAAATGAGAGCTCCTGGTCAAATAAGACTCCAAGGTTTCTTACAGTAGAACTGGAGGCTACACTGACATTGTCCAGTGTGACTATCTGCTCAGATAGAGAGTCTCGTAGATGTTTAGGGCCAAGCACAATGACCTCGGTTTTTTCAGGGTTAAGAAGCAGGTAGTTTAGTGTCATCCAGGTTTTTATCTCCTTCACACAAGCACTAAGTCTGTCTACTTGATCGCTCTGATCAGGTTTCATTGATAAATACAGCTGAGTGTCGTCTGCATAGCAGTGGAAGTTAATGCCATGTGACCTGATAATGTTGCCTAATGGCAGCATATAAAGAGTAAACAGAATTGGACCGAGTACCGAACCCTGTGGCACACCGTAAATTACTTTAGAGCTTGGTGAGGAGCTCTGGTTTACATTAACAAATTGGAACCTATCAGATAGATAGGATTTAAACCAGCTGAGGGCGGGGCCTCTGACACCTACATCACATTCTAACCTCTGCAGTAGAATGTTGTGGTCGATGGTCAAACGCTGCGCTGAGGTCCAACAGAACCAGGATTGAGACCAGTCCATCATCAGCGGCTAATAACAAATCATTTGTGACTTTAACTAGTGCAGTTTCAGTGCTGTGGTGGGCTCTGAACCCTGACTGGAAAACTTCAAATAAGTTATTGTCCTGCAGGTGGCGACAAAGCTGTTTTACTACAACTTTTTCAAGGATTTTAGAGACGAAGGGAAGATTTGAAATAGGTCTGTAGTTTACCAATAGGTCGGGATCTAGATAAGGCTTTTTTTTTTTTTTCTGCTTGGAATGGGGTCTAGGACACAAGTTGAGCTTTTAGAGGACATAATGGCTGAAGTTATCTCTGCTTGATCGACAGCTGTGAACCTTTCTAAGTTTACAGGTGGATTTATCTGGGACGTTAGATTTACAGCTTGGGCTAGTTCAGGGCTAATAGCGGGGGTAATTTCATCTAATTTATCTCTGATTGTTTTTATTTTATTGTTAAAAAATAGGAGGAAATCATCAGAGCTGAGTGTAGCTGGGATTGAGGGCTCTACTGCACTGTGACAGTTTGTTAGCCTAGCTACAGCGCTGAAAAGGAATTTAGTGTTACTTTTGTTGACTTCTATTAGATTTGAATAATATCTGGTTTGGGCCTTACGCAGAGCCTGCTTATAGGACAGCAGGCAACTTTTCCATGCTTTTAGGGATTCTTCTGTGTGAGAGCGACGAAATAATCCCTCAACTTTCTAACTCTTTGTTTATGTGAACGCAGTTCTTGGTTGTACCATGGGGAGGCGCGCTTTGGCCTAATGACCTTCTGTTTTAACGGCGCTACAACGTCAAGAGCAGACTTCAGAGAATTCATGGTCAAGTCGACAAATTGATCACTTAAACTGGGACTAAAACCGTTCTCAGCAGGATCACATGACATGATCACATGACGTGATCACATGACATGATCACATGACATGTCACTGAATATTGGCTCTATTATTTCTTTGAATTTTGAGATAGATTTTTCAGATATTGT
>NW_027315724.1:4076686-4144186 GCF_026437365.1 Eucyclogobius newberryi
TAGAATTACAGCAGGACTACACTAGAACTACAGCAGGACTACACTAGTACTAACTACAGCAGGAGTACACTAGAACTACAGCAGGACTACAGCAGGATTACACTAGAACTACAACAGGACTACAGCAGGACCACAGTAGAACTACACTAGGACTACACTAGGACTACAGCAGGACTACACTAGTACTACAGCAGAACTACAGCAGGAGTACACTTGAACTACAGCAGGACTACACTAGTACTACAGCAGGACTACAGCAGGAGTACACTAGAACTACAGCAGGACTACAGCAGGATTACACTAGAACTACAGCAGGAGTACACTAGAACTACAGCAGGACTACAGCAGAACTACAACAGAACTTCAGCAGGACTACAGCAGGACTACACTAGAACTACAGCAGGAGTACACTAGAACTACAGCAGGACTACACTAGAACTACAGCAGGACTACACTAGAACTACAGCAGGACTACAGCAGAACTACAACAGAACTTCAGCAGGACTACAGCAGGACTACACTAGAACTACAGCAGGAGTACACTAGAACTACAGCAGGACTACACTAGAACTACACTAGAACTACAGCAGGACTACAGCAGAACTACAACAGAACTATGGCAGGACTACAGCAGAACTACAGTAGAACTACAGTAGAACTACAGTAGAACTACACTAGTACTACAGCAGGACTACATCAGGATTACACTAGAACTACAGCAGGACTACACTAGTACTACAGCAGGACTTTCACTAGAACTACAGCAGGACTACACTAGAACTACAGCAGGACTACAGCAGAACTACAGTAGAACTACAGTAGAACTACACTAGTACTACAGCAGGACTACAGCAGGATTACACTAGAACTACAGCAGGACTACACTAGTACTACAGCAGGACTTTCACTAGAACTACAGCAGGACTACAGCAGGAATACACTAGAACTACAGCAGGACTACACTAGTACTACAGCAGGACTTTCACTAGAACTACAGCAGGACTACACTAGAACTACAGCAGGACTACAGCAGAACTACAGTAGAACTACAGTAGAACTACACTAGTACTACAGCAGGACTACAGCAGGATTACACTAGAACTACAGCAGGACTACACTAGTACTACAGCAGGACTTTCACTAGAACTACAGCAGGACTACAGCAGGAATACACTAGAGCTACAGCAGGACTACACTAGTACTACAGCAGGACTTTCACTAGAACTACAGCAGGACTACAGCAGGAATACACTAGAACTACAGCAGGACTACAGCAGGATTACACTAGAACTACAACAGGACTACAGCAGGACTACAGTAGAACAACACTAGGACTACAGCAGGACTACACTAGTACTACAGCAGGACTACAGCAGGATTACACTAGAACTACAACAGGACTACAGCAGGACTACAGTAGAACTACAGCAGGACTACAGTAGAACTACACTAGTGCTACAGCAGGACCACAGCAGGAATACACTAGAACTACAGCAGGACTACACTAGTACTACACCAGGACTACAGCAGGATTACACTAGAACTACAGCAGGGCTACAGCAGGACTACACTAGAACTACAGCAGGACTACAGCAGGATTACACTAGAACTACAACAGGACTACAGCAGGACTACAGTAGAACTACACTAGGACTACAGCAGGACTAAACTAGGACTACAGCAGGACTACAGAAGGAGTACACTAGAACTACAGCAGGACTACACTAGTACTACAGCGGGACTACAGCAGGACTACAGCAGGAGTACACTAGAACTACAGCAGGACTACACTAGTACTACAGCAGGATTACAGCAGGAGTACACTAGAACTACAGCAGGACTACACTAGTACTACAGCAGGACTACAGCAGGAGTACACTAGAACTACAGCAGGACTACAGCAGGAGTACACTAGAACTACAGCAGGACTACAGCAGGATTACACTAGAACTACAGCAGGAGTACACTAGAACTACAGCAGGACTCCACTAGTACTACAGCAGGAGTACACTAGAACTACAGCAGGACTACAGCAGGATTACACTAGAACTACAACAGGACTACAGCAGGACTACAGTAGAACTACACTAGGACTACACTAGGACTACACTAGGATAGGACTACAGCAGGACTACACTAATACTACAGCAGAACTACAGCAGGAGTACACTTGAACTACAGCAGGACTACACTAGTACTACAGCAGGACTACAGCAGGAGTACACTAGAATTACAGCAGGACTACACTAGAACTACAGCAGGACTACACTAGTACTAACTACAGCAGGAGTACACTAGAACTACAGCAGGACTACAGCAGGATTACACTAGAACTACAACAGGACTACAGCAGGACCACAGTAGAACTACACTAGGACTACACTAGGACTACAGCAGGACTACACTAGTACTACAGCAGAACTACAGCAGGAGTACACTTGAACTACAGCAGGACTACACTAGTACTACAGCAGGACTACAGCAGGAGTACACTAGAACTACAGCAGGACTACAGCAGGATTACACTAGAACTACAACAGGACTACAGCAGGACTACAGTAGAACTACACTAGGACTACAGCAGGACTAAACTAGGACTACAGCAGGACTACAGAAGGAGTACACTAGAACTACAGCAGGACTACACTAGTACTACAGGGGGACTACAGCAGGACTACAGCAGGAGTACACTAGAACTACAGCAGGACTACACTAGTACTACAGCAGGATTACAGCAGGAGTACACTAGAACTACAGCAGGACTACACTAGTACTACAGCAGGACTACAGCAGGAGTACACTAGAACTTCAGCAAGACTACAGCAGGATTACACTAGAACTACAGCAGGAGTACACTAGAACTACAGCAGGACTACACTAGTACTACAGCAGGAGTACACTAGAACTACAGCAGGACTACAGCAGGATTACACTAGAACTACAACAGGACTACAGCAGGACTACAGTAGAACTACACTAGGACTACACTAGGACTACACTAGGACTACAGCATGACTACACTAATACTACAGCAGAACTACAGCAGGAGTACACTTGAACTACAGCAGGACTACACTAGTACTACAGCAGGACTACAGCAGGAGTACACTAGAATTACAGCAGGACTACACTAGAACTACAGCAGGACTACACTAGTACTAACTACAGCAGGAGTACACTAGAACTACAGCAGGACTACAGCAGGATTACACTAGAACTACAACAGGACTACAGCAGGACCACAGTAGAACTACACTAGGACTACACTAGGACTACAGCAGGACTACACTAGTACTACAGCAGAACTACAGCAGGAGTACACTTGAACTACAGCAGGACTACACTAGTACTACAGCAGGACTACAGCAGGAGTACACTAGAACTACAGCAGGACTACAGCAGGATTACACTAGAACTACAACAGGACTACAGCAGGACTACAGTAGAACTACACTAGGACTACAGCAGGACTAAACTAGGACTACAGCAGGACTACAGAAGGAGTACACTAGAACTACAGCAGGACTACACTAGTACTAAAGGGGGACTACAGCAGGACTACAGCAGGAATACACTAGAACTACAGCAGGACTACACTAGTACTACAGCAGGATTACAGCAGGAGTACACTAGTACTACAGCAGGACTACACTAGTACTACAGCAGGACTACAGCAGGAGTACACTAGAACTTCAGCAGGACTACAGCAGGATTACACTAGAACTACACTAGGAGTACACTAGAACTACAGCAGGACTACGCTAGTACTACAGCAGGAGTACACTAGAACTACAGCAGGACTACAGCAGGATTACACTAGAACTACAACAGGACTACAGCAGGACTACAGTAGAACTACACTAGGACTACACTAGGACTACACTAGGACTACAGCAGGACTACACTAATACTACAGCAGAACTACAGCAGGAGTACACTTGAACTACAGCAGGACTACACTAGTACTACAGCAGGACTACAGCAGGAGTACACTAGAATTACAGCAGGACTACACTAGAACTACAGCAGGACTACACTAGTATTAACTACAGCAGGAGTACACTAGAACTACAGCAGGACTACAGCAGGATTACACTAGAACTACAACAGGACTACAGCAGGACCACAGTAGAACTACACTAGGACTACACTAGGACTACAGCAGGACTACACTAGTACTACAGCAGGAGTACACTTGAACTACAGCAGGACTACACTAGTACTACAGCAGGACTACAGCAGGAGTACACTAGAACTACAGCAGGACTACAGCAGGATTACACTAGAACTACAACAGGACTACAGCAGGACTACAGTAGAACTACAGCAGGACTACAGTAGAACTACACTAGTGCTACAGCAGGACCACAGCAGGAATACACTAGAACTACAGCAGGACTACACTAGTACTACACCAGGACTACAGCAGGATTACACTAGAACTACAGCAGGGCTACAGCAGGACTACACTAGAACTACAGCAGGACTACAGCAGGATTACACTAGAACTACAACAGGACTACAGCAGGACTACAGTAGAACTACACTAGGACTACAGCAGGACTAAACTAGGACTACAGCAGGACTACAGAAGGAGTACACTAGAACTACAGCAGGACTACACTAGTACTACAGCGGGACTACAGCAGGACTACAGCAGGAGTACACTAGAACTACAGCAGGACTACACTAGTACTACAGCAGGATTACAGCAGGAGTACACTAGAACTACAACAGGACTACAGCAGGACCACAGTAGAACTACACTAGGACTACACTAGGACTACAGCAGGACTACACTAGTACTACAGCAGAACTACAGCAGGAGTACACTTGAACTACAGCAGGACTACACTAGTACTACAGCAGGACTACAGCAGGAGTACACTAGAACTACAGCAGGACTACAGCAGGATTACACTAGAACTACAACAGGACTACAGCAGGACTACAGTAGAACTACACTAGGACTACAGCAGGACTAAACTAGGACTACAGCAGGACTACAGAAGGAGTACACTATAAATACAGCAGGACTACACTAGTACTACAGGGGGACTACAGCAGGACTACAGCAGGAGTACACTAGAACTACAGCAGGACTACACTAGTACTACAGCAGGATTACAGCAGGAGTACACTAGAACTACAGCAGGACTACACTAGTACTACAGCAGGACTACAGCAGGAGTACACTAGAACTTCAGCAGGACTACAGCAGGATTACACTAGAACTACAGCAGGAGTACACTAGAACTACAGCAGGACTACACTAGTACTACAGCAGGAGTACACTAGAACTACAGCAGGACTACAGCAGGATTACATTAGAACTACAACAGGACTACAACAGCACTACAGCAGGACTACAGTAGAACTACACTAGGACTACACTAGGACTACACTAGGACTACAGCAGGACTACACTAATACTACAGCAGAACTACAGCAGGAGTACACTTGAACTACAGCAGGACTACACTAGTACTACAGCAGGACTACAGCAGGAGTACACTAGAATTACAGCAGGACTACACTAGAACTACAGCAGGACTACACTAGTACTAACTACAGCAGGAGTACACTAGAACTACAGCAGGACTACAGCAGGATTACACTAGAACTACAACAGGACTACAGCAGGACCACAGTAGAACTACACTAGGACTACACTAGGACTACAGCAGGACTACACTAGTACTACAGCAGAACTACAGCAGGAGTACACTTGAACTACAGCAGGACTACACTAGTACTACAGCAGGACTACAGCAGGAGTACACTAGAACTACAGCAGGACTACAGCAGGATTACACTAGAACTACAACAGGACTACAGCAGGACTACAGTAGAACTACACTAGGACTACAGCAGGACTAAACTAGGACTAGAGCAGGACTACAGAAGGAGTACACTAGAACTACAGCAGGACTACACTAGTACTACAGGGGGACTACAGCAGGACTACAGCAGGAGTACACTAGAACTACAGCAGGACTACACTAGTACTACAGCAGGATTACAGCAGGAGTACACTAGAACTACAGCAGGACTACACTAGTACTACAGCAGGACTACAGCAGGAGTACACTAGAACTTCAGCAGGACTACAGCAGGATTACACTAGAACTACAGCAGGAGTACACTAGAACTACAGCAGGACTACACTAGTACTACAGCAGGAGTACACTAGAACTACAGCAGGACTACAGCAGGATTACACTAGAACTACAACAGGACTACAGCAGGACTACAGTAGAACTACACTAGGACTACACTAGGACTACACTAGGACTACAGCAGGACTACACTAATACTACAGCAGAACTACAGCAGGAGTACACTTGAACTACAGCAGGACTACACTAGTACTACAGCAGGACTACAGCAGGAGTACACTAGAATTACAGCAGGACTACACTAGAACTACAGCAGGACTACACTAGTACTAACTACAGCAGGAGTACACTAGAACTACAGCAGGACTACAGCAGGATTACACTAGAACTACAACAGGACTACAGCAGGACCACAGTAGAACTACACTAGGACTACACTAGGACTACAGCAGGACTACACTAGTACTGCAGCAGAATTACAGCAGGAGTACACTTGAACTACAGCAGGACTACACTAGTACTACAGCAGGACTACAGCAGGAGTACACTAGAACTACAGCAGGACTACACTAGGACTACAGCAGGACTACAGCAGGAGTACACTAGAACTACAGCAGGACTATAGCAGGACGTCACTAGAACTACAGCAGGACTACAGCAGGATTACACTAGAACTACAGCAGGACTACACTAGAACTCCACTAGAACACAGCAGGACTACAGCAGGACTAAACTAGGACTACGGCAGGACTACAGCAGGATTACACTAGAACTACAACAGGACTACAGCAGGACCACAGTAGAACTACACTAGGATTACACTAGAACTACAGCAGGACTACAGCAGGACTACAGTAGAACTACACTAGGACTACAGCAGGACTACACTAGTACTACAGCAGGACTACAGCAGGAGTACACTAGAACTACAGCAGGACTACACTAGGACTACAGCAGGACTACAGCAGGAATACACTAGAACTACAGCAGGACTATAGCAGGACTTCACTAGAACTACAGCAGGACTACAGCAGGATTACACTAGAACTACAGCAGGACTACACTAGAACTCCACTAGAACACAGCAGGACTACAGCAGGACTAAACTAGGACTACGGCAGGACTACAGCAGGATTACACTAGAACTACAACAGGACTACAGCAGGACTACAGTAGAACTACACTAGGACTACACTAGGACTACAGCAGGACTACACTTGTACTACAGCAGAACTACAGCAGGAGTACACTTGAACTACAGCAGGACTACACTAGTACTACAGCAGGACTACAGCAGGAGTACACTAGAACTACAGCAGGACTACACTAGGACTACAGCAGGACTACAGTAGGAGTACACTAGAACTACAGCAGGACTATAGCAGGACTTCACTAGAACTACAGCAGGACTACAGCAGGAGTACACTAGTACTACAGCAGGACTATAGCAGGACTTCACTAGAACTACAGCAGGACTACAGCAGGATTACACTAGAACTACAGCAGGACTACACTAGAACTACAGCAGGACTACACTAGAACTCCACTAGAACACAGCAGGACTACAGCAGGGCTACACTAGAACTACCCCAGGACTACACTAGAACTACAGCAGAACTACACTAGAACTACAACAGAACTACCACAGGACTACAGCAGGACTACAGCAGGACTACACTAGAACTCTACCATGACTACAGTAAATGACTATAGTAGGACTACACCAGGACCACATAAGAACTATAGCAGGACTTCAGCAGGACTTCAGCAGGACTAGAATGGGACCAAACCAGGACTACAGCAGGACTACCACAGACCTACAGTAGAGTACTTCACTTGGAATCAGCTCCTGTCCATGTTAAAGAGGCGACACAGTCTCTTCATTTAAGACCAGGATTAAAACGTTCCTCTTTGAAATGACTTATGTTCAGGCCAGTTAGGAACAGAAATATAAAGCTACAGTTTCAGCGGCGCTACCCTAGGAGCAACTCTGGGGGAAGTATGAGCACTGTCCTCTGCTGTTTAATATTTTATTTAACTTGTAATCTATTCATTGCTTTTTATTCTTCCTCTCTCACTTCCCCGTGGGGATTGGGACACATCGATGACCTGTGGATCCAGATGATCCTCGACTCCCTGGAGAAACAGTCTGATGTGGTCCTGGTGTAGTCCTACTCCATATGGACGGAGTAGAGACTGTCTATGTTGCGTCCTCCTGTCCGTCTGAGGGAGTCAGATCTCCCCTTCACTGTGGAACTCCTCTAGGTTTCCAGAAGGAGGGTCTAAGGACAGGGGACCCTGGGACATTTGTCTGAGGACACGGGATGTTGGGACATTGCCAAGTCCCTATGAACATTGTTAAATCTGTTTTTCACTGTCGCTCTCCGAGGAAACTGCTGTTGTGATTTTAGGCGTTACAAAAAAAAATTGAATTGAATGCTACAGTAGAGCTACAGTAGAGCTACAGAGTTTCATGTGCGAGACTCTGGCGCCATCTGCTGTCCCCGACACCAAAAGGACATGATTCAACAGTGATTATGACAAAACGGTGAATAGCAGTTGAAATCATTTGTTTTAGACGTTGAGTATATTTTGAATGTGAATCAACGTAAAATAAACATAGAAACTCATTTCAAAAATGTTTTTAAATGTATTTAACCCGTTGAATTTACATTAAATCAACATTGAATCGATCTATTTCTGAAGTGGCATTAAACCGTTTTCAAAGTAAATTTGTAACTTCCCTTATTTGCTGTTTCACAAAGATCGCTCTGAACATTTCTACAAAATCCTTTTACACAACAACAACATGATTCTTCTGGACCAGGCCGACCCGCCGCCCTTTAACAGCTCGTCCTAAATACAATCATGGGCCCTTTAACAGCTCGTCCTAAATACAATCATGGGCCCTTTAACAGCTCGTCCTAAATACAATCATGGGCCCTTTAACAGCTCGTCCTAAATACAATCATGGGCCCTTTAACAGCTCGTCCTAAATACAATAATGGGCCCTTTAACAGCTCGTCCTAAATACAATCATGGGCCCTTTAACAGCTCGTCCTAAATACAATAATGGGCCCTTTAACAGCTCGTCCTAAATACAATCATGGGCCCTTTAACAGCTCGTCCTAAATACAATCATGGGCCCTTTAACAGCTCGTCCTAAATACAATCATGGGCCCTTTAACAGCTCGTGCTAAATACAATCATGGGCCCTTTAACAGCTCGTCCTAAATACAATCATGGGCCCTTTAACAGCTCGTCCTAAATACAATCATGGGCCCTTTAACAGCTCGTCCTAAATACAATCATGGGCCCTTTAACAGCTCGTCCTAAATACAATCATGTGCCCTTTAACAGCTCGTCCTAAATACAATCATGGGCCCTTTAACAGCTCGTCCTAAATACAATCATGTGCCCTTTAACAGCTCGTCCTAAATACAATCATGGGCCCTTTAACAGCTCGTCCTAAATACAATCATGTGCCCTTTAACAGCTCGTCCTAAATACAATCATGGGCCCTTTAACAGCTCGTCCTAAATACAATCATGGGCCCTTTAACAGCTCGTCCTAAATACAATCATGGGCCCTTTAACAGCTCGTCCTAAATACAATCATGGGCCCTTTAACAGCTCGTCCTAAATACAATCATGGGCCCTTTAACAGCTCGTCCTAAATACAATCATGGGCCCTTTAACAGCTCGTCCTAAATACAATCATGTGCCCTTTAACAGCTCGTCCTAAATACAATCATGTGCCCTTTAACAGCTCGTCCTAAATACAATCATGGGCCCTTTAACAGCTCGTCCTAAATACAATCATGTGCCCTTTAACAGCTCGTCCTAAATACAATCATGGGCCCTTTAACAGCTCGTCCTAAATACAATCATGTGCCCTTTAACAGCTCGTCCTAAATACAATCATGGGCCCTTTAACAGCTCGTCCTAAATACAATCATGATACAGTTCATGAGTCGTGTGCTTCATGCTCCAGGGGCCTAAACATGAAATCAAACACAACATATGGACATAATGTGAGGACATTTTACAAAACGTTGGACTTTGGACCAGACTGCTCGTACCATGCGGGGGCCCCTCTCAGCTCCTCCTGGGGGCCCCTCTCAGCTCCTCCTGGGGGCCCCTCTCAGCTCCTCCGGGGGGCCCCTCTCAGCTCCTCCTGGGGGCCCCTCAGCTCCTCCTCTGGGCCCCTCTCAGCTCCTCCTGGGGGCCCCTCTCAGCTCCTCCTGGGGGCGCCGCAGCTCCTCCTGGGGGCCCCTCTTGATTGTAAAGTATTTATGAATTATTGCTCTTTTCTGTGCCGCACTTTGGGCTCTTAAGTTGTAAGTTGCTTTATAAATGAACTTTGACATTGACCTAACTCAACATTGGACCAATGTCCTTTTGTGTCCGAGCGTCCCTCTTGGACATGACATGGACTGTCCTGTAGAGGGCGATGTTATCGAGGACAGAGACTTCTGTGATTACAGCAGCAGTGACGTCAGAGCGTTTTGTTTGAACTGTTGAACTGTATTCTAAATATTATACGTATTGTAAATATTATAAGTATTCTAAATATAAAGTGTAACAAAAGAAGGTTTTTGTTCATGTGTCACATTATGTTTCCATCATCTGTGAGAACATGTCCTCCTCGACATAGAACAGGCTTCTAAACATATTCCATGTCCAGCTCTTCTCGTGCTGGACATCGTCCCTCATCCGTCCATGCCGCTCCTTGTAGGGCCCTTTTCGTTAAATAGCAGTAGCATCGAGTTACTTTTTTGGTGAGTAATATAATATATGTAATAACATAGTAATGTGTATTTAAGAAGTAATGAAGCCTCTGATGAAGCCTCTGGACTCCTCCAAAATAATGAAGCCTCTGGACTCTCCAAAATAATGAAGCCTCTGATGAAGCCTCTGGACTCCTCCAAAATAATGAAGCCTCTGGACTCCTCCAAAATAATGAAGCCTCTGGACCCCTCCAAAATAATGAAGCCTCTGGACCCCTCCAAAGTGATGAAGCCTCTGGACCCCTCCAAAGTGATGAAGCCTCTGGACCCCTCCAAAGTGATGAAGCCTGTGGACTCCTCCAAAGTGATGAAGCCTCTGGACTCCTCCAAAGTGATGAAGCCTCTGGACTCCTCCAAAGTGATGAAGCCTCTGGACTCTCCAAAATAATGAAGCCTCTGATGAAGCCTCTGGACTCCTCCAAAATAATGAAGCCTCTGGACTCCTCAAAAGTGATGAAGCCTCTGGACTCCTCCAAAGTGATGAAGCCTCTGGACTCCTCCAAAATAATGAAGCCTCTGGACTCCTCCAAAATAATGAAGCCTCTGGACTCCTCAAAAGTGATGAAGCCTCTGGACCCCTCCAAAGCGATGAAGCCTCTGATGAAGCCTCTGGACCCCTCCAAAGTGATGAAGCTTCTGATGAAGCCTCTGGACTCCTCCAAAGTGATGAAGCCTCTGATGAAGCCTCTGGACTCCTCCAAAGTGATGAAGCCTCTGATGAAGCCTCTGGACTCCTCCAAAGTGATGAAGCCTCTGGACTCCTCGTACTCAGAGACTTCGGTGCCAAATTCATCATGTGTTCTTTGACATTTATATGTTTCCTGTCGCCACATTTTATGAAGAAAAAACCTTTTGAAATTGAAATTATATTCATATTTTGTCCGCTGGTTCAATACATTTAATTTAAAAATCAGTAAATCAAGTTATAAAATAACTGCGGCCTCATGGGAAATGTAAAAATGCTTGTATGACTGAACTGAGCACTGTTATTAATTAAATAAATGTGAGTCTAGTTGTTCATTTAGGGAGACAACATAATGTGTTGGTGTTTCCACCTGGTTCAAGTAAGTTTGCTGTAAAATAATTCTGTGTCTTTTTGATGAAGACGAAATGGTCCCCAGCAAGGGACAAAATAAGTTCGTCATAGGGTTAGGGTTAGCAGCATCGCTAAAAACACAAGAGGGAAAAAGCAGGTCTACTCTTTGGACAAACCAAAGAGTAGTGGACAAACCAAAGAGTAATGGACAAACCAAAGAGTAGTGGACAAACCAAAGAGTAATGGACAAACCAAAGAGTAATGGACAAACCAAAGAGTAGTGGACAAACCAAAGAGTAGTGGACAAACCAAAGAGTAGTGGACAAACCAAAGAGTAATGGACAAACCAAAGAGTAAGCAACATGGACAGTGAGTAAGAATCATTACGTTTCTGAGAAGAAGCTTGTTACTCTGTCACTGGACGAGCTGCAAAAATGAAGAGCTTCAGGTTCAGGTGAAGAGGTGAAGTCATAATACGGAGACAAATGACATGACATCTGTAGACGATGGTGGATTGTCCGTGCTTTTAGAAACCATTGACTTCATTGAAAGCTTGCATAGTAAACAAACCGAAACAGACGCAGAATCAGAAAAGCTTTATTGTCTTTGTCAATGAACAACATTTGCAAACAAGTCAAAAAAGGAACAGTTTAAATGTCCTTTGGGAAAAGTCGGTCCTGCGCCAGAGAAAGTGGACGCAGCTCCCTCCACTGACACAAAGCAGTACTGCACCTGCAAGTTCTGACCGAGAGACAGCACACATGAGAGATCAACAAAGTGTGCATCCAATATACAGGAAAGACTTATGGATTATTAGACAAAAAGACAAAAAAGGATAAGTTGGACAAAAAAACTAAGTGAACTTCACATGCCTCGAAAGACAAATCGAATGTGGAGTAAAAAAAGGTTATGATGAAGGTGAGATAGTTCAGGTGGTGATGGCAGCAGTCTAAGCAGGGACACCCAGCCTTACTCTCCCCAGACACTTCCTTCAGCTCCTCCGGGGGATCCCGAGGTGTTCCCAGGCCAGCCGAGAGACATAGTCCCTCCAGCGTGTCCTGGGTCTTCCCCTGGGCCTCTTCCCGGTGGGACATGCCCGAAACACCTCCCCAGAGAGGAGCCCAGGAGGCTCCGGGACAGATGCTGGACGAGCAGCAGCTCTACTCCGAGCTCCCCCCGTGTGGCCGAACTCCTCACCCTGTCTCTAAGGGAGCGCCCAGCCACCCGGCGGAGGAAACTCATTTCGACCGCTTGTATCCGCGATCTTGTCCTTTCGGTCATTACCCAAAGCTCATGACCATAGGTGAGGAAGGGAGAGAGGGGAGAGAGAGGGAGAGAGAGGGAGAGAGATGAAGAGAGAGGGGGAGAGAGGGGGAGAGAGGGGGAGAGATGAAGAGAGAGGGGGAGAGAGGGGGAGAGAGGGGGAGAGATGAAGAGAGAGGGGGAGAGAGGGGGAGAGAGAGGGGGAGAGAGGGGGAGAGAGGGAGAGAGATGAAGAGAGAGGGGGAGAGAGGGGGAGAGAGGGGGAGAGATGAAGAGAGAGGGGGAGAGAGGGGGAGAGAGAGGGGGAGAGAGGGAGAGAGAGGGGGGGAGAGAGGGGGAGAGATGAAGAGAGATGAAGAGAGAGGGGGAGAGAGAGGCGGAGAGAGAGGGGGAGAGAGAGGGGGAGAGAGGAAAGACGCAAACTCCCAGTTCATTTTAAACTATTTCTTAAAACTCATCTCTAACACGCTGAGGCTGCACTGCTCGTTCTGCACTGCTCGTTCTGCGCTGCTCGTTCTGCGCAGCTCGTTCTCGGGCCGTACACTGTTCACTCTAAAGAGGTTCTGGTCCGGACAGGATGACATAGAGGACACTTCCCTTCCTCACCTGCTGCTAACACTATCGGGCTGGTGTAAATGCGATGCTTAATATCCTTCATTCAGACGTGTTACGCGCGGTGCTCGCTAACACAGGCATGTGCGGGGCCCCCATGGCAGGGCCCCGGCCCAGAGCTCTCGTCTGGCCAGCCCCAGGGCCCTAAAGCACTAACATGACAGACTCACGGACTTTCAAACAGCAGCATTAACCGTCTCTTTGTAAAATAAGTTCAATACCTGGAGAGTGTTGTTGAGACTGTAGTTTCTTTTCATCGTCAGGTCTTGTCAGGGGACATATTCTTCTGGACATATTCTTCTGGACATATTCTTCTGGACATATTCTTCTGGACATATTCTTCTGGACATATTCTTCTGGACATATTCTTCTGGACATATTCTTCTGGACATATTCTTCTGGACATATTCTTCTGGACATATTCTTCTGGACATGAGGACCACGTTCTCTGGTCAGTACTAGATGAGACCCCCGCTGGCTCATGGAAGTCACAATTGGCTCCAATATGGCGGCCCTCGATACCCTTCAGACACTGGGTTAGGGTACAGGGTATAGGGTTAGGGTATAGGGTATAGGGTATAGGGTTAGGGTATAGGGTATAGGGTATAGGGTATAGGGTTAGGGTATAGGGTATAGGGTTAGGGTATAGGGTATAGGGTATAGGGTTTAGGGTTAGGGTTAGGGTTAGGGTATAGGGTATAGGGTTAGGGTATAGGGTTAGGGTATAGGGTATAGGGTTTAGGGTTAGGGTTAGGGGCCGGTCACCAATGTTCCCTCTAATGTTTCACGTCTGGACAAACACACAAGCTCCCTGAGCACACTGAGGAAACCTGTGAGCAACATCAGATGTGCCCCTTGTGGCCACACACCAGTATCACACGCCTGTTCAAAACCATGGATCATAGCAAGTTACATTAAAATAATCAAATTACAGCAGCAATTTTCATTAGTTTACTTTTATTACAAGAAATTAGGCACACTTAAAATGAAAAATACAAAACTCATGATGTTCATGAGATGCATGTTATATGTGAGAGTCCTGCTTTGGCCTGGTCCAGTGGCTCAAGCCGTTCCATCCTAAAAGAACCGCATTTCTTTTTTACTTTGTCTTGGTGAGTGGATGTGTCCCTGGCGCTGCCCGTTCGTTTCACCATGATAAGGGGTTGTGTCTTTTAACTACAGCACTAGGGGGGGCTGTTCTTACTCAGGGCCCCGGGTTGTATCCTAGCTATGGGAGATGCCAGGTGAAAGGCAAGAGGGGATGGGTGGTGGGGCTTTGTTGGTGTAGCGGTGGCCGGGGAGGGTTTGGGACCAGGTGAAATGCCGGGGGTCATAGGTGGGGCGGCTTTTGTTGGTGTATCAGGAGTGGGAGACAGAGGTTTGTGCGGGAAGAGTTCAATATTGTTGACGTCAGAACTCTTGATCTTGCCATATTGGGCGTGAATGGAACCATCTTAAGGCCTGATTTGATCAGACATTCAAGATGGCTGGGAAGGCCCCTGGGTGAGAGTGGAGATGGAAAGAAGAGCCCACTAAGAATCTGTAGTGGGAGTAGATGTTGTAGGGGGGACCCAGGACTGGTCTGAGGGCAGGGGCAACGATAGGGGTGCTGCCGGGCCTGTCACATATGGGTGCAAGGCTTTTTATGAGGACTCTGCCTGAACATTATTCACTCCGCCTCTGCACCCTCACTCCCCCTCTGCACCCTCACTCCGCCTCTGCACCCTCACTCCACCTCTGCACCCTCTCTGCACCCTCACTCCCCCTCTGCACCCTCACTCCTCCTCTGCACCCTCACCCCACTCTTTGCCGTGTGTTCAGCTGAAGCAGCTAAACTTGTTTCACTTCCTGTTGAGGTTTAGAAGAGCTCCACTTAAGAATGTCTCGATTTAAATTTGATCAAGCACGTTGAATCATTTAAAGACGTCTCTTTTCAAAATGTCAGTCTGTTCCCGTTGTTTGTCCACTGCACCACGTGGACAATCAGACAAACAAGAGCGTTTTGTTGTGCGTCGCTGCTCATGTCAATCCACTCATTTTGTTTTAGCCATGTGTTTCATTGCTTGAGAACAGAACACGTGCATTCTATTTTTGGTAATCTGTCAACATAAAAGAGAAATAAAGCTCAGTCAAACGTTTTTATTTGCTTGTTTATTTCATATTTTAATGATTATGTAATTGTGTTCAGGGTATTGTAACATATGTGCGGTACCGTAACATGTTATTTTTCCAGAGCAGTGAGGTAAAGTAACAAGTTACTTTTAAAAGTAACGCTACCCAACACTAGCTGCCACACACAGTAGAGACAAACCTTAGTCTAGACTTAGGTTCAGGAGCAGGACCACGCCTCAACCTCCTCCAGCCACTCCTGCACTCTTTAACCACACCTCTAATTACCCAGAAGCCCTATTTATACAGGCTTAGCGCTGCATCTCTGGGTGTCTCTTCTCTCTCGTGCCCACACTCCCACCCCATGTTCGTCTTGACCTTAACGCATCATCATGTAAAGGAAGAGGAGCTCCCATCCTGAGTCTCTGCCCAGTCAACTCTATTCGATCTATCCTCATCAGAGTCCCCCTCATCGTCATTATCACTATTATCAGGAAGTTTCCCCTCGTATTTCATTGTTGTGGCGTGGTCTTTGCTTGTGAACCAGCGTCATTTGAATAAAACTCAACAAAATATTCATTTTTAAAGCTGCCTCACTCATGGGATTTACAGCATGTGTGCACGAAATACGGCTAAAGGAAATTAAAATCAAGCCTAATTATATATATATATATATATATATATATATATATATATATATATATATATATATATATATATATATATGGTACTATATTGTTATGCGAAAGGTTACGCGCTGGCCTTCTCGTGTTTACACAACTAGAAGGCACGGGGAGAGTTCCTGTGACAAGCAGAGCAACCTGCAGCAGGAGACCAGTTTGTAAAAGATTCCTAATGAGAGATAGATTAAGGGGCTGTACATTTTGAGCAGGTAAAAGTGCTTTTCATGTACAGTTTGGCGTTTGTTCGAAGTTGGCGTACATGGCACACTATCTCTGAATTTAGCATACGGTTTGGACAACAAACCCAAACAGTGCATTGTTATATTCATACAGCTGATAATATGCACGGATTCTGCTGTGAAAAAGTTTGATAAATAAGGGCCAGAGTCAGTTTGACGGCGACAGCAGGAATGAGGCGCTCCCTTTCTCAGTGGACGAGCGGGAGGGAAAGTCCAGAATAGATGTCAAAAATCATGAGTGGACAATCCCAACTTAAAGCTGGTGTTGTGTGAATATGATGTGGAGAAACAGGTCCCAGGCTGAAAATAAAAGAGCTTATTGATATATGATGTTCTCATAAGCCGCGATAATAAACTGTCATGAGGAGCTCAGATTTCCATGGACACAGTTTGTTTCTTTAGCCCCCCCCCCCCCCCCTCTCCACTCCCCCTCCCCCCCTCTCCACCCCCTCTCCCCCTCCCCCCCTCTCCACCCCCTCCCCCCCTCTCCACCCCCTCTCCCCCTCCCCCCCTCTCCACTCCCTCTCCCCCTCCCCCCCTCTCCACCCCCTCTCCCCCTCCCCCCCTCTCCACTCCCTCTCCCCCTCCCCCCCTCTCCACCCCCTCTCCCCCTCCCCCCCTCTCCACTCCCCCTCCCCCCCTCTCCACCCCCTCTCCCCCTCCCCCCCTCTCCACCCCCTCCCCCCCTCTCCACCCCCTCTCCCCCTCCCCCCCTCTCCACTCCCTCTCCCCCTCCCCCCCTCTCCACCCCCTCTCCCCCTCCCCCCCTCTCCACTCCCTCTCCCCCTCCCCCCCCTCTCCACTCCCTCTCCCCCTCCCCCCCTCTCCACCCCCTCTCCCCCTCCCCCCCTCTCCACTCCCTCTCCCCCTCCCCCCCTCCCCCCCTCCTCTCCCTCTGAGCTATCTCAAGACTTTCGGAAACATTTATGTTGATCTTTAATAGAAATTTATTGATTTTATTTTTTCAATACAGAAGGCAACTGGCTCTAATTTATTTCATAAATCTGAGGATAAAAGTTAAAACCCAGGTGCTGTAAAATGTAACACATTTTACATTTTAAAACGTTTTCCGTGCTGTGAACAAGCTGCATTTACATAAATCTGACTCGTGCTTGGGCTAAAGGAGGAACCTCTTCCTGTCTTCATGGAAATATTGTACCTTTACCAATACTATTCCACATATCTATCTCCACGGAGAATGCTCCAAAGTATGGCTTTAACAATCCCCATGGGTTTGTGCCGCTGTGTCAGAGCAGTTGAGGCACGAGGCCTGGTCAGAGCAACAGCCCTCAGGACAAAAGTGTCCCTGCAGCATCACAATCAACCTTCAGCAGGAGCCAGGAGAGGCAACAGGAAAGCCCATAAGGATAGAGGAGAGTTATATGGATTTTTTTTGTGAGCCAAATCAAGAACAATAAATGAGCCGTTTCAGGGACAATTATAAATCTTTATTTGGAACAACAAGTTTGACTTTTAACTTAACAGTGAAACTCCGGGTGTACGCTGACTCCAGCGCCGGTTATAACAACTTCAGTCCACTGCAAAAACAGATTCACGTGGTTTTGTTTGAGGACACTCGTCTAATGACCAGAAAGCTGCCCCAGACCGCTGCAGTGTCCAGCAAAGATAGATTTCTTGTGGATTCTTTTGGCGTCCCCGCACGGGCCCCGGACCCGCACCCACAGTGCAGTGGGAGAGGACAGTCTGCACCTGGACTGGAGTCAGTGTACTGTATACCAGGCGTTAAGCTATTTTCATCCAAAAGCACACACTTAAATTAAATAGAAAAATGGTGTTTGGAGCCTCTGTGTGGCACATCTGGGCTCAGTCGAACAGACTTTATGCTCACAGACACAGAGTCACTTTCGGAGGATGCTCATCTGCAGACACTCGTGTTTCAAAGCCACCAGCTCAGTCTTATAGCTGTTGTTCTTATCAGTATCAGTGAACACACAAGCATACTTCTTGGTGGACAGTGGTGTTTCCATCGTAACAGAGCCTGCGATAATGTCGGCGTGGGAAGGGGAGGAGGCGGAGGCTCTGGGGCAGACAGCGGACAGTAAAGTCATGAGAGCACGGCCCACGTCGTTACGTGCGCCTTCGTTCACAAAGCAATACAGAATGGGGTCCGCCACACAGTTGAGGCTGGTCAGGGCCAGACATACGTGGTAAGCAGCGAACAGGCTCTCCTCAGAGCTGCAGTCACAGGGCCTCCTCAGGAACATGACGGAACGCACTAGAAGCAGCACGTGGTACGGTCCAAAGCACAGCAACACAATCAGGATGAGGCTCAGAGCCAGACGCTGAATCTTGGCCTTCTCCTGTCGCTCTGTAGAGACGTTACAGCGCACTGCTGCCAGGATACCACGGTACGCCACCAGCATTGCAGTCCAAGGGCCCAGGAAGCCCAGAAATGTCCTGTACAGGTTCATGCCCGCCACCCAGTCCTGCATGGGGTACTTCTCAAAGCAAAAGGTGTGGTTGAAGCGGTCCTGGAACAGCTCATCGTGGAACAGCGGAGCAGAGTTGGCCACAATCTCAATTATCCACACCACGGCACTGACCAGCATGGCTGCAGAAGACACACATGTCAGTTACTAGGTAGAGCCCCAGATGCTCGCTTACAAAGGCTGGCAGTACGGAAGCAGAAAATACAGATTGAACACAAGGCCTGGGGTCTCATTTACAAAGCATGTGTTCGTTGAAAAATTTTGTGTACGTGACCTTCAATGTTAAGTTTGCGATCCCTAAAAAGACATTTTGACAAGGAAATGATCAGTTCAGTCCACAAACTCTTCCATCTTTCAGGGATGAAGCAGAGGGAGATCTGTGGTGAGCAAGTTTGTGTTTTGTCTGTACATGCACTTTTATTAAGAATTCTACAGTTGTGGAAAAGACACTCCTGATGGGAGTAATCCCTCATTAGTCCAAATGTGATCTATGCTAGAAAAAGTTAGTTTAAAAAAACATATATTAACCAGATGACAACCTTAGAAGACCCTGTGACACAGCAGACCGAACAGAAGCACAACTAGAACAATTTTGGCCAAAATATCTAATTGCTATATTTTTTAACAAGCATTAGAAAAAAATAAAATGTTACGTGTTGTTATGTTTATTTCTTTATTATTTTATTTTCTGGCCTGAAAGCTTTATTTGACAGGACAATGCACTTAACTATTGCATAACTAGCGAAGCACCAGTTAAACATGTCCAGGAGCTGTAACATTTGAGAGAAGACTGAAACCTGAACTGCAAAACTAACCCAAGGATTTTCATTTGCAGAATTTCAGAATATATTTGAGGTCTGAACTGCAGCGTCAGCAGCTTTAACACATACAGCACACACTTAAACATTTGCAGTCTTCACAATTTGGTAATTGCGATCACTCCAGAATAAAAGGCACTGACCTGTCTTGACACGGCGCACCTTGGCAAAGCGCAGAGGATAGGCCACGGCGAGGAAGCGGTCCAGGGAGATGCAGCACAGGAAGGCGATGCTCACGTAGATGTTGGTGTAGAAGATGAAGCCGAACAGCTTGCAGCTCTCCTGGCCGTGGATCCAATCGTCGCGCTGCAGAAAGTAGTCGATCCACAGCGGCAGCGTGGAGATGTACAGCAGATCAGCCACGGATAAGTTGATCAGGTACACGCCCAGCTCGTTCCTCTGCCGTACCTGCAACACAGCGGGCTACTGCGGTCACATGGCCAACAACACGGGGCCTATGCAGTCTAGGGATGGGACAATAAACAATAATAGTGCTGATAGCAACAAGAAAAAGAAAGATATTAATAGTTTGTGATAATTTCAGTTATCCCACCAGATTATGCAGGAAAAAGCTATTTATCCATGATGCAAAAAATACATAATATTGTGAATGTTTGCAATCATGCTGCAAAAAGAGCTCATGACATTGAAATTAATTTGTAAACCATCAAATAAGTACATAAATACTCTGTGCTCCAAATTATTATGCAAATTATATTTTTCTCCAAATAGTCAACATAAATGACAGTCATCATAAGTGTACAATTCAAACGTCACTGGACAAACCTCCCAATGAACAGTATTATTATTTTTTAGTACAAATTGAAAATGCACTGTTCCAAATGATTCTGCACAACAGGGTTTCCGACCATATTATTGTTGTAAAGAAACTAAAAATGGTCATTTATTAAATTAGCAGGTCACATTTACTGAAATTAAAAGCTATTTCAATCAAAACATCTGAACAGATCAAGTTACATTTGAACATAGGAGCCATTATTTGACAGGAGCTTCATAATTCTTGCATCCATTGAACTTGTGAGTTTGTGGAGTTTCTGCTTGAGTTTCTTTGTAGGATGTCAGAAAATCCTCCCAGAGCTGCTGTTCTGATGAGAACTGCCTCCTGCCCTCATAGATCCTTCACTTAAGGAGGTTCCAAAGGTTCTCAATAGGGTTGAGGTCAGGGGAGGATGAGTTTCTCTTCTTTTATGACCATAGCATGCATTGTCCTGCATCAAGAGGATTTTGTACCATGGAAGAAAGTGGTCAGTCAGAAACTCAGCATACTTGACAGAGGTCATTTTCACACCTCCATGGGTCTTAAAGCGGCTGAACAGCTCTATTCTCACGATTTTGGCCCAAAACATCACTCCGCCTCCTGCTTGTTGACATCGCAGCCTTGTTTGGACATGTTGAGCGTCCACCAACCATCCACCACTCATTCAATCCGAACAATCCAGGGTTGCACGGCACTCATCAGTGAACAAAACTGAAATTAGTCTCCATGCATTTCTGGCCCCACCGGGGCCGTTTCTGCTTGTGAGAATTGGTTAAGTTTGGCCGAAAATGTTTCTGCAGAACTTCAAGCCTCTGGAGGATCTACACCTTGATGTTCGTGGGACTCCAGGGGCACCAGCAGCTTTAAACAGGGGCACCAGCAACTTTAAATACCTGTTTGCTGCTTTGTAATGGCATTTTAGCAGCTGCTCTCTTAATCTGATGTATTTGTCCGGCAAAAACATTTGTCATTGTGCCTTTATCTGCACAAATCTGTGTGTGCTCTGAATCAGCTACAAATCTCTTAACAGTACGGTGATCACGCTTGCAGGTACAGAGTGCTTCCTGGAGGATGGGCTGAAACAGGGAAGCATGCTGCGCCACTCACCAGGCTGACTCATCCAGGCTGACTCATCCTGGTGAGTAGGCCCAGTCCGTCTGCTCATCCGAAGGGAAGGATAGAGACTGTTCTCTAGCTAAAGACTGCAAGAATCAAATTAAAAAAACACTTTGGGCACATATACAAGGTACCAATAGCACTGTAAGAAGGTTAAAAGCTCTGAAAAATCGATTTAGCATGATATGGCCCCCTTTAAGTCATTGTTATTTGCATATCTTGTGGTTGCATTATCCTCGCTAATGAACTAACTCCTGAGTTCACAGCTCACAGCACAGTCTGGGGTGATTTATGTAGTCCACTGGTCCCTTCTTATGACGCTAATGCATTTCTGGTGACAAACAGGGTTTTTGAACATGTTATAGAAGGATATTCCTTTCTTTTGATACTTGTTCATAAAACCCACAGCATCGCATATTCAGTGAGAATAGAGTGGTGAAGGAAATGGACTCAAGTTCACGCTGTGTTTCCCATGGCATGCTTCGAATGCCTGGGTTTCAAGTCCTTCAAGTGCCTTTTTGCAAACTCCAGGTGGGCTGTCATGTGCCTTATGCTGAGGAGTGGCTTTTATACAGGCCTGATTGGTAGAGTGCTGCAGAGACGGTTGAACTTGTGGAGGGTTCTCTCTCCACAGAGAAACACTGGAGATCTGTCACTGCCAGTGACCATAAGGTTCTTGGGTAGTTTATGTAGAATTTAGAACATCTCTGGATGTTGTAAGACTGTCTTTGCTGACACGTCTCTGCAACATCACGTGGCGGTCGGGGACATTGTCTCTGGACTGGCAGACCGGGGTGGTGGTCCCTCTGTTCAAGAAGGGGGACCGGTGTGTTCCAACAACAGAGGGATCACACTCCTCAGACTCCCCGGTAAGGTCTAATCCGACCAATAGTAGAACCTCAGATTCAGTAGCAGCAGAGTGGTTTAGGTCCTGGTGGTGGAACACTGGACCAGCTCTAGACTCTCCATCGGGTGCTCGAGGGTTCATGGGAGTTTGCCCAACCAGTCCACATGTGCTTTGTGGATCTTGAGAAGGCTTTCGACCTTGTCCCTCGGGGTGTCCTTTTGGGGGTGCTCCGGGAGTACGGGGTCCGGGGCCCTTTGCTCAGGGCTGTCAGGTCCCTGTATGACCGGAGCAGGAGCTGTGTTCACTGCCGACAGTAAGTCAGACCTGTTCCCAGTGCATGATGGACTCCTCAGGGCTGCCCTTTGTCACCGGTTCTGTTCATAGTTTTTATGGACAGAATCTCTAGGCGCAGTCAGGGGTCGGAGGCTGTGGTCAGGGGTCAGAGGGTGTCCAGTTTGGGGACCACAGGATCTCATCTCTGCTGTTTGCAGACGATGTTGTCCTGATGGCTCCATCAAACCCGGACCTGCAGCTGCACTGGGACGGTTTGAGCCGAGTGTGAAGCAGCTTCGTTGAGAATCAGCTCCAAATCCAAGGCCAAAGTTCTCAACCAGGAAAAGGTGGCTTGCCCTCTTCAGGTGGGTGGGGAGTCCTTGCCCCAAGGGGAGGAGTTCAAGTATCTCTGGGTCTTGTTCACGAGTGAGGGAAGGATGGACCGTGACCATTGACAGGCAGCTCGGTGCAGCGTCTGCAGTGATGCGCCTCTCTGGGGAGGTGTTTCAGACATGTCCCACCGGAAAGAGGCCCCGTGGAAGACCCAGGACACGCTGGAGGGACTATGTCTCTCGGCTGGCCTGGAATCCCCCAGAGGAGTTTGAAGAAGTGTCTGGGGAGAAGGAAGTCTGGGAGTCCCTGCTTAGACTGCTGCCCCGGCGACCCGGCCTCGGATAAGCGGAAGATGGATGGAATTTGTATTCAGACATAGCAATATAATGAAGGAAATGTATTACATTGGGTATGGGCATTTCTGATTTGGTTAAATATAGTAAGATATCATCTGCATTGCAGGATATTTTATGCTCCATCCCATCAATTGAGACACAATAAATTGTCTCTGAATGTCTAATATTGGGCCAATGGTTCCAAGTTCAAAGCAAACAAAAGGGGGGGCCAAGCACAGCCCTGTCTTACCCCTCTTTCCAAAATCAGTGAGACTATCAAGTGACCATTCATTTTAATTCTTGTTGTTGGGCAATCGTAAAGAGCCTCAATATTTTGTATTATTAAATCATCTATTTTAAATTTGGTTAGCAGTTTAAATAAATAAGACCAGCAAACAGAATCATATATTATATATTAAATGTATATAACATTCATTATGTTCTTATTATTTATATAACATTCAAATCATCTTCTCATCTTGCTAATAAATCCTGTCTGATCATTGAGAATAATTCAGTAGAAGAGTATTTGTTCCATTTTATGACCTCATAAATGAGGTGTTGAGGATATAAATAGGATAAGACACCGTCAAATCGATCCTTCGCTTCTTCAGGATATGATGGATTCTTTCCAAGCCGGAGGGATCTGGCGTGTTTTTAAGGGCACAGATGAAAGTTGATAGTAAGTGTGTCTTACAGATTCTGAGGTGAACCCATCACGCCCAGAGATGTATTGTTTTTATTCTTTTGATTGCACTTTGAAGTTCAGTAGTTATTTCATCGCCTAATTTTTGTTTTTGCTCTCCGGTCATGGCAGGTAAATTAAGAGTGTCTTTGTTTCCTGATAGTATCATTTCATAGTATCTTTGTTTGGAGCAAAGAGCTTTTTTTCCTGTGAGATCTGGCCATTTATCTCACCTCTGGTTTTTTCACTTCCTGCAGCATTTGAAGATCCTTGTTTTCAGCATGTTTAGCTTCCAGCAGCTTTAGTTTGTTTTGCTTTTGTTTCTTTTTGGCCGAGGCGACAGAAATGACTTTTCCCCTCAAAACTGCCTTTACTGTATCCCAGAGAATGGGTGGAGAAACTTCACCCTTGTTGTTTTCCTCTACATACGTCTCATTGTCCACTGTCCTTTTTTTATTTACAAATTGTGGGTCATTGACTAGACTAGAATTAAATCTCCAAAGTGTGTTTTTTTGTTTCCGTTCCAAATCTACAGTGGTAGCTCACTAGGTCACACCAGTCTATTGTACCTATTTCTGCCTCTGGAGTTTTGGACCTTTTGGAATTTTTTGTTGAAAATAAAAAAAGTAGTCCATTCTAGTATAGATCTTAGGTGGGTTTGAAAAATGTGTATATCCAATAAGGATTTCTCTAATGGGATTCGTCTCTCTCCAGCATGTAAGTTCCAGTCCCTGCCACAGACAAGGGTTCCCTCAGAGTGGTTTGCAATCAGATCTTCAGCTTCAGTATGGAAAGTGAGGTTGCTTCCTGAGCATATACATTTATCAAATTAAACACACTTCCATCAATATTTCCATTGAACAGTAAAAATCTTCCATCGTTATCTTTGTGTTCAAAACTTGGTTCAAAGGCTGTTCTGTTTAGGATCAATAGAGCCACTGCCCTCATGTTTTCACCTGTATGAGGAATAGTAAAGTCTGTATAATCGGTATAATGCATCTGCACTCTGAATCCTCCAGGTTGTCCAGTTTGTCAAAACATGACCTGGTTTGTCAATTCAGCCACATTGGTTTGCAAAGTCGAGACGGTGTCCCTCAGATCAGAGACTTCTTCCTTGGCCGCTGTGGCTCGGGTGTCCAGTTTGCCATCCTTGGATTTCAAATCGCGCTTTCCCGCCAGGGCCGCATCCATCTCAAATCATGCAGGGCCGCGTCTATCTTTGTGTCCCCTGTCTTTATATGTAGTCAGTAAACTCCCGTAAAGCCGCCCGGGGTGGGTTTATCTCTGAGTCTCCGCTGCAGATGAATCAGATCTGGAGCTGAAGCTGGAGCGATCACATGATATAGCCAGAACACTAGCGGAGCTTGACCTGGGGCCTGAGCAAGCGGTGACTGATGCAGTTGGGCACCGCCCACGTCTGGGCGCGCAGGGGCTAGTGCCGAAAGGGAGCTAGTTAGCTTGGATATAGCATAGCTAGCCTGGTTGTCATCGGAATGTCATCGATATAAGCAGCAGCGTAGAGCTCAGCTCCTCTCAGCAGCTCATCAATGAGCTGTTGGAATTTTGCTGGTGCTCCGTGTAGACCAAAGATCATCATTCGGGTCTTGTGAGGTCTTTGGACGCTTCCTCAAGGGGTACTTGCCAATACCCCTTGCAGAGGTCTAAAGCCGTTCGATCAGTTCATCTATACTTGGCATTGGGTAGAGGTCAAATGCAGACACAGCATTTAACTTCAATGTTCACACAGAATCTGAGCTTTGGATCTTCTTTCTTGGGAACCAAGAGCACAGAGCTGCAAAACTTACTATGAGATGTTTCAATAATTCCAGTTTCCAGCATCTCCACCACTTCTTTCTTTAACCCTGGAACAGTTCAGCTGGAATGCAGCCGGTGGTGTCTCTGCTGTTCTGGAGAATGTAGACAGATCTGGTGCTGGATGAGGTGAGTCGACCCAGGTCTCACACTGAAGAGTTGATTGGATATTGATACTTAGGCCCTTTTGTGCTCAGATAACTCACATCAGGAAACAATGGTGCCTCTGTTGACAAAGGGAAGTACTACTCCAGAAGCTCTTCTTTATAGATGACGGCACATGCACATGCAGCAAAGCTCATCCCACTCTTTAAGCAGACTGATGGCATCAGCTTTGGCCATATCTGTAGTTTCTTTAGAGGGTCTATGGATCCCTTTCTTTAATCCACATACGAATTCCGGAAGGAAGTGAAAATTGTTCCAAGATTATTGTATCTCTGATTTGTTCTTTGGCATTTGTCTTTGGGTCCATCATTTTGTTGTAGAGCTCCTTCAGTCGGACCTGTAGCTCCAGCGGAATCTCTTCTTCCAGCTCCGACAAACCAAACCTCAGCCGTTAAGCCACTGTGCTGACCTCCAACCTTTGTAAGACAGCACGTTTCACTTTGTCATAGTTCATCCTGTCATGTAAGCAGAACATAATTTGCTAGTTACTGTAAGAGTGGTGCAAGCCGTAGAGCTCACGCACCGTAAGGTCACTGGCACGCATGTGTAATGCTTTTGAATGTGCACAAGTAATGTTCAATGTCCTCATCAGTGTGAGCACTTTTGACCTTTCCTGTTGTTTATTATTGTGTTGTATTACCTGGAGTACATTTAGTCATACTGAGAGCTCATCGCTCATCCTGTTGTTGCATTAGATCTGACAGTTTTTCTTCAGGTATTGTCTGGTTGACATAATCTTCACTGGATCCCACTGTTGTCAAATGTGACCAATGTGGTCAAAAGTACTGTTCGAGGCAGACTCAAGAAAAAATCCTTTTTTTAAATTCAAAGTGGTAAAGCGTTTCAAAATACTATGCTTAATAGGAGCAAAAGCAACAGAAATGAATAGAACTAAGGAAAGAACCCGACATGTACCAGGTTTCACTGATGTTCTCCCCAGTTGTTGTCACCAGACTATATGCTCCTCCAGCAGGTAAGTTCAATTTATTTTTGTAATGCCCAAAGTCACAATAGCAGTTGCCTCGAGAGGCTACAGTGAAAAAACAGATCAAACTATGTTCAAATGTGTAAGGACACTCAAGTAAAACCAAAACTTTAACATTAGCAAAGGAAATATTATTGCCCATTTATATGGATCTAAATCTCATTAATTTAAAGTGTTATAATCAAACCATTAACAGTTAAGAGTTCACCCCTCCACATGGTCTGGCCCGTGACTTCACCCTGAGGTTATAAAAATGCCCCCCCCCCCCCATGTTTAAAAGGAACTGTGTGCTGTGTTCTAATTTAATTGAAGGAAACTAAAAAAAAGACGAAACAAGCTGTTTGGTTGGACAGATGACAGTAACTCACCCTCGAGGGGGTTGACGTGAGTGGGGTTTGGGGACTTGTGTTTGAGGTGGTCTTACCTGCATGTACGCAGCCCACAGAGCCATGCAGTTGGTGGGCAGCCCGAGCACGATGACTATGATGTATAGAGTGGGCTGGAAGTACTGGTCCACTTTACTGTCCACATCACAGAAGGAGATGTTGCACATAGCTCTGTGTGGAAGGGGCCAGCA
This sequence comes from Eucyclogobius newberryi, assembly GCF_026437365.1. Taxonomy (NCBI): domain Eukaryota; kingdom Metazoa; phylum Chordata; class Actinopteri; order Gobiiformes; family Gobiidae; genus Eucyclogobius; species Eucyclogobius newberryi. The sequence continues at coordinate 4,104,711 of NW_027315724.1, forward strand.
TAGCCCCGAGACTCCCTCAGGGGTCCCTCGCTGACAGTGGCGCAAATGACACCTCTCCTGCTCCAGGACATGTCATACTGGTTTGGTCCGTGTCCGAGAGTCCACAGTGAGGTCCTCACTGGGCTCAGAAGGTCCACACGGTGCCTCAGAGCAGGTCAGAAGGTTCACACTGCACCTTAGAGCGGATCAGAAGGTCTACACTACACCTCCAAGTGGATCAGAAGGTCCACACTGTGCCCCAAAGTGAGTTAGAATGTCCATACTGTGCCTTAGAGCAGGTCAGAAGGTCCACACTGTGTCTCAGAGCAGGTCAGAAGGTCCACACTGTGTCTCAGAGCAGGTCAGAAGGTCCACACTTCATCTCAGAGCAGGTCAGAAGGTCCACACTTCATCTCAGAGCAGGTCAGAAGGTCCACACTGTGTCTCAGAGCAGGTCAGAAGGTCCACACTGTGTTTCAGAGCAGGTCAGAAGGTCCACACTGTGTTTCAGAGCAGGTCAGAAGGTCCACACTGTGTCTCAGAGCAGGTCAGAAGGTCCACACTGTGTCTCAGAGCAGGTCAGAAGGTCCACACTGTGTTTCAGAGCAGGTCAGAAGGTCCACACTGTGTTTCAGAGCAGGTCAGAAGGTCCACACTGTGTTTCAGAGCAGGTCAGAAGGTCCACACTGTGCCTCAGAGCAGGTCAGAAGGTCCACACTGTGTCTCAGAGCAGGTCAGAAGGTCCACACTGTCTCAGAGCAGGTCAGAAGGTCCACACTTCATCTCACAGAGGGTCCGAAGGTCATCTGTCAGTGTACTGCACAGAACACAAAAATGGGTTGGCAGGTCATATCGGTACAATTCAAACACAAATCATGAAACAATTTGGTTGATCTGAAATTCCCGTTTCAGGAATCAAGGGCCAAAATCCATATAAATTACACAATAGTAATGATTTTCCAAATAGTAATACCTGATAACATCTTTATATTGTTTTTTAAACGGTTAGTTTCGAGTGTCAGTTCTATATAAACTATACATAGACAGAGGGATGAACGACTCTTCATCTGCCTGGAGGAACCGTCCTGCAGATGAAACACCCTCTATCCTCCTGAGTGGTTCTGGCTCCACAATCTAACTGATGTAAATAATGGAACGATGGAGGATGAAAAATGGGACATTATCCACTTGCTAATTTCCTATGAACATTGTTTGGTCTGTTTTTCACTGTCGCCATTCGAGGCGACTGCCGTTGGGATTTTGGGCGTTACAAAAATAAATGTAACTGAGTTTTAGAGCTCAGCTCTACTTCCTGTCATTTTGAACAAACAAACAATCAGACCTTTGAAATATAATTGAAAGCAAAACTAAGTAACTTAAGCGATAGCTCTCCCAATGCAGCTCTCAGCAGAGTTATTGATTTGACATCAAGTTGTTTTGTACATACTGTGTATAGTTACACGCTCATCTGAGGGCTAAATGTGGGAGATTGGGTTTGTGGGAAATGGGATAAATAAACACAGAGGGCAGCGGTGCAGGAACGTCTGGGAACGTAGGGTATCCACTTTTCTGAGATGTTTGGTACCGTGACTGGGCTGGAAGCTGTTCGGGGCCCTTCATTAGAAAGGGACGTCCGTCCATTTTACAATTTTTAATATTTTCAGCTTTAGGGTTCACTGCATACTTAAATGCACAATCAATGAATTAATTATATATGTCATTATTTAATTAAAAGCTTCTAATTAATTAATTAAATGTGCAATGAGTCGATTTAAAGTAAAATGGATTAATTAAATGTAGGAACAATGAATTACATGTACAATTAATTAATTTAATGGTCAATTCATTAATTCAAAGAACAATTAAAGCTTAACATTAAAAATATCTATTCAATTAATTCATGATTTCATGGTGTTGGTGCAAACATTAAAATCATCTGTCAGACTTACTCGTCAAACTCAGAGGGCGGGACTTAGACTGCTCTGATGGACAACTGTGGAAATGTATTTCTGTTGTTTCCCTAAAGCCCCGAGGCATGTGGCGGTGAAGCCGTAACCTCCTGGTGTCAGAACAGCACAAACAGGACAAGGACACTGGAGACAGCAGAGGCAGAGCAGCTTTGTGGTGCCGGCTCCTGTGAGGCGGGCGGGGCCGCAGAGAGGCGGGGCCGCAGAGGCGGGACCGCAGAGAGGCGGGGCCGCAGAGGCGGGACCGCAGAGGCGGGGCTCTCACCACTGCACATGCTCACAACACGCCGGGCTCTGGGATTGTGGTGACAAGATATGACCAAAACCAAAACTAACGTGTTACTGATTTGAAAAAGTAACTTGGGGAGTTCTAGATTACATGGGTGCACAAAACTAACACCTCATTCCTTGTTAATCTAAAAAAGTAATTTGAGCAGCAGACTCTGTTGAGAGCCTCATGTTGTCTTCAGACAACAAAAGACAAACAGAATCCTCCTCAGCGCAATCTTTATCATCGCACTTGGAAGAACGTATCCTTTTTCATAACACCATGTCTCCATGTGCTCATTATTCATAGGAAAATGCTAAATGTTGAAGAACTTGTGGTTGACACATTATCATGTATATAGGGACTATCATAAATATTTGACTGTTTTTTATATTGCTATCCTAAACTTTAGAACTATGTCGTTGGGCCTCAAAACTCCTGCTATGGGCTCAAAAGACACCTTTGGAATGTACTTTTGGCAACAGGAAAAATGCCGTCTGGACTGACATAGTAACACACATTAGACAAACGGAAAAATTACATTTGGACTTAATTTGGAAGTGGACATTTGACAGACTTTGGATTTATTGGGACGGTTATTTAAATTTAAATGTGCTGTGATTTAGTTTCTTTTGATGATTAGTTGTTGCGTTTTTTATTTGGACTCTCTGGTCTCTGGTTATTCTTTTTTTAATAGAGAAAAAGAAAATACAATGTGTTGAGTACAATCACTAAATAATACATATTTAACCCAGACTTACAAAGATAATTATAAGAGGTGAAAATGTTACTATTCCTTAAAAACTGCATCCTCTATTCCTTCCTCTGCTCTTTATACCAAAGTCCAACATTTTCCCAAAGTAAACTTTGAACAACATCTCTCCTGTTCAGGTTAATGCATATAAGTGGGTCAGGTTGTGCTCCTACAGTGTGTTTTGGGTGTGAGTCCCCGGCCTAATAAGCGAGTATGTGTGTGTTCTAAGTTCACGGTAAAACATATTTCACCCAGTCCTCTAAAGGTGCAGACTCCACAGTCACATGAACAGTTGTTTTTCAGAGGACAGTGAAAGCCTCTCAGGGTGCGTCCACTGTCCTGTTGGAGGTCAGACGCACATCTGTGTTCCCAGCACATGACGGATGGTGTAACAGTGATCTTTGCTTCTGCTCATCAGTAATAGCTGTTGTGTTTGTTTATTGTCTGTTCTCACATCCGTGTCTCCTCTGCTGCTCCCCGCTCCATGATCCTCTCTTTAGCATCAGGAGCTAGCTTTTCATATTTTTCTCACAACATGAGCTGGGCTTGGTCCCCCGAAAAGAACAAGCTTCTTAGAAAAGACAGACGTAGACTAAGTAAGCAGTTACACAGTGTTTGTTCCTCACAGACGCATATGAAATCACAGTAGGCTGATTCTAATGCGTCAGCTCTCAGAAGCTAAGCAGGACAGGACCTGGTTTGTACTTGGACGGGAGACCGCTGGAACACCAGGGGTCACAATGGGGCCGCTAGAGAAAATGTCATTGTGTCCATAGGCAAGACACTTCACCCACATTGTCTAGTAAAGCACTTTTGAGTGCCTTGAAGGTGGAAAAGTGCTGTATAAATACACTGTAATAATAATAAAAAAACATAGATTCTCACAGACCTTCACAGACTCTCACAGACCTTCAGAGACTCTCTCCAACTCTAACTGACCTTTACAGACTCTCACAGACTCTCATAGACCTTCGCAGACTCACAGACCTTCACAGACTTTCACAGACTCTCTCCAACTCTCACAGACCTTTACAGACTCTCACAGACCCTCATAAACCCCTCCAACTCTCACAGACCTTCACAGACTCTCACAGACCTTCACAGACCCTCACAGACCTTCACAGACTCTCACAGACCTTCACAGACTCTCACAGACCTTCACAGACTCTCACAAACCTTCACAAACCTTCACAGACTCTCACAAGCCTTCACAGACTCTCACAGACCTTCACAAACTCTCACAGACCTTCACAGACTCACAGACCTTCACAAACCCTCACAGACCTTCATAGACTCTCACAGACCTTCACAAACCCTCACAGACCTTCACAGACTCTCACAAACCTTCACAGACTCTCACAAACCTTCACAGACTCTCACAAACCTTCACAGACTCTCACAGACCTTCACAGACTCTCACAGACCTTCACAGACTCTCACAGACTCTCACAGACCTTCACAGACTCTCACAGACCTTCACAGACTCTCACAGACGCATATGAAATCACAGTAGGCTGATTCTAATGCGTCAGCTCTCGGAAGCTAAGCAGGACAGGACCTGGTTTGTACTTGGACGGGAGACCGCTGGAACACCAGGGGTCACAATGGGGCCGCTAGAGAAAATGTCATTGTGTCCATAGGCAAGACACTTCACCCACATTGTCTAGTAAAGCACTTTTGAGTGCCTTGAAGGTGGAAAAGTGCTGTATAAATACACTGTAATAATAATAAAAACATAGATTCTCACAGACCTTCACAGACTCTCACAGACCTTCACAGACTCTCTCCAACTCTAACTGACCTTCACAGACTCTCACAGACTCCCACAGACCTTCACAGACTTTCACAGACTTTCTCCAACTCTCACAGACCTTCACAGACTCTCACAGACCTTCACAGACTCTCACAGACACACAGAGACCTTCACAGACTCTCACAGACCTTCACAGACTCTCACAGACCTTCACAGACTCTCACAAACCTTCACAAACCTTCACAGACTCTCACAGACCTTCACAGACTCTCACAGACCTTCACAGACTCTCACAAACCTTCACAGACTCTCACAAACCTTTACAAACCTTCACAGACTCTCACAAACCTTCACAGACTCTCACAGACCTTCATAAATCCTCACAGACCTTCATAGACTCTCACAGACCTTCACAGACTCACACAGACCTTCACAGACTCACAGACCTTCACAGACTCACACAGACCTTCAAAAACCCTCACAAATGGAACATTCAGACTTAATTTGGAAGTGGGTTAATTCAACAGCCTGTTTACTTTTATGTAAATTTAATTGTGCCATGATTTTGTTAGTATTTATTTTTAGTTGATTGGTCTACTTGTTTTATTGTTGAGTTACTCTCTCTTGTCATTTTGTGATACGTTTTGTTCTGCTATAGGTTTATAAAGACTGAAAAAATATATATATATATATATATATATATATATATATACATATACATACATATATATATGTATATATATATATATATATATATATATACACATATTTATATATATAATACAAAATAAAAACCCTACAACCAATTGTTACTATACAAAAATGTGATGTTTGTCTCGTAAACAGAGCTCAGTAAAATCAACATACCCAGGAGCTGTTTTAAAATTGAATAACTTGATTGATAATAAAATGTCTCATTTAATGTACAGATGTACTGCTGTGTGAGCTGCCGGCGCAAGTGCCGAGGGCTGAGAAGTACTGACGTGCATTGTGCACTTTACAGACTTGAGTAGAGGTCTGAGCGAGACGTGGAGTGGTGCTAATGTGGAGCTAACAACAAGAAAACAAACTTCTGTGATGACTGCTCTGTGAGGAAAACATCTTGATCTGCAACGATTACCACCGCGAGCCCTCGCTACCGCAGCCCACCTGCCCCACGCTCGCAGTCCCCCACGCTCCCCTACGCTCACGGTCCCCCACGCGCCCACACACAACAACTCTGCTTCCCAGTCACACTCGTACATTTAAAACACATCGCCCTCTCCTCTGTTACTCCTTTAAACAATCAATACATCCATGAAAAGAGAACAGAGGACCGCGTCCATGTTGTAATAATCTGTTGTGAAACATACACGGAGGCCAAAGTGAACGGCACACGGAGCCAATGTCGCAACAGCAAAATGAAAAATGCAGCCACCTCTAAATTGTTTACAGAATGTACAAAAAAATCATCCAATTACTTGATTAATCGAAGACTCGATAGATTACTCGATTACTAAAATAATGGATAGCTGCAGTCCTAAAAGATGGCTCAGCTGAAGGCTGCCTCTGCATGTCGGTGCTCTTTGTTTTGTCTGTGTTTGTTGGTAAATTGTGTGTCAGCGTCTTACACCAGGAAGAGCTCTTATCCATCAGAACTACAACTAGTTCCAGTTTTTACTGCAAACCATTCTACTCTCCACGTGAGTTCGCCTCATTCATTCTGGCCGTTACATTCTGGCCGTGCACAGGGCGCTCGCGGTCCGGGTTCTGAGTGTGGAGCGGAAGAGTTTCTTTCCCTCTGGTGTTGGACTCATGAACACTTCCTAAACACTGTCACTTTAACATCATTTAATCACTGCACTGTTCACTTCCTGCACTACATCTGTAAATTCAACTGTAAATGTTGTGTACATATTTTTATTCTTATCCTATAGCAGATTTAAACTGTTTTTCTTTCTGACTTTATATACCGTACTTTCCGGATTATAAATCGCACCAGCCAAAAAATGCATAAAAGAGAAGTGAAAAAATCATATACATGAGTTTCACTGGAGTATAAGTTTGGGGGAAATGTATTTGATGAAATCCAAGACCAAAAACATCTTGAAATGCACTTTAAAATAATAACAGATTAGAGAACGACACGGTGAATAGGTGGACGTATGCTAACGCTAACACCTTCAGCTACATGACGTATGCTAACGCTAACACCTTCAGCTACATGACGCATAGACAACAAAGTGTCTGGTATGTTAGCGTACATTAACAGTTATTCAGATAAGTGTGGTTGGAGATGTTAATCGCTAACGTGGGTTCAGGAGCGGGACCACGCCTCAACCTCTACTCCACCAGTAAACACGCCCCACTCTCTAACCACACCTCTAATTACCCAGAAGCCCTATTTACAAGGCATATTCACAGCATCTCTTGTCGTCTCTGCTCTCTCGATTGTCATGTCATGTGGTTGTCATGTGAAATGCGGTTGCCAGTGTGAAAATAACAAATAATATCACACATAAGTCACTCTGGAGTTTAAGTTGCACCCCGGCCAAAACTATCTAAAAAGGTGCTACTTATAATCTGGAAAATATGGTAGGTTGTTTTATCATTGTTCATAGTTTTATGTTGCACCGTATCACCAAAGCAAGTTGTGAATTACTTTCATTGACAATGGAAATAAACCTTTTCTTATTCTGAATCTGATTCTAAAAACATCCAAACCAGAGCAAAACTTGGACAGATCAGTGTTACAGAGTGTAATAAAGTATGAACATGACAGAGTAAAGCTGCTGTGAGCAATCATTTGATTCATTACATGAATAATTTGTCACTAAAATAAGCTTAAACTAAGCTTATTTTGGGGGGGGTCTAGATCTAGCTCTCGACACCTCTCTGCTGAAGCCGTACTTTGCCTCTTTGTAGCGCTCTCTGTCTCCGGCCCTGGGCGCTGCCTCCTTCTGCCTCAGCCTCAGTTTGGGAGTGAACCAGGGTTTGTCATTATTGAATGTGACTTTGGTGTGTGTTGGTTTGATGCTGTCCTCACAGAATGTATGACGTCAGTGTCCGTGTCCTCATCCAAACTATCTGTGGCTATTATGTAGTGACTCAGATGAGTGTACTGTGTTACAGCAACGTCATGTTCATAAAGTATTACACTCTGACTTTGACATGCTTTTTATCTGTGTCTCCTAATTTGTCCAGGTTTGCACTTGTTTGGATGTTTTCCTCATAGACCTTCTTTTTTTTGTTTTTAGCTCCACATTAGCGCCACCTTTAGCGCAGTTCTAACCTCCACAAAACCTTCTCCTTTTAAGGCACACGTCTCTTTCCCCCAAGTTTAGTGCGGATCGACACTTCTCAGCCTTCAGCACTGATGATTTGTGGGCCGGATTAGAAGTTCTGATGGGCTGGATGCTGCCCCCGAGCCACATGTTTGACACCCCTGGTGTAGGGCATTAGGTGTAGGGCATTAAGTGCTCCGGCATCAACCTGACCAGGCAGTTTGGATTCGATGACAGAATAGGCTGTTACAGCAGCTGCATTGTTCATTTTGCCATTAAACAGTGAGCCTACAGTAGGCCTACTTTGTACACAGGCCACAATTCAAACAGACACAGACCATCAGGGGCACAACTGGGAGCAATTTCAACTTTGAATATATATTCTACAAACTACAAGGAGCAAAGCAGTTTTTAGATGATAAAAATTGGCCTCATATTCAATTAGAAACTGTTAAAAAGAGAGAATGAAACGAAACATGTGATGCGTCGAGCATCAAACCGTGGAACTGACACCGCAGCATCGCGAAGCCAGAGCGGTTCAACTTCTTACAAATGTCTAAAACGTTTGTTCACATGTGGAGCGTCAATACTTAGTCTATAGTGTTTTCTAAGTAAATTCAGTGGGTTAGTAATGAGCAGCAAGAGCTGCTGTGATTTTGGGCGTAAAATATATTTTATTTAATTTAATAATAATATTGCAGCTAAAATGCATCAAAATACAGACAATTTTATGATTATTGTTGAACGCTTCTTGGTTGAGGGCCACAGGATGGCGATTTATGCAATATTTATACAATTTAATCTATTCATACATTAAACTCCTACGCATTTTTTACACATTCAAAGTGGGTTGGGGGCATGGGGGCGCCACTGAGCATTTCTGCTTAGGGCAACAATAATTATGGCTAGCAGCTTGAAGAAGCATCCTCGTGTGTGAGGTCCTAAGTCCTAAAGATTTGGATTCAGTGCATGTGTCTTGTTGAGGTGGCTGGACTATATTTGTTCATTTTGTGTTGACATTAACACCCATTGGTGTAGGTACCTCATCAATTATTTAAATGGTACGACTGACCTGGGTTTTAGCATTTGTAAAGGCCTATATTTTGGTTCTGGTCACTGTGATTCCTGGGGGAGAAGGTCACTACCCCAGGAGGTGCCCTGGGCCTTTAAATGTGACTCATCATGAATGTGCATTTGAAGTGTGGAAGTACGGGTCGTGGAAAAGGGCCTAAGACAAACCCAAGAACTCTTGTAGGAAGCTGGAGGAAAAGTTGGAGCAGAATTAGGAAGGTGTGGGATGGGGAGGCTAAAGTCCTTCAACATCTGCCAGAAGCTCCTGCTCATGTTCTACCAGGCTGTGGTCTGCTGGGGAGGAGGAGCTTGACTCACTAACATCTGTGGCACAAACTGCTGCACATCATTGACAACAGCACTGCAGCTTCAGCAGACAGGAGATCATCTATGGAGACAAGCTGCTGTCTCTGTCATGCTCCACGGACAGGCTCTGGAAGTCGCCACACGTCTGTACGATGCATTCCTGTGATTAGCAGAGGAAGAGGATGAAATGTCATACTTAAGTACTGTATCTTTTTATTTTCCTTTGGGATTTATCTGTCTCTCGTTCATCTTGTGTTTTGTTACTCAACAGTCTCCTCCCAGAGCAGACAGTCTGATTAAAGCCATATTGTCTTCTGCCAGCTACAAGGGGGTCAAACTGAAAAACAAGTAATATATTTTGTTATTTGCCGTTAAGAAGGTCCCCAAGGCCCCGCTGTCCCACAAGTGTGGTGGGAAAAGCCCAGCCTCCCACTGTGTGTCAGAGTTTCCAGTATAAACAGAGGAGAGGATGTGTCGGCCCCTGCCCCATGTGTTCACCCCTGTCCCGTGGCTCATCTGGGCCAACTCTACACTCAATAAACAACAGCCAGAGGACACAAGACTAATGCACCGTCCTCATATTCTGTCTCAACACAACTTAAGCAACATTAATCAATAACATCAGTTGCTTTTGCCATCTAAAAACATTCCCAAAATCAAAACTATAGGGCCGTATTTGGCCCGTATCTGAGCGGTGACGGGAGCAATTGACAGGTTGATTTGCTGACATCTAGAATCAGCCCAACTTCTGAGAGCACAGGCCATGAACGGAGGTTGAGGGCGTGGCCAGAATCATAACTGATAAACTTCAAAACTAGTGCACTAAAAACACAACATGGGTGACATGCCTAAGTCGTTTCCTGGAGTCGTATTACAATCCAAATATGAAAGAGATAATCATGATAAAACAACAGTCCAACACAGAGAGGAGGGGCCGTCTGCAAAGAAGGGACACGTCCCCGTACATGGCAAATACACCAGTATTTCAAATGAGTTTAGATGTTACGAACACAAACATAAAAGGAAAAGATTTTTTTAAATGATTTACAAATCCAGTGTTCTCACTGAGGGCTTTTGGCATGGAGGCCTGCCACGACCCGCCATGACCCGCCATGCTGCCGCCATGACCCGCTATGGTGCCCCCATGACCCGCCATGACCCGCCATGCTGCCGCCATGACCCGCCATGCTGCCGCCATGACCCGCCATGCTGCCGCCATGACCCGCTATGACCCGCCATGACCCGCCATGCTCAAAAGGTATTAAGATAACCGTGCGCGTGCCGCGGGCATTTTAGGGTGCTGCTGCGCTCGCTTGCATGTTCAGGTGCCGCGGCCGCGGCGGAGTGTGATCATTGGCTTTCTATATCGAGGGCAGGACATGTTTTGGTGTCCCACCTCAGACCTCAGCCCAGCGAGAACACAAAACAAATGACAATAAAATTTTGTCCCAAAATTGAAAAAACAACTGCTGAAATACAACTCTGAGCTTGGTTTCTTTATCCAATTCACCATTATTTATTTTTCACAATGTGAAAGTAGATTCTGACCTGTACCAACAGTAGGGCCCGAGTTTGACCCGACTGGGGCCCCCGCACTGAGTGACATTGCCGAGGGCTCAAATCTCTAAGGCCTGACCCTGGGGGTGTCTCTGTGTCGCCTGGTTCTGGACTTTGTTAAGTCTTAGTCCGGGCAGATCGGGAAAAAGCCCTCGAACACACGCTCTATTCCCCTTGGGTCAAACTGAGCTCTTGTGCTGACCACAGTGTGAGGCTCTGTCCTCCCTCCCACAATGCAGCATTCCACCAAGCAGGTGTCCAGCTGTGCAGAACGGTGCAGAACGGTGCGGTGCTGCTGTTCTTTTTTTTTTAACTACTCATCTTTTCAATAGGATAAGCTTACTAATTAATTCATATTTGTTTATATTAATTCAAATGTAACGTCTGGGATTCAGCCCAAAGTAGTAGTGCTTTTTGGTTTTGATCTGGTATTTTAGATCGCGTGGCGGTCGGGGACAGTGTCTCTGGACTGGCAGACCGGGGTGGTGGTCCCTCTGACCGGAGGGTGTGTTCCAACTACAGAGGGATCACACTCCTCAGCCTCCCATAAGGTCTATTCCAGGTCCTGGAGAGGAGAATCTGACCGATAGTCAAACCTCAGATTCAGGAGGAGCAGGTTTAGGTCCTGGTGGTGGAACACTGGACCAGCTCTAGACTCTCCATCAGGTGCTCGAGGGTTCATGGGAGTTGGACTAACCAGTCCACATGTGCTTTGTGGATCTGGAGAAGGCTTTCAAACGTGTCCCTCGGGGTGTCCTTTGGGGGGTGCTCCGGGAGTACGGGGTCCGGGGCCCTTTGCTCAGGGCTGTCCGGTCCCTGTATGACCGGAGCAGGAGCTGTGTTTGCATTGCCGGCAGTAAAGACCTGTTCCCAGTGCATGAGGGACTCCTCAGGGCTGCGCTTTGTCACCGGTTCTGTTCATCGTTTTTATGCATGTTGAACCCGGACCTGCAGCTGCACTGGGACGGTTTGAGCCGAGTGTGAAGCGTCTGGGATGAGAATCAGCTCCAAATCCGAGGACATAGTTCTCGACCTGAAAAAGGTGTCTTGCCCTCTCCAGGTGGGTGGGGAGTCCTGGCACCAAGTGGAGGAGTTCAAGTATCTCGGGGTCTTGTTCACGAGTGATGAAGGATGGAGCGTGAGATCGACAGGCGGATCGGTGCAGCGGCTGCAGTGATGCAGCGACTTGATTCATGTAACGTGATTCAGCCAACCACAGTGTGTCTGATGTTCTCCCTCACACAGCCCATGTTAGCGTTATATTCTACTTCAAATGAATTTAATTGAATGTGAAAACTATAGATTATAATGTGACCCGGCGATGTTCCAGAAATTGGCTTGAGGAAGTTTTCAAAATGGAATTGATACCACCATTTATTAAAGCTCTAAAGTTCTATTCATTTTTGAACTTTTTTAAGGTGGATTATTGTCTCAAATGACAGCATTTATTATAAAAGACCATGATCAATCATATCAAATATCAAGGTATTTTGAGAGGCAATATATATATCTCCTTTACAGGCCTATACTCATCCAGCCTCCTGCTGGTGCCAGAGTCAGGACTAAACATGGACCGGCCTCCTGCTGGTGCCAGAGTCAGGACTAAACATGGACCGGCCTCCTGCTGATGCCAGAGTCAGGACTAAACATGGACCGAGCTCCTGCTGGTGCCAGAGTCAGGACTAAACATGGACCGGCCTCCTGCTGGTGCCAGAGTCAGGACTAAACATGGAGCGGCCTCCTGCTGGTGCCAGAGTCAGGACTAAACATGGACCGGCCTCCTGCTGGTGCCAGAGTCAGGACTAAACATGGACCGAGCTCCTGCTGGTGCCAGAGTCAGGACTAAACATGGACCGGCCTCCTGCTGGTGCCAGAGTCAGGACTAAACATGGACCGGCCTCCTGCTGGTGCCAGAGTCAGGACTAAACATGGACCGGCCTCCTGCTGGTGCCAGAGTCAGGACTAAACATGGACCGACCTCCTGCTGGTGCCAGAGTCAGGACTAAACATGGACCGGCCTCCTGCTGGTGCCAGAGTCAGGACTAAACATGGAGCGGCCTCCTGCTGGTGCCAGAGTCAGGACTAAACATGGACCGGCCTCCTGCTGGTGCCAGAGTCAGGACTAAACATGGACCGAGCTCCTGCTGGTGCCAGAGTCAGGACTAAACATGGACCGGCCTCCTGCTGGTGCCAGAGTCAGGACTAAACATGGACCGGCCTCCTGCTGGTGCCAGAGTCAGGACTAAACATGGACCGGCCTCCTGCTGGTGCCAGAGTCAGGACTAAACATGGACCGGCCTCCTGCTGGTGCCAGAGTCAGAACTAAACATGGACAGGCCTCCTGCTGGTGCCAGAGTCAGGACTAAACATGGACCGGCCTCCTGCTGGTGCCCAGAGTCAGGACTAAACATGGACCGGCCTCCTGCTGGTGCCAGAGTCAGGACTAAACATGGACCGGCCTCCTGCTGGTGCCAGAGTCAGGACTAAACATGGACCGGCCTCCTGTTGGTGCCAGAGTCAGGACTAAACATGGACCGGCCTCCTGCTGGTGCCAGAGTCAGGACTAAACATGGACCTGCCTCCTGCTGGTGCCAGAGTCAGGACTAAACATGGACCGGCCTCCTGCTGGTGCCAGAGTCAGGACTAAACATGGACCGGCCTCCTGCTGGTGCCAGAGTCAGGACTAAACATGGACCGGCCTCCTGCTGGTCTCAAAGTCAGGACTAAACATGGACCGGCCTCCTGCTGGTGCCAGAGTCAGGACTAAACATGGACCGGCCTCCTGCTGGTGCCAGAGTCAGGACTAAACATGGACCGGCCTCCTGTTGGTGCCAGAGTCAGGACTAAACATGGACCGGCCTCCTGCTGGTGCCAGAGTCAGGACTAAACATGGACCTGCCTCCTGCTGGTGCCAGAGTCAGGACTAAACATGGACCGGCCTCCTGCTGGTGCCAGAGTCAGGACTAAACATGGACCGGCCTCCTGCTGGTGCCAGAGTCAGGACTAAACATGGACCGGCCTCCTGCTGGTGCCAGAGTCAGAACTAAACATGGACCGGCCTCCTGCTGGTGCCAGAGTCAGGACTAAACATGGACCGGCCTCCTGCTGGTGCCAGAGTCAGGACTAAACATGGACCGGCCTCCTGCTGGTGCCAGAGTCAGGACTAAACATGGACCGGCCTCCTGCTGGTGCCAGAGTCAGGACTAAACATGGACCTTCATGCTCAAACTGGACTATAACCTCCACCGGAATTGTCCCTGTACTAAGACTGTCCCAGGCCTCGGGCTCATCCTGTCCTCTGGTTGTCCTCTGTCGTCTCACTGACCTGTCCAGCGCCTCAGCCCTGCAGCTCAGTGTGTCCTCTGTGTGTGCAGGAACATTGCTCCCTGAGGACGCTCCAGAGGACGCTCACGAGGACGCTCCAGAAGAAAGAGGGCGCTTCAGAAGACAATGTAGAGGAAAGAGGACGCTCCAGAAGAAAGAGGACGCTCCAGAAGACGCTTCAAAGGAAAAAGGCCTATTTAGACTTAGACTTCCCAATGTGAAAAACTGTATATTTTAATCTAATTAAGTCATGTTACTTAAGAAGCCACTTAAACAAAATAATTCCTGATTTTAAGATTGGTTGCACAGATATTTTGGGGGTCCCGGCCTGAAAAGTTTGGTTTAGACAGAGGACATCTGGTGAAGACCAGAGGACACATGGTTTGTACAGAGGACGCGTGGTTTAGACAGAGGACATGTGGTTAGGACAGAGGACACGTGGCTTAGACAGAGGACATGTGGTTAGGACAGAGGACAGGTGGTTTAGACAGAGGACAGGTGGTGAGGACAGGTGGTGAGGACAGAGGACAGGTGGTGAGGATAGAGGACATGTGATGTAGGACAGAGGACAGGTAGTGAGGACAGAGGACACGTGGTGAGGACAGAGGACACATGGTGAGGACAGGAAACGTGTTGAGGACAGAGGACAGGTGGTGAGGAGAGAGGACATGTGGTGAGGACAGGACAGGTGGTGAGGACAGAGGACACGTGGTGAGAACAGAGGACAGGTGGTGAAGACAGAGCACACGTGGTGAGGACAGAGGACAGGCGGTGAGGACAGAGGACAGGTGGTGAGGACAGGACAGGTGGTGAGGACAGAAGACACGTGGTGAGGACAGAGGACAGGTGGTGAGGACAGAGGACACGTGGTAAGGACAGAGGACATGTGGTGAGGACAGAGGACAGGTGGTGAGGACAGAGGACACGTGGTAAGGACAGAGGACATGTGGTGAGGACAGAGGACAGGTGGTGAGGACAGAGGACACGTGGTGAGGACAGGACACGAGGTGAGGACAGGACACGTGGTGAGGACAGGACACGTGGTGACGACAGAGGACACGTGGTTAGGATAGAGGACAGGTGGTGAGGACAGAGGACACGTGGTAAGGACAGAGGACATGTGGTGAGGACAGAGGACAGGTGGTGAGGACAGAGGACACGTGGTGAGGACAGGACACGTGGTGAGGACAGGACACGTGGTGACGACAGAGGACACGTGGTTAGGATAGAGGACAGGTGGTGAGGACAGAGGACACGTGGTGAGAACAAAGGACACGTGGTGAGGACAGGACACGTGGTGAGGACAGAGGACACGTGGTGAGGACAGAGGACACGTGGTGAGGACAGAGGACAGGTGGTGAAGACAGAGCACACGTGGTGAGGACAGAGGACAGGCGGTGAGGACAGAGGACAGGTGGTGAGGACAGGTGGTAAGGACAGAGGATACGTGATGAGGACAGGCGGTGAGGACAGAGGACAGGTGGTGAAGACAGAGCACATGTGGTGAGGACAGAGGACAGGCGGTGAGGACAGAGGACAGGTGGTGAGGACAGGTGGTAAGGACAGAGGATACGTGATGAGGACAGGCGGTGAGGACAGAGGACAGGTGGTGAAGACAGAGCACACGTGGTGAGGACAGAGGACAGGCGGTGAGGACAGAGGACAGGTGGTGAGGACAGGTGGTAAGGACAGAGGATACGTGATGAGGACAGGCGGTGAGGACAGAGGACAGGTGGTGAGGACAGGTGGTAAGGACAGAGGATACGTGATGAGGACAGGCGGTGAGGACAGAGGACAGGTGGTGAGGACAGAGGACACATGTGATTAGAGCTGGTCCTGGAGACGCTGAGCTCACCTGTGCAGTCTGTGATTACTGCCCACACACAGTGATTAGGCCGGGACACAACAACATGTGTCACCCCAACGCACGAGACAAAAGACACTGGGACTATACTTGTCTCAGGACTCAGGAGCGAGACTTGTCCTGGTCCTGGAGTTTAGACCAGTGTGACTGACAGGTGGAGCCGCCAATCAAACCAGTCCAAATAAAAAAACACAGGGTTTTTCTGGAGCAAGAGGAAAGTGAAAGACGAGGTGTAAAAGAGGTTAAAGGTGTGTTGCAGATTTGTTGAGCTGGTTTAACCCCTTTAACATATTTAACCTCTTTAACTCCTTTAACACCTTTAACCCCTTTAACACCTTTAACCCCTTTAACACCTTTAACCCCTTTAACACCTTTAACCCCTTTAACATATTTAATACTTTTAACCCCTTTAACACCTTTAACGCCTTTAACTCCTTTAACACCTTTAACCCCTTTAACATCTTTAACCCCTTTAACATCTTTAACCCCTTTAACCCTTTTAACATCTTTAACCCCTTTAACCCCTTTAACACCTTTAACACCTTTAACCCCTTTAACCCCTTTAACATCTTTAACCCCTTTAACCCCTTTAACACCTTTAACACCTTTAACCCCTTTAACACCTTTAACACCTTTAACCCCTTTAACACCTTTGACATCTTTAACCTCTTTAACATCTTTAACCCCTTTGACACCTTTAACCCCTTTACCCCTTAACACCTTTAACCCCTTTAACATCTTTAACCCCTTTAATTAACACCTTTAACCCCTTTGACACCTTTAACTCCTTTAACATCTTAAACCCCTTTAACTCCTTTAACACCATAAACACCTTTAATACCATTAACTACTTTAACACCTTTAACCCCTTTAACACCTTTAACACCTTTAACCCCTTTAAATGCTGGGCCGATCCATGAAACAAAAACGGGCACAAAGTATAATCTTACTTCTGAAAAGTAAAAAAGAAAGTTCATGTATTATAGTTGTTCTTAAAGGGCCAGTGCAGGGCCACTGGCCCACACAGGCCCACACGGGCCCACAGGCCCACTGGCCCACACGGGCCCACAGGCCCACTGGCCCACACAGGCCCACACAGGCCCACTGGCCCACACAGGCCCACAGGCCCAATGGCCCACACAGGCCCACACAGGCCCACAGGCCCACTGGCCCACACGGGCCCACACGGGCCCAATGGCCTGCGCGTGATCTGATCATGGTATGTCACACAATGCGTGAGTTGTGTTTGGCAAATGTTACACAAATGTGAGTGTCATGAATGAGTCTGTGTTGTAGGCTCGGACTGGTGGTGGGGGCCTTCCTTTTTTAACATTTGAATCCAACAATGACCTCGGACCGGACTTTAATGGACGATTGTGGTGATGTCGTGAAATAAAACTAACCTAATTTATTGTCATGATCTATTTAATATAACAATCAACCAAAAATCTCAAAGTCGTCTTCACACAAATCCTCTGCAGAGCGGGCGGGGTTTAGTATAACAAGCCCCGCCTCCTCCACTGGATCACACATCGTTACTCGTTGAGCTCCATTTTCTTCAGTTATGTCATTGCAAAACTTCACAAACAGCCACATCGTGTTAAACTGTAGTCGTGTAATTATCACACATGTTCGAAACAAAACTCGGCCTCAGAATAATAAGTCAGTTCACACTTTGTGCACAACAACACACACAGTGATCAGCACTCAACACACTTTTAGACACAGAAGTATATCAAGATAATTCTAAAGCACTGACCGTCAAATGACCACACCCATGTGCCAAATGACCACACCTATGTGCCAATTGATCGAACACTGCCATCAGGTGACCAAACACAAGATCGCTTAATTGTAGACGCACCAATCAGGTTTAAGCACGATAAAAATGCAGCAGGTGAGTTCACCAAACTTAACCAAAATGGAAGAAAAAGGAAGAGTGAGAATGAGAGGGGGAATCGGAGGAGGAGAAGGAGGCAGAGGCCGGGCCAGAGCTAGAGGTGGAGGTGGAGGAAGAGGAAGAGGAAGAGGAAGAAGACTTCATGCAGGAGGAGGTGAAGCTGAAAGGAGAAGAGGTCCAACTTTAAGCAATGAAATCCGCACTCCTCTTGTGGACCATGTTGTGGACCATGTTGTGGACCATGTTGTGGACCATGTTGTGGACCATATTGTGGACCATGTTGTGGACCATGTTGTGGACCATGTTGTGGACCATGTTGTGGACCATATTGTGGACCATGTTGTGGACCATGTTGTGGACCATGTTGTGGACCATGTTGTGGACCATATTGTGGACCATGTTGTGGACCATGTTGTGGACCATGTTGTGGACCATATTGTGGACCATGTTGTGGACCATGTTGTGGACCATGTTGTGGACCATGTTGTGGACCATGTTGTGGACCATGTTGTGGACCATGTTGTGGACCATGTTGTGGACCATATTGTGGACCATGTTGTGGACCATGTTGTGGACCATGTTGTGGACCATGTTGTGGACCATATTGTGGACCATGTTGTGGACCATGTTGTGGACCATGTTGTGGACCATGTTGTGGACCATATTGTGGACCATGTTGTGGACCATGTTGTGGACCATGTTGTGGACCATGCTGTGGACCATGTTGTGGACCATGTTGTGGACAATATTGTGGACCATGTTGTGGACCATGTTGTGGACCATGTTGTGGACCATGTTGTGGACCATATTGTGGACCATGTTGTGGACCATGTTGTGGACCATGTTGTGGACCATGTTGTGGACCATGTTGTGGACCATATTGTGGACCATGTTGTGGACCATGTTGTGGACCATGTTGTGGACCATGTTGTGGACCATATTGTGGACCATGTTGTGGACCATGTTGTGGACCATGTTGTGGACCATGTTGTGGACCATATTGTGGACCATGTTGTGGACCATGTTGTGGACCATGTTGTGGACCATGTTGTGGACCATATTGTGGACCATGTTGTGGACCATGTTGTGGACCATGTTGTGGACCATATTGTGGACCATGTTGTGGACCATGTTGTGGACCATGTTGTGGACCATGTTGTGGACCATGTTGTGGACCATGTTGTGGACCATGTTGTGGACCATATTGTGGACCATGTTGTGGACCATGTTGTGGACCATGTTGTGGACCATGTTGTGGACCATATTGTGGACCATGTTGTGGACCATGTTGTGGACCATGTTGTGGACCATATTGTGGACCATGTTGTGGACCATGTTGTGGACCATGTTGTGGACCATGCTGTGGACCATGTTGTGGACCATGTTGTGGACAATATTGTGGACCATGTTGTGGACCATGTTGTGGACCATGTTGTGGACCATGTTGTGGACCATATTGTGGACCATGTTGTGGACCATGTTGTGGACCATGTTGTGGACCATGTTGTGGACCATGTTGTGGACCATATTGTGGACCATGTTGTGGACCATGTTGTGGACCATGTTGTGGACCATGTTGTGGACCATATTGTGGACCATGTTGTGGACCATGTTGTGGACCATGTTGTGGACCATGTTGTGGACCATATTGTGGACCATGTTGTGGACCATGTTGTGGACCATGTTGTGGACCATGTTGTGGACCATGTTGTGGACCATATTGTGGACCATGTTGTGGACAATATTGTGGACCATGTTGTGGACCATGTTGTGGACCATGTTGTGGACCATGTTGTGGACCATATTGTGGACCATGTTGTGGACCATGTTGTGGACCATGTTGTGGACCATATTGTGGACCATGTTGTGGACCATGTTGTGGACCATGTTGTGGACCATGTTGTGGACCATGTTGTGGACCATGTTGTGGACCATATTGTGGACCATGTTGTGGACAATATTGTGGACCATGTTGTGGACCATGTTGTGGACCATGTTGTGGACCATGTTGTGGACCATATTGTGGACCATGTTGTGGACCATGTTGTGGACCATGTTGTGGACCATATTGTGGACCATGTTGTGGACCATGTTGTGGACCATATTGTGGACCATATTGTGGACCATGTTGTGGACCATGTTGTGGACCATATTGTGGACCATGTTGTGGACCATGGATTGACGCTGAGGGATGCTCCCTCTTAAGGACATTCAGACTGGAAAACAGGTAACAAAAACAACCTGTTTACAGCTTCTTACTGCATGCAGCCCATCAGCACTTTGATACCTCTTCCTGTGACACTTTACAGTAGGTTACATGTAGTTTGTTCTACATAGGACTGAGGGTCGAGGACAACGAGGAGGAAGAGCTCCTATTTTCACACACGCTGCACGAGAGAGATCGTGAATATGGTTTTGGCAAAACTGCCATCAGACTTCATGAAATCCAGGCCAAAATGATTGAAGACCAAATCATCTTTCAGAATGTGCATCAGGTCTCTCTGTCCACCATAGCTCGCATCCTGAAGGCACATCGGGCACATGAGGCACACCGGGCACACCGGGCACATCGGGCACATCGGGCACACCGGACACACCGGGCACATCGGGCACACCGGACACATCGGGCACATGAGGCACATCGGGCACACCGGGCACACCGGACACATCGGGCACATCGGGCACACCGGACACATCGGGCACATGAGGCACATCGGGCACACCGGGCACACCGGACACATTGGGCACATCGGGCACACCGGACACACCGGGCACATCGGGCACACCGGACACATCGGGCACATGAGGCACACCGGGCACATCGGGCACACCGGGCACACCGGGCAAACCGGGTACATCGGACACACCGGGCACACCGGGCACACTGGGCACATCGGGCACATATCGAGTGCCTTTTGAGAGGAACTCAGAGAGGGTCAAACAGCTGCAGCATGAGTATGTGGAGGTCTGTGTTGTTCACTTTAGCACTCTGATGCTGCAGACCGCACATAGAACCTTTGCACATGTAAATGTGCTGAACACTAAATCTATGCTGAACCACACAATCGTGTCTTTCACTGTATTTTAGAGTTTTACAAATGGATGCTGAGGCCATTCAGCATGAGTTCATCTCTATTGACGGGGCGGGGTTCAACCTTTCACAGGTGAGAAGGAGAGGAAGAAATGTCATTGGCCGGAGGGCAATTATCCCGGGGCAACGTGGGGGTAACATCAGCGTTTGCGCTGCAATCACCCAGAATGGAGTCCTCCACCGCCATGCCAACCCATGCCAACCCATGCCAACATAGGTCCGTTGTGAACACCTCACATCGAGTCTACAACCTCACATCATAAACATGTCCGTAATGCCCTCTCAGCCTGTGGTTACCCCGCTTGGGCTCTCAACAGAGTGAAGAGAACCAAGAAGCAGGACAAAAGGGAAACTGAACAGAGAAGGAAGGGTGTTTCTATCCCTTATGTGTCTGGCCTGTCAGAAAAACTGCAGAGAATTTTTAGACAACACGAAGTCCCTGTTTATTTTAAACCAGGCAACACTTTAAGACAAAAACTGGTTCACCCTAAGGACAAATTGCCGACTCAAAAACAGAGCAATGTAGTTTATTCGATCCAATGCAGTGAAGAAAGCTGTAAAGAACGTTACATAGGTGAGACGAAACAGCCTCTACACAAGAGGCTTTATCAGCACAGAAGAAATACAAGTTCAGGACCTCAGAGTGCCGTGCATCTCCATCTTGAAGCCTCTAATCACTCGTTTGAAGACGGTGAGGTGAAGGTTTTAAGCAGGAGAAAAGATGGTTTGAAAGAGGAGTCAAGGAAGCTATTTTTGTTAAAAAAGAAAGACCTTCTTTAAACAGAAATGGAGGGCTTAGGTTTAATCTTCCTGTTATCTATAATGGGTTACTGAACCCCTGGAAAGGTAAAGGACCAGGGAATTCAAATGCTAATCAGGTACTCAGGGTGGTTGAGCCAGGGTCTCACTAAGACAAAGAGGTTTTAACAGCCCATTAAGATTCTGAATAGGCTCGGTAGATACAAGGGGGGAGTTTCTGTTGAAACCAACAACTCTTTCTACTTCAGGAAGGCTCCTCCCAATGGGCGGGTCTTACCACAGAACAGTATTAATATCGGAGTTCTCGACCTAAATTCTGTTATTGACAATGACTCTTGGATGAGAGTCGAAACGTCTACTTTTTCAAACTGAGTCCAGATGACTACAACTGAAGCTTTTTCTACTATGGAACACGCCTGGACGAATGAGGGATTACACCGACATCATAAATAACGTGCAATAGATGTTTCCTTCCACCGCTCTGGTTCAGAACTGGTTCACGCAGCACCCACATTTCACAGTCCTTTTCCTGCCACCATATTCTCCATTTCTGAACCCAAATGAAGACTTTTTTCTGGGCGTGGCAGTGGAAGTCCCCTGGCTCGGGTCCCCTGGCTCGGGTCCCCTGGCTCGGGTCCCCTGGCTCGGGTCGCCCTCATTCAGGCCACGGAGGAGGCCTGTGACCAGATTGAGGCCAAAGCCAAACAGAAGTTCGGAGGACATCGCCTGAGATCCAGCTCAAGAAGAGACGGACACTAGCAATTTCTGTCTTTTCTTTTTTGTACTGGATAAAATGTTATGTTCATGAAAACTGGGACATGCTTTTTTTCCCGCCGTTGGCTTCGGGTTTGGGTTATTCACATTGTCAACAGCATCAGTCTTGTGTTCTGTGTGGTGTCTACAGTTATGCACACAAGTGTGTGTAGTGTTCACTGTGTGTAGTGTTCACTGTGTGTGTAGTGTTCACTGTGTGTAGTGTTCACTGTGTGTAGTGTTCACTGTGTGTAATGTTCACTGTGTGTAGTGTTCACTGTGTGTGTAGTGTGTACTGTGTGTAGTGTTCACTGTGTGTGTAGTGTTCACTGTGTGTAGTGTTCACTGTGTGTAGTGTTCACTGTGTGTAGTGTTCACTGTGTGTAATGTTCACTGTGTGTAGTGTTCACTGTGTGTGTAGTGTTCACTGTGTGTAGTGTTCACTGTGTGTAGTGTTCACTGTGTGTAGTGTTCACTGTGTGTAATGTTCACTGTGTGTAGTGTTCACTGTGTGTGTAGTGTTCACTGTGTGTGTAGTGTTCACTGTGTGTAGTGTTCACTGTGTGTGTAGTGTTCACTGTGTGTAGTGTTCACTGTGTGTAATGTTCACTGTGTGTGTAGTGTTCACTGTGTGTAGTGTTCACTGTGTGTAATGTTCACTGTGTGTAGTGTTCACTGTGTGTAGTGTTCACTGTGTGTAGTGTTCACTGTGTGTAGTGTTCACTGTGTGTAATGTTCACTGTGTGTAGTGTTCACTGTGTGTGTAGTGTGTACTGTGTGTAGTGTTCACTGTGTGTGTAGTGTTCACTGTGTGTAGTGTTCACTGTGTGTAGTGTTCACTGTGTGTAGTGTTCACTGTGTGTAATGTTCACTGTGTGTAGTGTTCACTGTGTGTGTAGTGTTCACTGTGTGTAGTGTTCACTGTGTGTAGTGTTCACTGTGTGTAGTGTTCACTGTGTGTAATGTTCACTGTGTGTAGTGTTCACTGTGTGTGTAGTGTTCACTGTGTGTGTAGTGTTCACTGTGTGTAGTGTTCACTGTGTGTGTAGTGTTCACTGTGTGTAGTGTTCACTGTGTGTAATGTTCACTGTGTGTAGTGTTCACTGTGTGTGTAGTGTTCACTGTGTGTGTAGTGTTCACTGTGTGTAGTGTTCACTGTGTGTGTAGTGTTCACTGTGTGTGTAGTGTTCACTGTGTGTGTAGTGTTCACTGTGTGTGTAGTGTTCACTGTGTGTAGTGTGTACTGTGTGTAGTGTTTACTGTGTGTAATGTTCACTGTGTGTAGTGTTCACTGTGTGTAGTGTTCACTGTGTGTGTAGTGTTCACTGTGTGTGTAGTGTTCACTGTGTGTAGTGTTCACTGTGTGTGTAGTGTTCACTGTGTGTAGTGTGTACTGTGTGTAGTGTTTACTGTGTGTAATGTTCACTGTGTGTAGTGTTCACTGTGTGTAGTGTTCACTGTGTGTAATGTTCACTGTGTGTAGTGTTCACTGTGTGTGTAGTGTTCACTGTGTGTGTAGTGTTCACTGTGTGTAGTGTTCACTGTGTGTGTAGTGTTCACTGTGTGTGTAGTGTTCACTGTGTGTGTAGTGTTCACTGTGTGTAGTGTGTACTGTGTGTAGTGTTTACTGTGTGTAATGTTCACTGTGTGTAGTGTTCACTGTGTGTAGTGTTCACTGTGTGTAGTGTTCACTGTGTGTGTAGTGTTCACTGTGTGTGTAATGTTCACTGTGTGTAGTGTTCACTGTGTGTAGTGTTCACTGTGTGTGTAGTGTTCACTGTGTGTGTAGTGTTCACTGTGTGTAGTGTTCACTGTGTGTAGTGTTCACTGTGTGTAATGTTCACTGTGTGTAGTGTTCACTGTGTGTGTAGTGTTCACTGTGTGTGTAGTGTTCACTGTGTGTAGTGTTCACTGTGTGTGTAGTGTTCACTGTGTGTAGTGTTTACTGTGTGTAATGTTCACTGTGTGTAGTGTTCACTGTGTGTGTAGTGTTCACTGTGTGTAGTGTTCACTGTGTGTAGTGTGTACTGTGTGTAGTGTTCACTGTGTGTAATGTTCACTGTGTGTAGTGTTCACTGTGTGTAGTGTTCACTGTGTGTGTAGTGTTCACTGTGTGTGTAATGTTCACTGTGTGTAGTGTTCACTGTGTGTGTAGTGTTCACTGTGTGTGTAGTGTTCACTGTGTGTGTAGTGTTCACTGTGTGTAGTGTTCACTGTGTGTGTAGTGTTCACTGTGTGTAGTGTTCACTGTGTGTAGTGTTCACTGTGTGTAGTGTTCACTGTGTGTAATGTTCACTGTGTGTAGTGTTCACTGTGTGTGTAGTGTTCACTGTGTGTGTAGTGTTCACTGTGTGTAGTGTTCACTGTGTGTGTAGTGTTCACTGTGTGTAGTGTTTACTGTGTGTAATGTTCACTGTGTGTAGTGTTCACTGTGTGTGTAGTGTTCACTGTGTGTAGTGTTCACTGTGTGTAGTGTGTACTGTGTGTAGTGTTCACTGTGTGTAGTGTTCACTGTGTGTAGTGTTCACTGTGTGTAATGTTCACTGTGTGTAGTGTTCACTGTGTGTAGTGTGTACTGTGTGTAGTGTTTACTGTGTGTAATGTTCACTGTGTGTAGTGTTCACTGTGTGTGTAGTGTTCACTGTGTGTAGTGTTCACTGTGTGTAGTGTGTACTGTGTGTAGTGTTCACTGTGTGTGTAGTGTTCACTGTGTGTAGTGTTCACTGTGTGTGTAGTGTTCACTGTGTGTAGTGTTCACTGTGTGTAGTGTTCACTGTGTGTAGTGTTCACTGTGTGTGTAGTGTTTACTGTGTGTAGTGTGTACTGTGTGTAGTGTTTACTGTGTGTAGTGTTCACTGTGTGTAGTGTGTACTGTGTGTAGTGTTCACTGTGTGTGTAGTGTT
This sequence comes from Eucyclogobius newberryi, assembly GCF_026437365.1. Classification (NCBI taxonomy): domain Eukaryota; kingdom Metazoa; phylum Chordata; class Actinopteri; order Gobiiformes; family Gobiidae; genus Eucyclogobius; species Eucyclogobius newberryi. Next base: position 4,130,223 of record NW_027315724.1, read on the forward strand.
CACTGTGTGTAGTGTTCACTGTGTGTAGTGTTCACTGTGTGTAGTGTTGACTGTGTGTAGTGTTCACTGTGTGTGTAGTGTTCACTGTGTGTAGTGTTCACTGTGTGTGTAGTGTTCACTGTGTGTGTAGTGTTCACTGTGTGTAATGTTCACTGTGTGTAGTGTTTACTGTGTGTAGTGTTCACTGTGTGTAGTGTTCACTGTGTGTAGTGTTCACTGTGTGTAGTGTTCACTGTGTGTGTAGTGTTCACTGTGTGTAGTGTTCACTGTGTGTAGTGTTGACTGTGTGTAGTGTTCACTGTGTGTAGTGTTCACTGTGTGTAGTGTTTACTGTGTGTAATGTTCACTGTGTGTAGTGTTCACTGTGTGTAGTGTTCACTGTGTGTAGTGTTTACTGTGTGTAGTGTTCACTGTGTGTAGTGTTCACTGTGTGTAGTGTTCACTGTGTGTGTAGTGTTCACTGTGTGTAGTGTTCACTGTGTGTGTAGTGTTCACTGTGTGTGTAGTGTTCACTGTGTGTGTAGTGTTTACTGTGTGTAGTGTTCACTGTGTGTAGTGTTCACTGTGTGTAGTGTTCACTGTGTGTAGTGTTCACTGTGTGCGTTGCAGACATTGTGTTCAGAGTGGTGCAAATCCGAACGCAGATTCACTGTGTTCTTCACCCACACGACTCTGTGCAGCAGTGTGTAACTGGTGTGTAACTGGTGTGTAACTGGTGTGTAACTGGTGTGTAACTGGTGTGTAACTGGTGTGTCACTGGTGTGTAACTGGTGTGTCACTGGTGTGTAACTGGTGTGTCACTGATGTGTCACTGGTGTGTAACTGGTGTGTAACTGGTGTGTCACTGGTGTAACTGGTGTGAAACTGGTGTGAAACTGGTGTGTAACTAGTGTGTAACTGGTGTGTAACTGGTGTGTAACTAGTGTGTAACTGGTGTGTAACTGGTGTGTCACTGGTGTAACTGGTGTGAAACTGGTGTGAAACTGGTGTGTAACTAGTGTGTAACTGGTGTGTAACTGGTGTGTAACTGGTGTGACTGGTGTGTAACTGGTGTGTCACTGGTGTGTATCTGGTGTGTAACTGGTGTGTAACTGGTGTGACTGGTGTGTAACTGGTGTGTCACTGGTGTGTATCTGGTGTGTAACTGGGGTGTAACTGGTGTAACTGGTGTGTAACTGGTGTGACTGGTGTGTCACTGGTGTGTAACTGGTGTGTATCTGGTGTGTAACTGGTGTAACTGGTGTGTAACTGGTGTGTATCTGGTGTGTAACTGGTGTGTCACTGGTGTAACTGGTGTGTAACTGGTGTAACTGGTGTGTAACTGGTGTGTCACTGGTGTAACTGGTGTGTAACTGGTGTAACTGGTGTGTAACTGGTGTGTCACTGGTGTAACTGGTGTGTAACTGGTGTAACTGGTGTGTAACTGGTGTGTCACTGGTGTAACTGGTGTGTAACTGGTGTAACTGGTGTGTAACTGGTGTGTCACTGGTGTAACTGGTGTGTAACTGGTGTAACTGGTGTGTAACTGGTGTAACTGGTGTAACTGGTGTGTAATGGTGTGTAACTGGTGCAAACATAGTTAAATCATGTGCAACGTGTGTGTTTCATATGGTCAAAAAATATGGTTTTGATAAGTGAGTGTTTAGTTTTTACAAGAGTGTTTCATTTTGCAAAGGAGCTACGGTGTTGTGCTAATTGGGTTTGTGGTTGTGCTAATTGGGTGAAGGGTTTTGCTAAATAAAAGAAAACCATCAAAATAGTGTTTATTCAATCGTAAAAAACTGTACGTGACGTGAAGGTTAAGGGAGTAAATGTCTGGACACAACTGAATTAAAGTGAACGTAATAAGAAGCTCAAAACAATGAACTAAACAATGAACTTAAAATTCATTGTAACTTGTCTTCCAAATACAAAACAATTCACTGACATGTGTTTGTGACGATACGATTTGTGCGATAAACACACGCCAAAAGTTCTCATTCTTATCTGATTGTTCTAGTTATCTGGTTTTACTGGTTACACGCTTCAAGGAGGGAATAAGAAACAGCCAAAGCCCAAACGGAGCTGACCGTGGAGCGGGACTGTCCGGCGCGATCGTGGCCGGGACTCGGGAGTGTCCGCGGGGCCACGCCGGTGTCCAGTTACAGTGGGTCCTCAGGGGTCATGATTTATTAACAAACCAGAGTCCACCACCGCTGGGCCTGAGTCTGAGTCCTGAAAGCACAGCTGAAATCACTCAGCACCACCAAGGTCACTGCAGCTCCGAGGCGCCACGCACCAGGGGCCCCATGCACCAGGGGCCCCACCTGGACGGGAAAGGGACTGGATCAGGGCTGAACCAGGGTAGAACTAAAACTGACATGTTCTAAAAAGGATCTGACAAAGTAGGACTCCACTCTGAACTCAACCAGGTCCAAACCAGGACTAAACACAAATGAACCAAGGACTATAAGATGGAATTAGGACTGCAACACGTTACAACAGGTCGTCTGGTTTTGTTTAATATTCTTTCTTTCGTATTTTCATCACTTTAGGCTACTTAATCTCAATTTTAGTATGGACAGGTGTAGAAATTGAGCTTATTTTGCTATAACACTTAAAACATTGCATCTGGTTCGTCCAATGTAAATGCTATGTCCATATTAAATAAATAAAATAAATAAATAAATAGTTCATATCAAGTCCACAGAAGCCAGCGTTCCCAAAAACCATCGCCTTTTTAGTTTAATCCCAATCTCACCAAATCAAAGAAGTGTCCTAAAGGTGAAGTGTCCTAAAGGTGAAGTGTCCTAAAGGTGAAGTGTCCTAAAGGCAAGTGTCCTAAAGGCGAAGTGTCCTAAAGGCAAGTGTCCTAAAGGCAAGTGTCCTAAAGGCAAAGTGTCCTAAAGGCGAAGTATCCTAAAGGCGAAGTGTCCTAAAGCCAAGTGTCCTAAAGGCAAAGTGTCCTAAAGCCAAGTGTCCTAAAGGCAAAGTGTCCTAAAGGCAAGTGTCCTAAAGGCAAGTGTCCTAAAGCCAAGTGTCCTAAAGGCAAAGTGTCCTAAAGGCAAGTGTCCTAAAGGCGAAGTGTCCTAAAGGCGAAGTGTCCTAAAGCCAAGTGTCCTAAAGGCAAAGTGTCCTAAAGGCAAGTGTCCTAAAGGCGAAGTGTCCTAAAGGTGAAGTGTCCTAAAGGTGAAGTGTCCTAAAGGCGAAGTGTCCTACAGGCAAGTGTCCTAAAGGCGAAGTGTCCTAAAGGCAAGTGTCCTAAAGGCGAAGTGTCCTAAAGGTGAAGTGTCCTAAAGGCGAAGTGTCCTAAAGGCGAAGTGTCCTAAAGCCAAGTGTCCTAAAGGCAAGTGTCCTAAAGGCGAAGTGTCCTAAAGGTGAAGTGTCCTAAAGGTGAAGTGTCCTAAAGGCAAGTGTCCTAAAGGCGAAATGTCCTAAAGGCGAAGTGTCCTAAAGCCAAGTGTCCTAAAGGCAAATTGTCCTAAAGGCAAGTGTCCTAAAGGCGAAGTGTCCTAAAGGCGAAGTGTCCTAAAGGCGAAGTGTCCTAAAGGTGAAGTGTCCTAAAGGCAAAGTGTCCTAAAGGTGAAGTGTCCTAAAGGCAAGTGTCCTAAAGGCCAAGTGTCCTAAAGGTGAAGTGTCCTAAAGGCGAAGTGTCCTAATGGCAAGTGTCCTAAAGGCGAAGTGTCCTAAATGTGACGTAGATGCGCTCGCTGCGGTGTAGGTGAAGGAGGCTGCGGAGGTCAGACTCACCGACACGTCCCGGGACCGGACCAAAGCGCCGCTGAAGCTCCGTCACCAGAACAACATCTTCCGACACAGAGAACACGGGGCGATGCGCGCACGCACTGGTCACGGAGCGGAGTGACCGGACCGCGACTCCCGGGCGTAGAGCCAGCCCCGTGAAGGCGAGCGGAGGCGGGGCGGAGGCGCGCAAGAGGCGGGGGAGAGACGGGCGGGAGGCGGGGGGGACGGGGGCGCGGGGCGAGAGGCGGGCGGGAGGCGGGGGGGACGGGGGCGCGGGGCGAGAGGCGGGCGGGAGGCGGGGGGGACGGGGGCGCGGGGCGAGAGGCGGGCGGGAGGCGGGGGGGACGGGGGCGCGGGGCGAGAGGCGGGCGGGAGGCGGGGGGGACGGGGGCGCGGGGCGAGAGGCGGGCGGGAGGCGGGGGGGACGGGGGCGCGGGGCGAGAGGCGGGCGGACATGCGACGCCACAGAGTTCTCACCGCGGTGACGTCACCCGTCATGTTTCCTCAGGAGCTGGACAAATGTACAAGAAACTACTATTGGACAAAAGCCCATGTTTATGTTGCAAACGAGATGTTTTAAAAACTTCTGTCTGAATGTCATTTTCAATTTGATGGAGCAAGTTTATGTTGGAGGGGTTTGTCACACTTTTGGCTCAAGAGCAAATCTATGAAGGTTATTTCATGTTTTATTACAACATTTACACTGAATTTATGAAAAGATTTTTTTGAATTTGAATTATGTTTTTTTTTTTTTTACATCCAATCAAGTAAAAATATTCATTGTATAAAAATACTATATATATATATATATATATATATATATATATATATATATATAAAATTTAATATTAGCTTTGCACTGTGTTTTAAATTTCAGAGTAAGAAAATTCGATGTAAAAAAAATCCGATCAAGACTGGGGAGACAGGTGAGAGACAGGAGACTGTCACCTGTCTCTCACCTGTCTCTCCTTTGTCTCTCACCTGTGTCCTGTCTCTCACCTGTCTCTTCTGTCTCTCACCTGTCTCTTCTGTCTCTCACCTGTCTCTTCTGTCTCTCACCTGTCTCTTCTGTCTCTCACCTGTCTCTTCTGTCTCTCACCTGTCTCTTCTGTCTCTCACCTGTCTCTTCTGTCTCTCACCTGTCTCTTCTGTCTGTCACCTGTCTCTTCTGTCTCTCACCTGTCTCTTCTGTCTCTCACCTGTCTCTTCTGTCTCTCACCTGTCTCTTCTGTCTCTCACCTGTCTCTTCTGTCTCTCACCTGTCTCTTCTGTCTCTCACCTGTCTCTTCTGTCTCTCACCTGTCTCTTCTGTCTCTCACCTGTCTCTTCTGTCTCTCACCTGTCTCTTCTGTCTCTCACCTGTCTCTTCTGTCTCTCACCTGTCTCTTCTGTCTGTCACCTGTCTCTTCTGTCTCTCACCTGTCTCTTCTGTCTCTCACCTGTCTCTTCTGTCTCTCACCTGTCTCTTCTGTCTCTCACCTGTCTCTTCTGTCTCTCACCTGTCTCTTCTGTCTCTCACCTGTCTCTTCTGTCTCTCACCTGTCTCTTCTGTCTCTCACCTGTCTCTTCTGTCTGTCACCTGTCTCTTCTGTCTGTCACCTGTGTCCTGTTGCTCCTCTGTCTCCTCTCAATATTTATATTGTTTGATCTCAAGTGATTTTTTTAAAAACATTGTATTTTCTTACACTGAAATCTAAAACACAGTGCAAACCTAATATTAAAGCATTGTATTTTAGTTTTTTATTCATTGTATGTCGTATTTACATACAATGAATATTTTTACTTCATTGGATGTTAAAAAAATTCAATTCAACTTTTATAATAGAAACACAAAATAACCTTCATAAAATTTCTTTATCATTATATAATCTCCTAAAGTCATTCATAGAGGTTGTTACCAGAAATTAAGTAAAAGTAGGGTAACTTCGAAATAATATTATCCATCCATCCATCTTCTTCTGCTTATCCGGGGCCGGGTCTAAGCAGGGACTCCCAGACTTCCTTCTCCCCAGACACTTCCTCCAACTCCTCGGGGGGATCCCGAGGCGTTCCCAGGCCAGCCGAGAGACACAGTCCCTCCAGCGTGTCCTGGGTCTTCCCCAGGGCCTCCTCCCGGTGGGACATGCCCGAAACACCTCCCCAGAGAGGCGCCCAGGAGGCTCCGGGACAGATGAGCCACCTCAGCTGGAGGAGCAGTGGCTCTACTCCGAGCTCCACCCGTGTAGCTGAGCTCCTCACCTTATCTCTAAGGGAGCGCCCAGCCACCCGGCGGAGGAAACTCATTTCGACCCCTTGTATCCGCAATCTTGTCCTTTCTGTCATTACCCAAAGCTCATGACCATAGGTGAGGTCAGAACGTAGAGTGACCGGTAAATAGAGAGTTTTGTCTTTGGACTCAGCTCCTTCTTCACCACAACGGTCCGATGCAGCGACTGCATCACTGCAGCCGCTGCACCGACCCGCCTGTCGATCTCACGCTCCATCCTTCCCTCACTCGTAAACAAGACCCCGAGATACTTGAACTCCTCCACTTGGGGCAAGGACACCCCACCCACCTGAAGAGGGCAGGACACCTTTTTCCGGTCGAGAACCATGACCTAAGATCTGGAGCTGATTCTCATCCCAGACGCTTCACACTCGGCTCAAACCGTCCCAGTGCAGCTGCAGGTCCGGGTTTGATGGAGCCATCAGGACAACATCGTCTGCAGCAGAGATGAGATCCTGTGGTCCCCAAACCGGACACCCTCCGACCCCTGACCACATCCTCTGACCCCTGACTGCGCCTAGAGATTCTGTCCATAAAAACTATGAACAGAACCGGTGACGAAGGGCAGCCCTGAGGGGTCCAACATGCACTGGGAACAGGTCTTTACTGCCGGCAGTGAACACAGCTCCTGCTCCGGTCATACAGGGACCGGACAGCCCTGAGCAAAGGCCCCGGACCCCGTACTCCCGGAGCACCCCCCAAAGGACACCCCGAGGGACACGGTCGAAAGCCTTCTCAAGATCCACAAAGCACATGTGGACTGGTTGGGCAAACTCCCATGAACCCTCGAGCACCTGATGGAGAGTCTAGAGCTGGTCCAGTGTTCCACCACCAGGACCTAAACCTGCTCCTCCTGAATCTGAGGTTCCACTATCGGTCAGATTCTCCTCTCCAGGACCTGGAATAGACCTTATGGGAGGGAGGCTGAGGAGTGTGATCCCTCTGTAGTTGGAACACACCCTCCGGTCCCCCTTCTTGAACAGAGGGACCACCACCCCGGTCTGCCAGTCCAGAGGCACGGTCCCCGAACGCCACGCGATGTTGCAGGGACGTGTCAGCCAAGACAGTTCTACAAGATCCAGATACTTTAGGTACTCAGGGCGGATCTCATCCACCCCCGGAGCCCTGCCACCGAGGAGTTTGCGAACAACCTCAGTGACTTCAGCTTGGGTGATGGATGAGCCAGCCTCCGAGTCCCCGGTCTCTGGTTCCTCTTCGGAAGATGTGACTGAGGGATTAAGGAGATCCTCAAAGTATTCCTTCCACCGTCCGACGACATCCCCAGTCGAGGTCAGCAGGTCTCCACCCGAAATAATAATTATTCAAGTTTAAAAAAATGTATTTGAAGTGTATGTGATTGGAAAGGCAAAACATTAAATTATACACAAAATCTTGTATTTTCAAAAGGATAGATACAAAAATGATTTCTGGCACAAATGTTCAAGTCAATTTATATTGTCAACATAACCCACTTTCCTAATTTACTCACAGTGTGAAGAGGAACCAACTTACTCAAATAAGAGACTGTTACTTCAGTTTCAGTTAAAAAAATCTTACTCAACAAGAAGTAAAAGTGTCAAAAAGTTACTCCAAAAAGTACAATTTCTTTAACAAGTTATTCAAAGTAAATGCATCCGAGCACTGCCCACCTCTGGTAATCTATAGTTACATTCAATGAAAACAACTCTCAAAACATGCTTTGGAAATAACTACTATATTTTTGAGGAATAGAAATGACATGTTCCAAATAATAATTGGTTTTATCTTTGCTCCGTATTAAGCAGTAAATCCAAATAATTATCTTAGTGTAAGCTACTGTAATAACATCAACACCATTTATGTCCTGTGTGACAACAGGCTCCATGAGACAACCAACCCGAGGCTCCACAACCAACCAATGGTTCATATGGCACTAACATGTCCGAGATGTGCTCGGCGACGGAGAGACTTGTACACAAGCAGAGCTGCTTATGGATGAACTGCAGCTGTTTTACAGCTCGTTTGGAGAGACCAGTGAGCAGTCGTTACAGTCTAATCTACTGGAGACAAACACAAGTCTCTCCAAGTCTGGTTTAGACACTATACTTTTGATTTTGTCAATGTTTTTTAGATGGTAAAAAGCTGCTGATGTTATTGATTTGATGTTGATGCTGTTAAAGTTCAAGTCTGAGTCCATTAGTACCCCCAGATTTCTAACTTTGTTTGTAGGTTTTAGGGCGAGACTCTGGAGGTGACACTTACACTTTCTCTTTGTGTCTTTGGCCAAGAACGATGATTTCAGTCTTGTCTGAGTTCAGCTGGAGAAAGTTGTTTTGCCTCCACAAACTGATCTGTTGGATGCAGTGACAGAGTGAATCCACTGTATTCACCTGCCATCAGTGACCAACCCCAGGCTCCACATCCAACCCCCAGGCTCCATGAGAGAACCAACCCCACGCTCCATGAGACAACCAGCCCCAGGTTCCATGAGACATTTAAACCCACGCTCCATGAGACAACCAAGCCCAAGCTCCATAATACAATTAACCCCAGGCTCCACAACCAACCCCAACTGACTTCTTGACATAAAGGTTGAAAGCTAAAACATGACTGGATTCAACACCCTAACCTGTGACTTTTTTATGGATATTATTTCTATATTTATTGATTTCTATATTATACAGTATTTATTATTTCAGATAACCTACAGGCTTTTATAACAAAAAAATGTTCAAATCCACTCAAAAATACGACAATAAAGAAGAAGAAAGAAATAGGATGTTTAGCTTCATATTTGATATCAAGCCACAGCGGCCCCTGGTGTTACCTTAATGCTGTTGTTTCAGCTGCTTTGGTCTCATTGTAGCCCAAACAAAGTCTCAAAAAATGGGAATGATTTCACCTGTGCATTTTTAATTTGCACATTGTATAGCAGACATGCTTTACACGTGCCATTGGAAGAAGGAGTCTCTAGCACATTAGCATCTATTAGCAGCCGGGTATGTTACTCTCATAGGACGAGAACAGAGCAATACCTAAGGTCCTCCAGCTGACCTCTGATGAGAGCGTAACCAAACAAACCAAACAGACTGCACCACGTCCTCTAGTGGCTTCTGTGCTTGCTGTTACCATGGAACTCCATATACAACTCAGAAAATGTCATCTTCACTCTTTGAAACCAAAAGCAAAATGCTACTGTGTTCCTCTTGGTGGCACTACCGGAACCAACTTTATACGATGAGAGAAGATCCTAGAGGATGAAAATGAATGACTGACTGACCTAACTCCACAGATCACCTCTGACATTTGGTTTGGTCCCTGCTGGTGCGGCAGGTTGGACCAGGAGCTTTGTGATGCTCTGCCCCAGATCTGGAGGACATACCTCAAGTTCACAACAGACCTCTTGTGCACCACTGGGTTTTGTGGTCACTTCTGCCATGACGGGGCAACAAAGAAGAGGTGGAGAACATGGTTTCAATCCAGAGCTTCCCCCGGGCTCTTGGAGAACATCTCTTTTGAGAGTGGAGAACTTGTAAAAGCCTCCCTACAAGCCATTTTTCTGCATGTTGAGACCTTTTACCCAGGTTTGCATTAAAGCCTTTCCTGCACACTGCAGGTCTGGTCAGGGCAGGGAGTGGAGAGGAATGCGGCAGGTGGGGCAGTGTTGTTGTTCAGGGCCTCCTCTGAGCTCACATCTGTACAAGCTGCTCAGAGCTACACCGTACACAGGGAAACGTTCTCAAAAAATAAAGAATAAACAGAGAACAGATAACAATACTGAACGCAACCCAACGCGACCAGAGAGTGAAAATCAAAGTAAGAACACAAGTAAACTCAACATTAAAGGAAACGAAATCACGGCATATTTAAGTTAAAATAAAAGTCCCACTTCGTTCAATTTCAATAAAATGTGTGCAATTCCAAATTTATTTTTTTCCATTGGTCTGATTTTGTTACTATGTCAGTCCAGTCCTTGATCGTCGGTGAGGTTTGTGTCATCCACTTCTTTTGTGATGGTCTTTTTCCTGTGCTAAAAGTACGCCCCAAAGGTGTCTATTTATTATTCCCATGGCTGAAGTTTTGAGGCCCAAATACATAGGACAAAAGACAGTCCCAAAACACATGATAATGGTGTGCCTCTTGGCAACCACAATTTCTCCAACATTTAGCATTTCCTTGTGAACATGAAGCACTTTGACATGGTGTTATGAAAAAAACAAAATTTCCTCTAGACATATGATTTTATGGTCCTCCTCAGGGGATGTACATACACGTTCTCACTCTCTATCTGTCCAGACAAGGTTACCTTCCTGTTCCAATTTGTTTGTATTACATTTAGTACAGTAGCTGTCCAGATAAGCAATGCATTGATATAAATTAGATATTCCATCCATCTTCTTCCGTTTATCTGGGGCAGAAGTCCAAGCAGGGACTCCAGGACTTCCCTCTCCCCTCTCTTTCCGTCCTCTTTCCGATGGGACATGCCCGAAAACACCACCTCGGGGAGGCGCCCAGCCACCCTGTCGAGGCAACTCCTTTTGAGCGCTTGTATCTATAATCTTGTCCTTTTGGTCATTACCCAAAGCTCATGACCAGAGGGGGGAGTAGTAACGTAGATTGACTGGTAAATCGAGAGCTCCTTCTTCACCACAACAGTCTGATGCAGCATCTGCAGTGATGCAATCCGCCTGTCACTCTCCTGTTCCATCCTTCCCTCACTCATGAACAAGACCCCGAGATACTTGAACTCCTTCACTTGGGTCAAGGACCCCCCGCCCACCTGGAGAGGGCAAGACACCTTTTTCCGGTCGAGAACCATGGCCTCGGATTTGGAGCTGATTCTCATCCCAGACGCTTCACACTCGGCTTAAACCGTCCCAGTGCAGCTGCAGGTCCGGGTTTGATGGAGCCATCAGGACAACATTGTCCACAAACAGCAGAGATGAGATCCTGTGGTCCCCAAACCGGACACCCTCCGACCCCTGACGACACCCTCTGACCCTTGACTGCGCCTAGAAATTAGGGCCATAGAAAAATGAAAAGAACTTGTGACAAAGGGCAGCCTTGGCGGAGTCCAACACACACTTGAAACACGTCTGACTTACTACCAGCACAGTTGCTACTCCGGTCATACAGGAACCGGACAATCCTGAGCAAAGGGCCCCGGACGCCATACTCCCGGAGCACCCCCCAAGGGACACCCTGAGGGACACGGTCGAAAGCCTTCTCCAGATCCACAAAGCACATGTGGACCAGGATGAAATCCACCCTGGAATAGACCTTATGGGAGGCTGAGGAGTGTGATCCCTCTGTAGTTGGAACACACCCTCCGGTCCCCCTTGAACAGAGGGACCAACACCCCGGTCTGCCAGTCCAGAGGCACAGTCCCCAACCGCCACGCCCTGTTACACATGACTCTTAATAACAGTGTCACAGTCATCTGTCCGTCTGAGGGAGTCTTATCTCTCCTTCACTGTGGAACTCCTCCAGGTTTCTACTTTTTCCCAAGGAGGTTTTGTAGTTGTTCCTGGCCGAGAAGGAGGGTCTAAGGCAGACCTGGGCAAACTACGGCCCGCGGGCCACATATGGCCCGTTTGTCTTTATAATCCAAACATGCCAAGTAATATTAAAAAAAAAATAATAATAATAATAATGTTTTTGCTCTTAGGGACAAGGGACCCTGGGACGTTGTCTCTATAAAAAATGTTTACGTTATGTTTATGTTCTTCACTGTCGCCCTCCGAGACAACCGCTGTTTTTGGGCGTTACAAAAATAAATTGAACCAGACCAACATCACATGATCTTCTTGTGTCATGTCTGACTTATTCCCTGTTGCCGACCAGCCTCGTCTGTGCCCTGCATATTACCTCAGCCTTCTGTCTTCGACCATGAGTTTCACCTGTTCCCTCCTGGTTAGACACCCGCTCGGCTCTGTGGCTAAACCGCTCACCACTGGACCTGCCAGTTAGAAGATCACCGTGCGCAGACTTTTCACCCTGACTCTGACTTCTATAAATAAACTTTCCTTGCCTCAACTTTGAATGTCGCCCTTTTTCATAAGTGAGAGGTCATGACTAACACTACAGTACTTGGAATGGTAGAAATACTACAATATAATATTTTTAATCTTGTGAGCGCCGTGTGTCAATTGACAGGAAAAAGCAGATGCTAACATGTGCTGTGTTCTGCTATGCATGGCTCAATGTGTAAGTTACCATAACTCCAAATAGAGTGTTTATCAAAAGATCAAGTCAGCATTTGGTGAGAAATCATTATTTTTTATGTCATCTAGTTTTTACCTGAGTCCGTCTTCGCTCTTGTCTAATCACTTCACTGTAAGTGCTTAGCTTCTCCTTAGCTAAAGTGGACCCAGAGACTGTTTTCAGAGGTCGTGCCTCTCATCGTCCACTTTGGATCCCCAACATGCGGGATCTAAAGTGGTACAGTTCACTTAAGACAATGGAAAGATCTTTATTGAGACTTGTGTTTTATGGTGGTTGGTGTGATTCCCTCCACCCACTGTAGTTGTGATTCCTGGAGTTACTGACGGTGCAGCTGCTAGACTGCTCCGTCTCCCTCACAAAGGACACAATGGAAATATAGAAAACAAAAAAATGACAAAAACACAAAAAATACATATGTATATATTGTTTAATTAGATTAGGCTTGAACACATTGTAAATACAGAGCAAAAACCCTGGGAGAGGGAAGTGATTGTTTATGATATGGAGTCTTGGGCTGTGGACCCCCCGTGTTCGGCCCTCAGGGGCCCTGCTGTGGCGGCAGCCACAATGGCATGGAGACGGTTGAGTGAGAGGGACCGCTGTTTGAGTTTGGGCCCCGGCTCCTGAGGCGGGGGCTTTGGAAGGTGTTTGTACCTCTGCCCCTCCTCGTTGTACTGGTACAAGCGAAGCACTCGCACTCTGCGAGTGTCACGTCCCCTCTGAGCCTCTGACTCACTCTGCTCCTGTCTGTGGGACCACAAGGCCCCTAGCTTCTCCTCCTCCTCTGCACCCCTCTCCTCCTCTTCACTCCTCTCCTCCTCTGCACCCCTCCCCTCCTCTGCACCCCGCTCCTCCTCTGCACCCCTCCCCTCCTCTGCACCCCTCTCCTCCTCTTTACCCCTCCCCTCCTCTGCACCCCTCTCCTCCTCTGCACCCCTCTCCCCCTCTGCACCCCTCTCCTCCTCTGCACCCCTCCCCTCCTCTGCACCCCTCCCCTCCTCTGCACCCCTCTCCTCCTCTTTACCCCTCCCCTCCTCTGCACCCCTCTCCTCCTCTGCACCCCTCTCCCCCTCTGCACCCCTCCCCTCCTCTGCACCCCTCCCCTCCTCTGCACCCCTCCCCTCCTCTGCACCCCTCTCCTCCTCTGCACCCCTCTCCCCCTCTGCACCCCTCTCCTCCTCTGCACCCCTCCCCTCCTCTGCACCCCTCCCCTCCTCTGCACCCCTCCCCTCCTCTGCACCCCTCTCCTCCTCTGCACCCCTCTCCTCCTCTGCACCCCTCCCCTCCTCTGCACCCCTCTCCTCCTCTGCACCCCTCTCCCCCTCTGCACCCCTCTCCTCCTCTGCACCCCTCCCCTCCTCTGCACCCCTCACCTCCTCTGCACCCCTCTCCTCCTCTGCACCCCTCTCCTTCTCACTCTTGCCTTCTGAGTTGGCACTAAGGTCACATGACTCCAGGTAGACAGTGGGCTGTGTGGATGGGTTCAGTCTGTAGCTGCGTCGGGGTTTGATAGGGGGCGCTGTGCTCTCCTGGCTGAGTCTACCCATCATTAGCTCAGGGTGGGGGTCCCCAGGGTGCGATGGAGGGTGGCAGGGAGACAGTCTTCTTGTAACAGCGCTGAGGCATCTGAAACACACAGTAGCATGTGAAAAACCACCAGAAGATCTAGTTCTGGTGCTTTGTCTGAGGGACTTTGATTGGTCTTATTGTCCTACAGCTTCTGCAGGACTTATTTGATTTCTGTTTTTATTTAAGTGCCATGTTTGGGTCT
>NW_027315724.1:4149186-4261686 GCF_026437365.1 Eucyclogobius newberryi
TCCTGTACAGGTCTTATACTGAGAGTCATGTGGTGCCGCGGGTTACTGTACAGGTCTTATACTGAGAGTAATGTGGTGCCTGAGGTTCCTGTACAGGTCTTATACTGAGAGTCATTTGGTGCCGGGGGTTCCTGTGCAGGTCTTATACTGAGAGTCATGTGGTGCCGGGGGTTCCTGTACAGGTCTTATATTGAGAGTCATGTGGTGCCGGGGGTTCCTGTACAGGTCTTATACTGAGAGTCATGTGGTGCCAGGGGTTCCTGTACAGATCTTATACTGAGAGTCATGTGGTGCCAGGGGTTCCTGTACAGGTCTTATGCTGAGAGTCATGTGGTGCCAGGGGTTCCTGTACAGGTCTTATGCTGAGAGTCATGTGGTGCCGGGGGTTCCTGTACAGGTCTTATACTGAGAGTCATGTGGTGCCGGGGGTTCCTGTACAGGTCTTATACTGAGAGTCATGTGGTGCCGGGGGTTCCTGTACAGGTCTTATACTGAGAGTCATGTGGTGCCGGGGGTTCCTGTACAGGTCTTATACTGAGAGTAATGTGGTGCAGGGGGTTACTGTACAGGTCTTATACTGAGAGTAATGTGGTGCCTGAGGTTCCTGTACAGGTCTTATACTGAGAGTCATGTGGTGCCGGGGGTTCCTGTACAGGTCTTATACTGAGAGTCATGTGGTGCCGGGGGTTCCTGTACAGGTCTTATACTGAGAGTCATGTGGTGCCGGAGGTTCCTGTAAAGGTCTTATACTGAGAGTCATGTGGTGCCGGAGGTTCCTGTAAAGGTCTTATACTGAGAGTCATGTGGTGCCGGGGGTTCCTGTGCAGGTCTTATACTGAGAGTCATGTGGTGCCGGGGGTTCCTGTACAGGTCTTATACTGAGAGTCATGTGGTGCCGTGGTTCCTGTACAGGTCTTATACTGAGAGTCATGTGGTGCCGGAGGTTCCTGTAAAGGTCCCATACTGAGAGTAATGTGGTACCGGGGGTTCCTGTACAGGTCTTATACTGAGAGTCATGTGGTGCCTGGGGGTTCCTGTACAGGCCTTATACTGAGAGTAATGTGGTGCCGGGGGTTCCTGTACAGGTCTCATACTGAGAGTAATGTGGTGCCGGGGGTTCCTGTACAGGACTTATACTGAGAGTAATGTGTTGTCGGGGGTTCCTGTACAGGCCTTATACTGAGAGTAATGTGGTGCCGGGGGTTCCTGTAAAGGTCTTATACTGAGAGTAATTTGGTGCCGGGGGTTCCTGTACTGGTCTTATACTGAGAGTAATGTGGTTCCGGGGGTTCCTGTACAGGTCTTATACTGAGAGTCATGTGGTGCAGGGGGTTCCTGTACAGGTCTTATACTGAGAGTCATGTGGTGCCTGAGGTTCCTGTACAGGTCTTATACTGAGAGTCATGTGGTGCCGGGGGTTCCTGTACAGGTCTTATACTGAGAGTCATGTGGTGCCTGAGGTTCCTGTACAGGTCTTATACTGAGAGTCATGTGGTGCTGGGGGTTCCTGTACATGTCTTATACTGAGAGTCATGTGGTGCCGGGGGTTCCTGTACAGGTCTTATACTGAGAGTCATGTGGTGCCAGGGGTTCCTGTACAGGTCTTATACTGAGAGTCATGTGGTGCCAGGGGTTCCTGTACAGGTCTTATGCTGTGAGTCATGTGGTGCCGGGGGTTCCTGTACAGGTCTTATACTGAGAGTCATGTGGTGCCGGGGGTTCCTGTACAGGTCTTATACTGAGAGTCATGTGGTGCAGGGGGTTCCTGTACAGGTCTTATACTGAGAGTCATGTGGTGCCTGAGGTTCCTGTACAGGTCTTATACTGAGAGTCATGTGGTGCCGGGGGTTCCTGTACAGGTCTTATACTGAGAGTCATGTGGTGCCTGAGGTTCCTGTACAGGTCTTATACTGAGAGTCATGTGGTGCCGGGGGTTCCTTTACAGGTCTTATACTGAGAGTCATGTGGTGCCGGGGGTTCCTGTACAGGTCTTATACTGAGAGTCATGTGGTGCCAGGGGTTCCTGTACAGGTCTTATGCTGTGAGTCATGTGGTGCCGGGGGTTCCTGTACAGGTCTTATACTGAGAGTCATGTGGTGCTGGGGGTTCCTGTACAGGTCTTATACTGAGAGTCATGTGGTGCCGGGGGTTCCTGTACAGGTCTTATACTGAGAGTCATGTGGTGCCGGGGGTTCCTGTACAGGTTTTACACTGAGAGACATGTGGTGCCGGGGGTTCCTGTACAGGTCTTATACTGAGAGTCATGTGGTGCCGGGGGTTCCTGTACAGGTCTTATACTGAGAGTCATGTGGTGCCAGGGGTTCCTGTACAGGTCCTATACTGAGAGTCATGTGGTGCCAGGGGTTCCTGTACAGGTCTTATACTGAGAGTCATGTGGTGCCTGAGGTTCCTGTACAGGTCTTATACTGAGAATCATGTGGTGCCGGGGGTTCCTGTACAGGTCTTATACTGAGAGTAATGTGGTGCCGGGGGTTCCTGTACAGGCCTTATACTGAGAGTAATGTGGTGCCTTGGGTTCCTGTACAGGTCTTATACTGAGAGTAATTTGGTGCCGGGGGTTCCTGTACTGGTCTTATACTGAGAGTAATGTGGTGCCGGGGGTTCCTGTACAGGTCTTATACTGAGAGTCATGTGGTGCCGGGGGTTCCTGTACAGGTCTTATACTGAGAGTCATGTGGTGCCTGAGGTTCCTGTACAGGTCTTATACTGAGAGTCATGTGGTGCCGGGGGTTCCTGTACAGGTCTTATACTGAGAGTATAGTGGTGCCGGGGGTTCCTGTACAGGTCTTATACTGAGAGTCATGTGGTGCCGGGGGTTCCTGTGCAGGTCTTATACTGAGAGTCATGTGGTGCCGGGGGTTCCTGTACAGGTCTTACACTGAGAGTCATGTGGTGCCGGGGGTTCCTGTACAGGTCTTATACTGAGAGTAATGTGGTGCCGGGGGTTCCTGTACAGGTCTTATACTGAGAGTATAGTGGTGCCGGGGGTTCCTGTACAGGTCTTATACTGAGAGTAATGTGGTAACGGGGGTTCCTGTACAGGCCTTATACTGAGAGTAATGTGGTGCCGGGGGTTCCTGTACAGGTCTTATACTGAGAGTAATGTGGTGCCGGTGGTTCCTGTACAGGCCTTATACTGAGAGTAATGTGGTGCCGGGGGTTCCTGTAAAGGTCCCATACTGAGAGTAATGTGGTACCGGGGTTCCTGTATAGATCTTATACTGAGAGTCATGTGGTGCTTGGGGTTCCTGTACAGGCCTTATACTGAGAGTAATGTGGTGCCGGGGGTTCCTGTACAGACCTTATACTGAGAGTAATGTGGTGCCGGGGGTTCCTGTACAGGTCTTATACTGAGAGTCAAGTGGTGCCTGAGGTTCCTGTACAGGTCTTATACTGAGAGTCATGTGGTGCCGGGGGTTCCAGTACAGGTCTTATACTGAGAGTCATGTGGTGCTGGGGGTTCCTGTACAGGCCTTATACTGAGAGTAATGTGGTGCCGAGGGTTCCTGTACAGGTCTTATACTGAGAGTAATGTGGTGCCTGAGGTTCCTGTACAGGCCTTATACTGAGAGTCATGTGGTTCCGGGGGTTCCTGTACAGGCCTTATACTGAGAGTCATGTGGTGCCGGGGGTTCCTGTACAGGTCTTATACTGAGAGTCATGTGGTGCCGGTGGTTACTGTACACGTCTTATACTGAGAGAAATGTGGTTCCGGGGGTTCCTGTACAGGTCCCATACTGAGAGTAATGTGGTACCGGGGGTTCCTGTACACGTCTTATACTGAGAGTAATGTGGTGCCGGGGGTTCCTGTACAGGCCTTATACTGTGAGTAATGTGGTGCCGGGGGTTCCTGTACAGGTCTTATACTGAGAGTAATGTGGTGCCGGGGGTTCCTGTACAGGTCTTATACTGAGAGTAATGTGGTGCCGGGGGGTCCTGTACAGGTCTCATACTGAGAGTAATGTGGTGCCGGGGGTTCCTGTACAGGTCTTATACTGAGAGTAATGTGGTGCCGGGGGTTCCTGTACAGGTCTTATACTGAGAGTCATATAGTGCCGGGGGTTCCTGTACAGGTCTTATACTGAGAGTCATGTGGTGCCTGAGTTTCCTGTACAGGTCTTTTACTGAGAGTAATGTGGTGCCGGGGGTTCATGTACAGGTCTTATACAGAGAGTAATGTGGTTCCGGGGGTTCCTGTACAGGTCCCATACTGAGAGTCATGTGGTTCCGGGGGTTCCTGTACAGGCCTTATACTGAGAGTAATGTGGTGCCGGGGGTTCCTGTACAGGCCTTATACTGAGAGTAATGTGGTGCCGGGGGTTCCTGTACAGGTCTTATACTGAGAGTCAAGTGGTGCCTGAGGTTCCTGTACAGGTCTTATACTGAGAGTCATGTAGTGCCGGGGGTTCCTGTACAGGTCTTATACTGAGAGTAATGTGGTGCCTGAGGTTCCTGTACAGGCCTTATACTGAGAGTCATGTGGTGCCGGGGGTTCCTGTACAGGTCTTATACTGAGAGTCATGTGGTGCCTGAGGTTCCTGTACAGGTCTTATACTGAGAGTCATGTGGTGCCGGGGGTTCCTGTACAGGTCTTATACTGAGAGTCATGTGGTGCCAGGGGTTCCTGTACAGGTCTTATGCTGTGAGTCATGTGGTGGTTCCTGTACAGGTCTTATACTGAGAGTCATGTGGTGCCGGGGGTTCCTGTACAGGTATTATACTGAGAGTCATGTGGTGCCGGGGGTTCCTGTACAGGTCTTATACTGAGAGTCATGTGGTGCCGGGAGATCCTGTACAGGTTTTACACTGAGAGTCATGTGGTGCCGGGGGTTCCTGTACAGGTCTTATACTGAGAGTCATGTGGTGCCGGGGGTTCCTGTACAGGCCTTATACTGAGAGTAATGTGGTACCAGGGGTTCCTGTACAGGTCTTATACTGAGAGTCATGTGGTGCCAGGGGTTCCTGTACAGGTCTTATACTGAGAGTCATGTGGTGCCAGGGGTTCCTGTACAGGTCTTATACTGAGAGTCATGTGGTGCCTGAGGTTCCTGTACAGGTCTTATACTGAGAGTCATGTGGTGCCGGGGGTTCCTG
The DNA here is from genome assembly GCF_026437365.1 of Eucyclogobius newberryi. Classification (NCBI taxonomy): domain Eukaryota; kingdom Metazoa; phylum Chordata; class Actinopteri; order Gobiiformes; family Gobiidae; genus Eucyclogobius; species Eucyclogobius newberryi. The sequence continues at coordinate 4,154,302 of NW_027315724.1, forward strand.
TACAGGTCTTATACTGAGAGTAATGTGGTGCCGGGGGTTCCTGTACAGGCCTTATACTGAGAGTAATGTGGTGCCTTGGGTTCCTGTACAGGTCTTATACTGAGAGTCATGTGGTGCCGGGGGTTCCTGTACAGGTCTTATACTGAGAGTCATGTGGTGCCGGGGGTTCCTGTACAGGTCTTATACTGAGAGTCATGTGGTGCCTGAGGTTCCTGTATAGGTATTATACTGAGAGTCATGTGGTGCCGGGGGTTCCTGTACAGGTTTTATACTGAGAGTAATGTGGTGCCGGGGGTTCCTGTACAGGTCTTATACTGAGAGTATAGTGGTGCCGGGGGTTCCTGTACAGGTCTTATACTGAGAGTAATGTGGTACCGGGGGTTCCTGTACAGGCCTTGTACTGAGAGTAATGTGGTGCCGGGGGTTCCTGTACAGGTCTTATACTGAGAGTAATGTGGTGCCGGAGGTTCCTGCACAGGCCTTATACTGAGAGTAATGTGGTGCCGGGGGTTCCTGTAAAGGTCCCATACTGAGAGTAATGTGGTACCGGGGTTCCTGTACAGATTTTATACTGAGAGTCATGTGGTGCTGGGGGTTCCTGTACAGGCCTTATGCTGAGAGTAATGTGGTGCCGGGGGTTCGTGTACAGGCCTTATACTGAGAGTGATGTGGTGCCGGGGGTTCCTGTACAGGTCTTATACTGAGAGTAATGTGGTGCCGGGGGTTCCTGTACAGGCCTTATACTGAGAGTAATGTGGTGCCTGAGGTTCCTGTACAGGTCTTATACTGAGAGTCATTTGGTGCCGGGGGTTCCTGTGCAGGTCTTATACTGAGAGTCATGTGGTGCCGGGGGTTCCTGTACAGGTCTTATACTGAGAGTCATGTGGTGCCGGGGGTTCCTGTACAGGTCTTATACTGAGAGTCATGTGGTGCCAGGGGTTCCTGTACAGATCTTATACTGAGAGTCATGTGGTGCCAGGGGTTCCTGTACAGGTCTTATGCTGAGAGTCATGTGGTGCCAGGGGTTCCTGTACAGGTCTTATGCTGAGAGTCATGTGGTGCCGGGGGTTCCTGTACAGGTCTTATACTGAGAGTCATGTGGTGCCGGGGGTTCCTGTACAGGTCTTATACTGAGAGTCATGTGGTGCCGGGGGTTCCTGTACAGGTCTTATACTGAGAGTCATGTGGTGCCGGGGGTTCCTGTACAGGTCTTATACTGAGAGTAATGTGGTGCAGGGGGTTACTGTACAGGTCTTATACTGAGAGTAATGTGGTGCCTGAGGTTCCTGTACAGGTCTTATACTGAGAGTCATGTGGTGCCGGGGGTTCCTGTACTGGTCTTATACTGAGAGTCATGTGGTGCCGGGGGTTCCTGTACAGGTCTTATACTGAGAGTCATGTGGTGCCGGAGGTTCCTGTAAAGGTCTTATACTGAGAGTCATGTGGTGCCGGGGGTTCCTGTGCAGGTCTTATACTGAGAGTCATGTGGTGCCGGGGGTTCCTGTACAGGTCTTATACTGAGAGTCATGTGGTGCCGTGGTTCCTGTACAGGTCTTATACTGAGAGTCATGTGGTGCCGGAGGTTCCTGTAAAGGTCCCATACTGAGAGTAATGTGGTACCGGGGGTTCCTGTACAGGTCTTATACTGAGAGTCATGTGGTGCCTGGGGGTTCCTGTACAGGCCTTATACTGAGAGTAATGTGGTGCCGGGGGTTCCTGTACAGGTCTCATACTGAGAGTAATGTGGTGCCGGGGGTTCCTGTACAGGACTTATACTGAGAGTAATGTGTTGTCGGGGGTTCCTGTACAGGCCTTATACTGAGAGTAATGTGGTGCCGGGGGTTCCTGTAAAGGTCTTATACTGAGAGTAATTTGGTGCCGGGGGTTCCTGTACTGGTCTTATACTGAGAGTAATGTGGTTCCGGGGGTTCCTGTACAGGTCTTATACTGAGAGTCATGTGGTGCAGGGGGTTCCTGTACAGGTCTTATACTGAGAGTCATGTGGTGCCTGAGGTTCCTGTACAGGTCTTATACTGAGAGTCATGTGGTGCCGGGGGTTCCTGTACAGGTCTTATACTGAGAGTCATGTGGTGCCTGAGGTTCCTGTACAGGTCTTATACTGAGAGTCATGTGGTGCTGGGGGTTCCTGTACAGGTCTTATACTGAGAGTCATGTGGTGCCGGGGGTTCCTGTACAGGTCTTATACTGAGAGTCATGTGGTGCCAGGGGTTCCTGTACAGGTCTTATACTGAGAGTCATGTGGTGCCAGGGGTTCCTGTACAGGTCTTATGCTGTGAGTCATGTGGTGCCGGGGGTTCCTGTACAGGTCTTATACTGAGAGTCATGTGGTGCCGGGGGTTCCTGTACAGGTCTTATACTGAGAGTCATGTGGTGCAGGGGGTTCCTGTACAGGTCTTATACTGAGAGTCATGTGGTGCCTGAGGTTCCTGTACAGGTCTTATACTGAGAGTCATGTGGTGCCGGGGGTTCCTGTACAGGTCTTATACTGAGAGTCATGTGGTGCCTGAGGTTCCTGTACAGGTCTTATACTGAGAGTCATGTGGTGCCGGGGGTTCCTGTACAGGTCTTATACTGAGAGTCATGTGGTGCCGGGGGTTCCTGTACAGGTCTTATACTGAGAGTCATGTGGTGCCAGGGGTTCCTGTACAGGTCTTATGCTGTGAGTCATGTGGTGCCGGGGGTTCCTGTACAGGTCTTATACTGAGAGTCATGTGGTGCTGGGGGTTCCTGTACAGGTCTTATACTGAGAGTCATGTGGTGCCGGGGGTTCCTGTACAGGTCTTATACTGAGAGTCATGTGGTGCCGGGGGTTCCTGTACAGGTTTTACACTGAGAGACATGTGGTGCCGGGGGTTCCTGTACAGGTCTTATACTGAGAGTCATGTGGTGCCGGGGGTTCCTGTACAGGTCTTATACTGAGAGTCATGTGGTGCCAGGGGTTCCTGTACAGGTCCTATACTGAGAGTCATGTGGTGCCAGGGGTTCCTGTACAGGTCTTATACTGAGAGTCATGTGGTGCCTGAGGTTCCTGTACAGGTCTTATACTGAGAATCATGTGGTGCCGGGGGTTCCTGTACAGGTCTTATACTGAGAGTAATGTGGTGCCGGGGGTTCCTGTACAGGCCTTATACTGAGAGTAATGTGGTGCCTTGGGTTCCTGTACAGGTCTTATACTGAGAGTAATTTGGTGCCGGGGGTTCCTGTACTGGTCTTATACTGAGAGTAATGTGGTGCCGGGGGTTCCTGTACAGGTCTTATACTGAGAGTCATGTGGTGCCGGGGGTTCCTGTACAGGTCTTATACTGAGAGTCATGTGGTGCCTGAGGTTCCTGTACAGGTCTTATACTGAGAGTCATGTGGTGCCGGGGGTTCCTGTACAGGTCTTATACTGAGAGTATAGTGGTGCCGGGGGTTCCTGTACAGGTCTTATACTGAGAGTCATGTGGTGCCGGGGGTTCCTGTGCAGGTCTTATACTGAGAGTCATGTGGTGCCGGGGGTTCCTGTACAGGTCTTACACTGAGAGTCATGTGGTGCCGGGGGTTCCTGTACAGGTCTTATACTGAGAGTAATGTGGTGCCGGGGGTTCCTGTACAGGTCTTATACTGAGAGTATAGTGGTGCCGGGGGTTCCTGTACAGGTCTTATACTGAGAGTAATGTGGTAACGGGGGTTCCTGTACAGGCCTTATACTGAGAGTAATGTGGTGCCGGGGGTTCCTGTACAGGTCTTATACTGAGAGTAATGTGGTGCCGGTGGTTCCTGTACAGGCCTTATACTGAGAGTAATGTGGTGCCGGGGGTTCCTGTAAAGTCCCATACTGAGAGTAATGTGGTACCGGGGTTCCTGTATAGATCTTATACTGAGAGTCATGTGGTGCTTGGGGTTCCTGTACAGGCCTTATACTGAGAGTAATGTGGTGCCGGGGGTTCCTGTACAGACCTTATACTGAGAGTAATGTGGTGCCGGGGGTTCCTGTACAGGTCTTATACTGAGAGTCAAGTGGTGCCTGAGGTTCCTGTACAGGTCTTATACTGAGAGTCATGTGGTGCCGGGGGTTCCAGTACAGGTCTTATACTGAGAGTCATGTGGTGCTGGGGGTTCCTGTACAGGCCTTATACTGAGAGTAATGTGGTGCCGAGGGTTCCTGTACAGGTCTTATACTGAGAGTAATGTGGTGCCTGAGGTTCCTGTACAGGCCTTATACTGAGAGTCATGTGGTTCCGGGGGTTCCTGTACAGGCCTTATACTGAGAGTCATGTGGTGCCGGGGGTTCCTGTACAGGTCTTATACTGAGAGTCATGTGGTGCCGGTGGTTCCTGTACGCGTCTTATACTGAGAGAAATGTGGTTCCGGGGGTTCCTGTACAGGTCCCATACTGAGAGTAATGTGGTACCGGGGGTTCCTGTACACGTCTTATACTGAGAGTAATGTGGTGCCGGGGGTTCCTGTACAGGCCTTATACTGTGAGTAATGTGGTGCCGGGGGTTCCTGTACAGGTCTTATACTGAGAGTAATGTGGTGCCGGGGGTTCCTGTACAGGTCTTATACTGAGAGTAATGTGGTGCCGGGGGGTCCTGTACAGGTCTCATACTGAGAGTAATGTGGTGCCGGGGGTTCCTGTACAGGTCTTATACTGAGAGTAATGTGGTGCCGGGGGTTCCTGTACAGGTCTTATACTGAGAGTCATATAGTGCCGGGGGTTCCTGTACAGGTCTTATACTGAGAGTCATGTGGTGCCTGAGTTTCCTGTACAGGTCTTTTACTGAGAGTAATGTGGTGCCGGGGGTTCATGTACAGGTCTTATACAGAGAGTAATGTGGTTCCGGGGGTTCCTGTACAGGTCCCATACTGAGAGTCATGTGGTTCCGGGGGTTCCTGTACAGGCCTTATACTGAGAGTAATGTGGTGCCGGGGGTTCCTGTACAGGCCTTATACTGAGAGTAATGTGGTGCCGGGGGTTCCTGTACAGGTCTTATACTGAGAGTCAAGTGGTGCCTGAGGTTCCTGTACAGGTCTTATACTGAGAGTCATGTAGTGCCGGGGGTTCCTGTACAGGTCTTATACTGAGAGTAATGTGGTGCCTGAGGTTCCTGTACAGGCCTTATACTGAGAGTCATGTGGTGCCGGGGGTTCCTGTACAGGTCTTATACTGAGAGTCATGTGGTGCCTGAGGTTCCTGTACAGGTCTTATACTGAGAGTCATGTGGTGCCGGGGGTTCCTGTACAGGTCTTATACTGAGAGTCATGTGGTGCCAGGGGTTCCTGTACAGGTCTTATGCTGTGAGTCATGTGGTGGTTCCTGTACAGGTCTTATACTGAGAGTCATGTGGTGCCGGGGGTTCCTGTACAGGTATTATACTGAGAGTCATGTGGTGCCGGGGGTTCCTGTACAGGTCTTATACTGAGAGTAATGTGGTGCCGGGGGTTCCTGTACAGGCCTTATACTGAGAGTAATGTGGTGCCTTGGGTTCCTGTACAGGTCTTATACTGAGAGTCATGTGGTGCCGGGGGTTCCTGTACAGGTCTTATACTGAGAGTCATGTGGTGCCGGGGGTTCCTGTACAGGTCTTATACTGAGAGTCATGTGGTGCCTGAGGTTCCTGTACAGGTATTATACTGAGAGTCATGTGGTGCCGGGGGTTCCTGTACAGGTTTTATACTGAGAGTAATGTGGTGCCGGGGGTTCCTGTACAGGTCTTATACTGAGAGTATAGTGGTGCCGGGGGTTCCTGTACAGGTCTTATACTGAGAGTAATGTGGTACCGGGGGTTCCTGTACAGGCCTTATACTGAGAGTAATGTGGTGCCGGGGGTTCCTGTACAGGTCTTATACTGAGAGTAATGTGGTGCCGGAGGTTCCTGCACAGGCCTTATACTGAGAGTAATGTGGTGCCGGGGGTTCCTGTAAAGGTCCCATACTGAGAGTAATGTGGTACCGGGGTTCCTGTACAGATTTTATACTGAGAGTCATGTGGTGCTGGGGGTTCCTGTACAGGCCTTATACTGAGAGTAATGTGGTTCCGGGGGTTCGTGTACAGGCCTTATACTGAGAGTGATGTGGTGCCGGGGGTTCCTGTACAGGCCTTATACTGAGAGTAATGTGGTTCCGGGGGTTCCTGTACAGGTCCCATACTGAGAGTCATGTGGTGCCTGGGGTTCCTGTGCAGGCCTTATACTGAGAGTAATGTGGTGCCGGGGGTTCCTGTACAGGCCTTATACTGAGAGTAATGTGGTGCCGGGGGTTCCTGTACAGGTCTTATACTGAGAGTCATGTGGTGCCGGGGGTTCCTGTACAGGTCTTATACTGAGAGTCATGTGGTGCTGGGGGTTCCTGTACAGGCCTTATACTGAGAGTAATGTGTTGCCGGGGGTTCCTGTACAGGTCTTATACTGAGAGTAATGTGGTGCCAGAGGTTCCTGTACAGGCCTTATACTGAGAGTAATGTGGTGCCGGGGGTTCCTGTACAGGTCTTATACTGAGAGTCATGTGGTGCCGGGGGTTCCTGTACAGGTCTTATACTGAGAGTCATGTGGTGCTGGGGGTTCCTGTACAGGCCTTATACTGAGAGTAATGTGGTGCCGGGGGTTCCTGTACAGGTCTTATACTGAGAGTAATGTGGTGCCTGAGGTTCCTGTACAGGCCTTATACTGAGAGTCATGTGGTTCCGGGGGTTCCTGTACAAGCCTTATACTGAGAGTCATGTGGTGCCTGAGGTTCCTGTACAGGCCTTATACTGAGAGTCATGTGGTTCCGGGGGTTCCTGTACAGGCCTTATACTGAGAGTCATGTAGTGCCGGGGGTTCCTGTACAGGTCTTATACTGAGAGTCATGTGGTGCCGGTGGTTCCTGTGCAGGCCTTATACTGAGAGTAATGTGGTGCCGGGGGTTCCTGTACAGGCCTTATACTGAGAGTATAGTGGTGCCGGGGGTTCCTGTACAGGTCTTATACTGAGAGTCATGTGGTGCCGGGGGTTCCTGTACAAGCCTTATACTGAGAGTAATGTGGTGCCGGGGGTTCCTGTACAGGTCTTATACTGAGAGTCAAGTGGTGCCTGAGGTTCCTGTACAGGTCTTATACTGAGAGTCATGTAGTGCCGGGGGTTCCTGTACAGGTCTTATACTGAGAGTAATGTGGTGCCTGAGGTTCCTGTACAGGCCTTATACTGAGAGTCATGTGGTGCCGGGGGTTCCTGTACAGGTCTTATACTGAGAGTCATGTGGTGCCTGAGGTTCCTGTACAGGTCTTATACTGAGAGTCATGTGGTGCCGGGGGTTCCTGTACAGGTCTTATACTGAGAGTCATGTGGTGCCAGGGGTTCCTGTACAGGTCTTATGCTGTGAGTCATGTGGTGGTTCCTGTACAGGTCTTATACTGGGAGTCATGTGGTGCCGGGGGTTCCTGTACAGGTATTATACTGAGAGTCATGTGGTGCCGGGGGTTCCTGTACAGGTCTTATACTGAGAGTCATGTGGTGCCGGGGGTTCCTGTACAGGTTTTACACTGAGAGTCATGTGGTGCCGGGGGTTCCTGTACAGGTCTTATACTGAGAGTCATGTGGTGCCGGGGGTTCCTGTACAGGCCTTATACTGAGAGTAATGTGGTACCAGGGGTTCCTGTACAGGTCTTATACTGAGAGTCATGTGGGGCCAGGGGTTCCTGTACAGGTCTTATACTGAGAGTCATGTGGTGCCAGGGGTTCCTGTACAGGTCTTATACTGAGAGTCATGTGGTGCCTGAGGTTCCTGTACAGGTCTTATACTGAGAGTCATGTGGTGCCGGGGGTTCCTGTACAGGTCTTATACTGAGAGTAATGTGGTGCCGGGGGTTCCTGTACAGGCCTTATACTGAGAGTAATGTGGTGCCTTGGGTTCCTGTACAGGTCTTATACTGAGAGTCATGTGGTGCCGGGGGTTCCTGTACAGGTCTTATACTGAGAGTCATGTGGTGCCGGGGGTTCCTGTACAGGTCTTATACTGAGAGTCATGTGGTGCCTGAGGTTCCTGTACAGGTATTATACTGAGAGTCATGTGGTGCCGGGGGTTCCTGTACAGGTTTTATACTGAGAGTAATGTGGTGCCGGGGGTTCCTGTACAGGTCTTATACTGAGAGTATAGTGGTGCCGGGGGTTCCTGTACAGGTCTTATACTGAGAGTAATGTGGTACCGGGGGTTCCTGTACAGGCCTTATACTGAGAGTAATGTGGTGCCGGGGGTTCCTGTACAGGTCTTATACTGAGAGTAATGTGGTGCCGGAGGTTCCTGCACAGGCCTTATACTGAGAGTAATGTGGTGCCGGGGGTTCCTGTAAAGGTCCCATACTGAGAGTAATGTGGTACCGGGGTTCCTGTACAGATTTTATACTGAGAGTCATGTGGTGCTGGGGGTTCCTGTACAGGCCTTATACTGAGAGTAATGTGGTGCCGGGGGTTCGTGTACAGGCCTTATACTGAGAGTGATGTGGTGCCGGGGGTTCCTGTACAGGCCTTATACTGAGAGTAATGTGGTTCCGGGGGTTCCTGTACAGGTCCCATACTGAGAGTCATGTGGTGCCGGGGGTTCCTGTACAGGCCTTATACTGAGAGTAATGTGGTGCCGGGGGTTCCTGTACAGGCCTTATACTGAGAGTAATGTGGTGCCGGGGGTTCCTGTACAGGTCTTATACTGAGAGTCATGTGGTGCCGGGGGTTCCTGTACAGGTCTTATACTGAGAGTCATGTGGTGCTGGGGGTTCCTGTACAGGCCTTATACTGAGAGTAATGTGGTGCCGGGGGTTCCTGTACAGGTCTTATACTGAGAGTAATGTGGTGCCTGAGGTTCCTGTACAGGCCTTATACTGAGAGTCATGTGGTTCCGGGGGTTCCTGTACAGGCCTTATACTGAGAGTCATGTGGTGCCAGGGGTTCCTGTAAAGGTCTTATACTGAGAGTCATGTGGTGCCGGTGGTTCGTGTACACGTCTTATACTGAGAGTAATGTGGTTCCGGGGGTTCCTGTACAGGTCCCATACTGAGAGTAATGTGGTACCGCGGGTTCCTGTACACGTCTTATACTGAGAGTAATGTGGTGCCGGGGGTTCCTGTACAGGCCTTATACTGAGAGTAATGTGGTGCCGGGGGTTCCTGTACAGGTCTTATAATGAGAGTAATGTGTTGTCGGGGGTTCCTGTACAGGCCTTATACTGAGAGTCATGTGGTGCCGGGGGTTCCTTTACAGGTCTTATACTGAGAGTCATGTGGTGCCTGAGGTTCCTGTACAGGTCTTATACTGAGAGTCATGTGGTGCCGGGGGTTCCTGTACAGGTCTTATACTGAGAGTCATGTGGTGCCTGAGGTTCCTGTACAGGTCTTATACTGAGAGTCATGTGGTGCCGGGGGTTCCTGTACAGGTCTTATACTGAGAGTCATGTGGTGCCGGAGGTTCCTGCACAGGCCTTATACTGAGAGTAATGTGGTGCCGGGGGTTCCTGTAAAGGTCCCATACTGAGAGTAATGTGGTACCGGGGTTCCTGTACAGATTTTATACTGAGAGTCATGTGGTGCTGGGGGTTCCTGTACAGGCCTTATACTGAGAGTAATGTGGTGCCGGGGGTTCGTGTACAGGCCTTATACTGAGAGTGATGTGGTGCCAGGGGTTCCTGTACAGGCCTTATACTGAGAGTAATGTGGTTCCGGGGGTTCCTGTACAGGTCCCATACTGAGAGTCATGTGGTGCCGGGGGTTCCTGTACAGGCCTTATACTGAGAGTAATGTGGTGCCGGGGGTTCCTGTACAGGCCTTATACTGAGAGTAATGTGGTGCCGGGGGTTCCTGTACAGGTCTTATACTGAGAGTCATGTGGTGCCGGGGGTTCCTGTACAGGTCTTATATTGAGAGTCATGTGGTGCTGGGGGTTCCTGTACAGGCCTTATACTGAGAGTAATGTGGTGCCGGGGGTTCCTGTACAGGTCTTATACTGAGAGTAATGTGGTGCCAGAGGTTCCTGTACAGGCCTTATACTGAGAGTAATGTGGTACCGGGGGTTCCTGTATAGGCCTTATACAGAGAGTAATGTGGTGCCGGGGGTTCCTGTACAGGTTTTATACTGAGAGTCATGTGGTGCCGGGGGTTCCTGTACAGGCCTTATACTGAGAGTCATGTGGTGCCGGGGGTTCCTGTACAGGTCTTATACTGAGAGTCATGTGGTGCCTGAGGTTCATGTACAGGTCTTATACTGAGAGTCATATGGTGCCGGGGGTTCCTGTACAGGTCTTATACTGAGAGTAATGTGTTGTCGGGGGTTCCTGTACAGGCCTTATACTGAGAGTAATGTGGTGCCGGGGGTTCCTGTACAGGCCTTATGCTGTGAGTAATGTGGTGCCGGGGGTTCCTGTACAGGTCTTATACTGAGAGTAATGTGTTGTCGGGGGTTCCTGTACAGGCCTTATTCTGAGAGTAATGTGGTGCCGGGGTTTCCTGTACAGGTCTTATGCTGAGAGTAATGTGGTGCCGGGGGGTCCTGTACAGGTCTCATACTGAGAGTAATGTGGTGCCGGGGGTTCCTGTACAGGTCTTATACTGAGAGTAATGTGGTGCCGGGGGTTCCTGTACAGGTCTTATACTGAGAGTCATGTGGTGCCAGGGGTTCCTGTACAGGTCTTATACTGAGAGTCATGTGGTGCCTGAGTTTCCTGTACAGGTCTTTTACTGAGAGTAATGTGGTGCCGGGGGTTCCTGTACAGGTCTTATACAGAGAGTAATGTGGTTCCGGGGGTTCCTGTACAGGTCCCATACTGAGAGTCATGTGGTTCCGGGGGTTCCTGTACAGGCCTTATACTGAGAGTAATGTGGTGCCGGGGGTTCCTGTACAGGCCTTATACTGATAGTAATGTGGTGCCGGGGGTTCCTGTACAGGTCTTATACTGAGAGTCAAGTGGTGCCTGAGGTTCCTGTACAGGTCTTATACTGAGAGTCATGTGGTGCCGGGGGTTCCTGTACAGGTCTTATACTGAGAGTAATGTGGTGCCTGAGGTTCCTGTACAGGCCTTATACTGAGAGTCATGTGGTGCCGGGGGTTCCTGTACAGGTCTTATACTGAGAGTCATGTGGTGCCTGAGGTTCCTGTACAGGTCTTATACTGAGAGTCATGTGGTGCCGGGGGTTCCTGTACAGGTCTTATACTGAGAGTCATGTGGTGCCAGGGGTTCCTGTACAGGTCTTATGCTGTGAGTCATGTGGTGGTTCCTGTACAGGTCTTATACTGAGAGTCATGTGGTGCCGGGGGTTCCTGTACAGGTATTATACTGAGAGTCATGTGGTGCCGGGGGTTCCTGTACAGGTCTTATACTGAGAGTCATGTGGTGCCGGGGGTTCCTGTACAGGTTTTACACTGAGAGTCATGTGGTGCCGGGGGTTCTTGTACAGGTCTTATACTGAGAGTCATGTGGTGCCGGGGGTTCCTGTACAGGCCTTATACTGAGAGTAATGTGGTACCAGGGGTTCCTGTACAGGTCTTATACTGAGAGTCATGTGGTGCCGGGGGTTCCTGTACAGGTCTTATACTGAGAGTAATGTGGTGCCGGGGGTTCCTGTACAGGCCTTATACTGAGAGTAATGTGGTGCCTTGGGTTCCTGTACAGGTCTTATACTGAGAGTCATGTGGTGCCGGGGGTTCCTGTACAGGTCTTATACTCAGAGTCATGTGGTGCCGGGGGTTCCTGTACAGGTCTTATACTGAGAGTCATGTGGTGCCTGAGGTTCCTGTACAGGTCTTATACTGAGAGTCATGTGGTGCCGGGGGTTCCTGTACAGGTTTTATACTGAGAGTAATGTGGTGCCGGGGGTTCCTGTACAGGTCTTATACTGAGAGTATAGTGGTGCTGGGGGTTCCTGTACAGGTCTTATACTGAGAGTAATGTGGTACCGGGGGTTCCTGTACAGGTCTTATACTGAGAGTAATGTGGTGCCAGAGGTTCCTGTACAGGCCTTATACTGAGAGTAATGTGGTACCGGGGGTTCCTGTATAGGCCTTATACAGAGAGTAATGTGGTGCCGGGGGTTCCTGTACAGGTTTTATACTGAGAGTCATGTGGTGCCGGGGGTTCCTGTACAGGCCTTATACTGAGAGTCATGTGGTGCCGGGGGTTCCTGTACAGGTCTTATACTGAGAGTCATGTGGTGCCTGAGGTTCATGTACAGGTCTTATACTGAGAGTCATATGGTGCCGGGGGTTCCTGTACAGGTCTTATACTGAGAGTAATGTGTTGTCGGGGGTTCCTGTACAGGCCTTATACTGAGAGTAATGTGGTGCCGGGGGTTCCTGTACAGGCCTTATGCTGTGAGTAATGTGGTGCCGGGGGTTCCTGTACAGGTCTTATACTGAGAGTAATGTGTTGTCGGGGGTTCCTGTACAGGCCTTATTCTGAGAGTAATGTGGTGCCGGGGTTTCCTGTACAGGTCTTATGCTGAGAGTAATGTGGTGCCGGGGGGTCCTGTACAGGTCTCATACTGAGAGTAATGTGGTGCCGGAGGTTCCTGTACAGGTCTTATACTGAGAGTAATGTGGTGCCGGGGGTTCCTGTACAGGTCTTATACTGAGAGTCATGTGGTGCCAGGGGTTCCTGTACAGGTCTTATACTGAGAGTCATGTGGTGCCTGAGTTTCCTGTACAGGTCTTTTACTGAGAGTAATGTGGTGCCGGGGGTTCCTGTACAGGTCTTATACAGAGAGTAATGTGGTTCCGGGGGTTCCTGTACAGGTCCCATACTGAGAGTCATGTGGTTCCGGGGGTTCCTGTACAGGCCTTATACTGAGAGTAATGTGGTGCCGGGGGTTCCTGTACAGGCCTTATACTGATAGTAATGTGGTGCCGGGGGTTCCTGTACAGGTCTTATACTGAGAGTCAAGTGGTGCCTGAGGTTCCTGTACAGGTCTTATACTGAGAGTCATGTGGTGCCGGGGGTTCCTGTACAGGTCTTATACTGAGAGTAATGTGGTGCCTGAGGTTCCTGTACAGGCCTTATACTGAGAGTCATGTGGTGCCGGGGGTTCCTGTACAGGTCTTATACTGAGAGTCATGTGGTGCCTGAGGTTCCTGTACAGGTCTTATACTGAGAGTCATGTGGTGCCGGGGGTTCCTGTACAGGTCTTATACTGAGAGTCATGTGGTGCCAGGGGTTCCTGTACAGGTCTTATGCTGTGAGTCATGTGGTGGTTCCTGTACAGGTCTTATACTGAGAGTCATGTGGTGCCGGGGGTTCCTGTACAGGTATTAAACTGAGAGTCATGTGGTGCCGGGGGTTCCTGTACAGGTCTTATACTGAGAGTCATGTGGTGCCGGGGGTTCCTGTACAGGTTTTACACTGAGAGTCATGTGGTGCCGGGGGTTCTTGTACAGGTCTTATACTGAGAGTCATGTGGTGCCGGGGGTTCCTGTACAGGCCTTATACTGAGAGTAATGTGGTACCAGGGGTTCCTGTACAGGTCTTATACTGAGAGTCATGTGGTGCCGGGGGTTCCTGTACAGGTCTTATACTGAGAGTAATGTGGTGCCGGGGGTTCCTGTACAGGCCTTATACTGAGAGTAATGTGGTGCCTTGGGTTCCTGTACAGGTCTTATACTGAGAGTCATGTGGTGCCGGGGGTTCCTGTACAGGTTTTATACTGAGAGTAATGTGGTGCCGGGGGTTCCTGTACAGGTCTTATACTGAGAGTATAGTGGTGCTGGGGGTTCCTGTACAGGTCTTATACTGAGAGTAATGTGGTACCGGGGGTTCCTGTACAGGTCTTATACTGAGAGTAATGTGTTGTCGGGGGTTCCTGTACAGGCCTTATACTGAGAGTCATGTGGTGCCGGGGGTTCCTGTACAGGCCTTATACTGAGAGTCATGTGGTGCCAGGGGTTCCTGTACAGGTCTTATACTGAGAGTCATGTGGTGCCGGTGGTTCCTGTAAACGTCTTATACTGAGAGTAATGTGGTTCCGGGGGTTCCTGTACAGGTCCCATACTGAGAGTAATGTGGTACCGCGGGTTCCTGTACACGTCTTATACTGAGAGTAATGTGGTGCCGGGGGTTCCTGTAAAGGTCCCATACTGAGAGTAATGTGGTACCGGGGTTCCTGTACAGATTTTATACTGAGAGTCATGTGGTGCTGGGGGTTCCTGTACAGGCCTTATACTGAGAGTAATGTGGTGCCGGGGGTTCGTGTACAGGCCTTATACTGAGAGTGATGTGGTGCCGGGGGTTCCTGTACAGGCATTATACTGAGAGTAATGTGGTTCCGGGGGTTCCTGTACAGGTCCCATACTGAGAGTCATGTGGTGCCGGGGGTTCCTGTACAGGCCTTATACTGAGAGTAATGTGGTGCCGGGGGTTCCTGTACAGGCCTTATACTGAGAGTAATGTGGTGCCGGGGGTTCCTGTACAGGTCTTATACTGAGAGTCATGTGGTGCCGGGGGTTCCTGTACAGGTCTTATACTGAGAGTCATGTGGTGCTGGGGGTTCCTGTACAGGCCTTATACTGAGAGTAATGTGGTGCCGGGGGTTCCTGTACAGGTCTTATACTGAGAGTAATGTGGTGCCAGAGGTTCCTGTACAGGCCTTATACTGAAAGTAATGTGGTGCCGGGGGTTCCTGTACAGGTCTCATACTGAGAGTCATGTGGTGCCGGGGGTTCCTGTACAGGTCTTATACTGAGAGTCATGTGGTGCTGGGGGTTCCCGTACAGGCCTTATACTGAGAGTAATGTGGTGCCGGGGGTTCCTGTACAGGTCTTATACTGAGAGTAATGTGGTGCCTGAGGTTCCTGTACAGGCCTTATACTGAGAGTCATGTGGTTCCGGGGGTTCCTGTACAGGCCTTATACTGAGAGTCATGTGGTGCCAGGGGTTCCTGTACAGGTCTTATACTGAGAGTCATGTGGTGCCGGTGGTTCCTGTACACGTCTTATACTGAGAGTAATGTGGTACCGCGGGTTCCTGTACACGTCTTATACTGAGAGTAATGTGGTGCCGGGGGTTCCTGTACAGGCCTTATACTGAGAGTAATGTGGTGCCGGGGGTTCCTGTAAAGGTCCCATACTGAGAGTAATGTGGTACCGGGGTTCCTGTACAGATTTTATACTGAGAGTCATGTGGTGCTGGGGGTTCCTGTACAGGCCTTATACTGAGAGTAATGTGGTGCCGGGGGTTCGTGTACAGGCCTTATACTGAGAGTGATGTGGTGCCGGGGGTTCCTGTACAGGCCTTATACTGAGAGTAATGTGGTTCCGGGGGTTCCTGTACAGGTCCCATACTGAGAGTCATGTGGTGCCGGGGGTTCCTGTACAGGCCTTATACTGAGAGTAATGTGGTGCCGGGGGTTCCTGTACAGGCCTTATACTGAGAGTAATGTGGTGCCGGGGGTTCCTGTACAGGTCTTATACTGAGAGTCATGTGGTGCCGGGGGTTCCTGTACAGGTCTTATACTGAGAGTAATGTGGTGCCAGAGGTTCCTGTACAGGCCTTATACTGAAAGTAATGTGGTGCCGGGGGTTCCTGTACAGGTCTTATACTGAGAGTCATGTGGTGCCGGGGGTTCCTGTACAGGTCTTATACTGAGAGTCATGTGGTGCTGGGGGTTCCTGTACAGGCCTTATACTGAGAGTAATGTGGTGCCGGGGGTTCCTGTACAGGTCTTATACTGAGAGTAATGTGGTGCCTGAGGTTCCTGTACAGGCCTTATACTGAGAGTCATGTGGTTCCGGGGGTTCCTGTACAGGTCTTATACTGAGAGTCATGTGGTGCCAGGGGTTCCTGTACAGGTCTTATACTGAGAGTAATGTGGTGCCGGGGGTTCCTGTACAGGTCTTATACTGAGAGTAATGTGGTGCCGGGGGTTCCTGTACAGGTCTTATACTGAGAGTCATATGGTGCCGGGGGTTCCTGTACAGGTCTTATACTGAGAGTAATGTGTTGTCGGGGGTTCCTGTACAGGCCTTATACTGAGAGTAATGTGGTGCCGAGGGTTCCTGTACAGGCCTTCTACTGTGAGTAATGTGGTGCCGGGGGTTCCTGTACAGGTCTTATACTGAGAGTAATGTGTTGTCGGGGGTTCCTGTACAGGCCTTATACTGAGAGTAATGTGGTGCCGGGGTTTCCTGTACAGGTCTTATGCTGAGAGTCATGTGGTGCCGGGGGTTCCTGTACAGGTCTTATACTGAGAGTAATGTGGTGCCGGGGGGTCCTGTACAGGTCTCATACTGAGAGTAATGTGGTGCCGGGGGTTCCTGTACAGGTCTTATACTGAGAGTAATGTGGTGCCGGGGGTTCCTGTACAGGTCTTATACTGAGAGTCATGTGGTGCCAGGGGTTCCTGTACAGGTCTTATACTGAGGGTCATGTGGTGCCTGAGTTTCCTGTACAGGTCTTTTACTGAGAGTAATGTGGTGCCGGGGGTTCCTGTACAGGTCTTATACAGAGAGTAATGTGGTTCCGGGGGTTCCTGTACAGGTCCCATACTGAGAGTCATGTGGTTCCGGGGGTTCCTGTACAGGCCTTATACTGAGAGTAATGTGGTGCCGGGGGTTCCTGTACAGGCCTTATACTGAGAGTAATGTGGTGCCGGGGGTTCCTGTACAGGTCTTATACTTTACGGAGTATAAGGGTTACGGAGTTAGAAGCGCGGATCCGCTGTTTAGAGGAGCTTAAGTCCAGTTATAGTTCGGTTTTAGCGCGAGGGCTACCGGACCGCGCTGCAGGGCGTAGCATTAGCATTAGCAGTAGCAGTAAGGCCGAGCTCAGCCCCTCAGCGTCTCCCGTGCAGCCGGGACTAGACCAGGAACAGAATAGGGACCATTTTGTGACAGTTCGGAGGGGACAAGGCGCTAAACGCCGAACCTCAGAGCGCCGTGAGCTTCACGTCTATAATAGGTTTTCTCCCCTCAGCGATCACACGCCCGCTGAACACACGAGAGAAACTCTTGTAATCGGGAGTTCTATTGTTAGAGACGTGAAGCTGCCAGCTGCTAGCGTTAGGTGTTACCCGGGGGCCAGAATGGGTGACATCGAAGGAAACCTTAGGATCTTAAAGCGGAGTAGGACCCGTTTCCGGCGAGTCGTGGTTCACGCAGGCGGTAACGACGCCCGGCGGAGACAATCAGAGGTGCTCAAAGTTCAAGTAGCCGCGGTGTGTGACCTAGCGAAGTCGATGTCGGACACTGTAATATTTTCTGGTCCCCTGCCCAATCGGATCAATGCTGAATTGTACAGCCGTCTCTCAGCATTCAACAACTGGTTATCCAGATGGTGCCCTCAAAACAACGTTGTCTTTATTGATAACTGGAGTGCGTTTTGGGGAAAGCCCGGGCTCATACGCAGGGATGGCATCCATCCGACTTCGGAGGGTACATCCCTATTAGTTCGGAATTTGACCGATAGTCTTAGTCGTGTTAAGTGACCATCTAGGGATGAGCCCCAGGTGCAGAGCAGCAGTTCAAGACGCTCCTCTGTCGCTGAACTCTCGCCCGTTCTGTTACCTGTGAAGTGTTCAGATTCAAGACAGATAGAGACTGTGTGTGTCCCTCGTGTCCCTCGTGTCCCTCGTACAAATAATGCCAAAAAGTCACATCTCAGAAAAAATATTTCAGGCGTCAGACCAAATAACTTAAGGAAAATAACAATCACAAATACACAAATGAATAAACACGTAAAATGTGGACTGCTAAACATTAGAGCAATTTCCTCCAAATCGCTCTTAGTTAATGAATTAATTAGTGACTATAACATAGATCTTCTAGCTCTAACTGAAACGTGGCTTCAACAAGACGACTACGTCAGACTAAATGAGTCCACCCCACCCAGCCATGTTAACTTTCAGACTGCCAGGAGCACAGGCCGAGGTGGTGGTGTGGCAGTGATCTCCCACTCAAGCCTACTCATGAGCCCTAAAACTAACAATGCATTTCACTCATTTGAAAGCCTTATGCTGTCAATCACATGTCCAAATATGAAAAACCAAAAAGGAGTTTTGTTCATAGTTATCTACCGACCTCCTGGTCCCTACTCAGAGTTTTTAACAGAGTTTTCTGACTTTATATCAAACTTAGTGTTAGCCTGGGATAAAATAGTTATAGTTGGAGACTTTAATATCCACGTGAACATGAGTGATGACGCTCTCAGTAATGCCTTCAGCGCCTTGTTAGACAGCATTGGTTTCACTCAGAATGTAAATAAACCGACTCACACTCACAAGAACACTCTGGATCTTGTCCTAACGTATGGAACAGAGATTAGTGACCTCAGTGTCCTCCCTCAAAACCCTATATTGTCAGATCATTTCCTAATTACCTTTCAGTTTATTCTTAAAGATCATCCAGTCCCACAAAATAAAGTTATAATGAAAAGGACAATATCTGAAAAATCTATCTCAAAATTCAAAGAAATAATAGAGCCAATATTCAGTGACATGTCATGTGATCCTGCTGAGAACAGTTTTAGTCCCAGTTTAAGTGATCAATGTGTCGACTTGACCATGAATTCTCTGAAGTCTGCTCTTGACGTTGTCGCGCCGTTAAAACAGAAGGTCATTAGGCCAAAGCGCGCCTCCCCATGGTACAACCAAGAACTGCGTTCACATAAACAAAGAGTTAGAAAGTTAGAGGGATTATTTCGTCGCTCTCACACCGAAGAATCCCTAAAAGCATGGAAAAGTTGCCTGCTGTCCTATAAGCAGGCTCTGCGTAAGGCCCAAACCAGATATTATTCAAATCTAATAGAAGTCAACAAAAGTAACACTAAATTCCTTTTCAGCACTGTAGCTAGGCTAACAAACTGTCACAGTGCAGTAGAGCCCTCAATCCCAGCTACACTTAGCTCTGATGATTTCCTCCTATTTTTTAATAATAAAATAAAAACAATCAGAGATAAATTAGATGAAATTACCCCCGCTATTAGCCCTGAACTAGCCCAAGCTGTAAATCTAACGTCCCATATAAATCCACCTGTAAACCTAGAAAGGTTCACAGCTGTTGATCAAGCAGAGATAACTTCAGCCATTATGTCCTCTAAAAGCTCAACTTGTGTCCTAGACCCCATTCCAAGCAGACTCCTCAAAGACATTCTTCCCCTAATTATAGACCCTATTCTTAATATAATAAATACTTCACTCGAAAGTGGCTATGTTCCACAGTCCTTCAAACATGCAGTCATTAAACCTCTTCTGAAAAAGCCTAATCTAGATCCCGACCTATTGGTAAACTACAGACCTATTTCAAATCTTCCCTTCGTCTCTAAAATCCTTGAAAAAGTTGTAGTAAAACAGCTTTGTCGCCACCTGCAGGACAATAACTTATTTGAAGTTTTCCAGTCAGGGTTCAGAGCCCACCACAGCACTGAAACTGCACTAGTTAAAGTCACAAATGATTTGTTATTAGCCGCTGACGATGGACTGGTCTCAATCCTGGTTCTGTTGGACCTCAGCGCAGCGTTTGACACCATTGACCACAACATTCTACTGCAGAGGTTAGAATGTGATGTAGGTGTTGGAGGAACAGCCCTCAGCTGGTTTAAATCCTATCTATCTGATAGGTTCCAATTTGTTAATGTAAACCAGAGCTCCTCACCAAGCTCTAAAGTAATTTACGGTGTGCCACAGGGTTCGGTACTCGGTCCAATTCTGTTTACTCTTTATATGCTACCATTAGGCAACATTATCAGAAAGCATGACATTAACTTCCACTGCTATGCAGACGACACTCAGCTGTATTTATCAATGAAACCTGATCAGAGCGATCAAGTAGACAGACTTAGTACTTGTGTGAAGGAGATAAAAACCTGGATGACACTAAACTACCTGCTTCTTAACCCTGAAAAAACCGAGGTCATTGTGCTTGGCCCTAAGCATCTACGAGACGCTCTATCTGAGCAGATAGTCACACTGGACAATGTCAGTGTAGCCTCCAGTTCTACTGTAAGAAACCTTGGAGTCTTATTTGACCAGGAGCTCTCATTTAAAGCTCATATAAATCAAGCTTGTAAAACAGCCTATTTCCATTTGCGCAACATCGCCAAAATCAGAAGAATCCTGCCTAAAAGTGATGCCGAAAAACTTATCCATGCATTTGTAACGACTAGATTAGACTACTGTAACTCCCTGCTCGCAGCGTGTCCTAAAAGCTCCATAAAAAGCTTTCAACTGGTTCAAAATGCAGCAGCAAGATTACTAACAGGAACAAAAAGAAGAGAGCACATTACGCCAGTGCTGAAGTCTCTTCACTGGCTCCCCGTCGAGTCCAGAATCAAATTCAAAATTCTACTCTTGACCTACAAAGCCATAAATGACATGGCCCCATCCTACCTCAAAGATGCTATAGAACCATATCATCCAAACAGAGCTCTTCGCTCTCAGAATGCCGGCCTTCTGGTGGTGCCAAGAGTCTCTAAAAGTACTGTAGGAGGTAGAGCGTTTAGCTACCAAGCCCCTGTGTTATGGAATCAGCTCCCGACCCATGTTAAATATGCTGACACAGTCTCTTCATTTAAGTCCAGGCTTAAAACGTTCCTCTTCGAAATCGCTTATGGTCAGAGTAGTTAGGAACAGAAAGATAAACCCACAGCTTCAGCTACGCTGCCCTAGGAGTAACTGTGCTGGGGGAAGTATGACAGCTTGAGCACTATCCTCTTCTTCTGACTACTTATGCTATCAAACAATATTTATTTTTTAATTCCACTTGCAAACTGTTCACCGCCTTCTTTTTCTTTCTCTCACTCCTGAGGACCTGTGGACCCAGATGTCCCTCTCCTGGTGAAGTGGTCCCTGCCCCATGTGGACGGTCCCTCATCTGCCTGAAGAGTGGCTCCAGCTCGCCTCCGACGGTGCCTCATCTACCTGAAGAGTGGGTCCAGCTCGCCTCCCACGGTCCCTCATCTGCCTGAGGAGTGGGTCCAGTTCGCCTCCGACGGTCCCTCATCTGCCTGAAGAGTGGGTCCTGCTCGACTCCGACGGTCCCTCATCTGCCTGAAGAGTGGGTCCAGTTCGCCTCAGTCGGTCCCTCATCTGCCTGAAGAGTGGGTCCAGCTCCAGTCTCCTCGTGTCCGTCTGTCCGTCTGTGAGAGTCGGATCTCTCCTTCACTGGAACTCCTCCAGGTTTCTACGCTTTTTTCCCAAAGAGGTTTTTTTTTGTAGTTTTTCCTGGCCGAGAAGGAGAGTCTAAGGACAGAGGACCCTGGGACATCGTCCCTCGCCACCACAGACATTGTCTGACTCCATCGCCACCACAGACATTGTCTGACTTCATCGCCACCACAGACATTGTTGATTCATTTCTCCCTGTGGCCCTCAGAGGCAACTGTTGTTGTGATTTTGGGCCTTACAAAAATAAATTGATTTGATTTGATTTGATTATACTGAGAGTCAAGTGGTGCCTGAGGTTCCTGTACAGGTCTTATACTGAGAGTCATGTGGTGCAGGGGGTTCCTGTACAGGTCTTATACTGAGAGTAATGTGGTGCCTGAGGTTCCTGTACAGGCCTTATACTGAGAGTCATGTGGTGCCGGGGGTTCCTGTACAGGTCTTATACTGAGAGTCATGTGGTGCCTGAGGTTCCTGTACAGGTCTTATACTGAGAGTCATGTGGTGCCGGGGGTTCCTGTACAGGTCTTATACTGAGAGTCATGTGGTGCCAGGGGTTCCTGTACAGGTCTTATGCTGTGAGTCATGTGGTGGTTCCTGTACAGGTCTTATACTGAGAGTCATGTGGTGCCGGGGGTTCCTGTACAGGTATTATACTGAGAGTCATGTGGTGCCGGGGGTTCCTGTACAGGTCTTATACTGAGAGTCATGTGGTGCCGGGGGTTCCTGTACAGGTTTTACACTGAGAGTCATGTGGTGCCGGGGGTTCTTGTACAGGTCTTATACTGAGAGTCATGTGGTGCCGGGGGTTCCTGTACAGGCCTTATACTGAGAGTAATGTGGTACCAGGGGTTCCTGTACAGGTCTTATACTGAGACTCATGTGGTACCAGGGGTTCCTGTACAGGTCTTATACTGAGAGTCATGTGGTCCCAGGGGTTCCTGTACAGGTCTTATACAGAGAGTCATGTGGTGCCTGAGGTTCCTGTACAGGTCTTATACTGAGAGTCATGTGGTGCCGGGGGTTCCTGTACAGGTCTTATACTGAGAGTCATGTGGTGCCGGGGGTTCCTGTACAGGCCTTATACTGAGAGTAATGTGGTGCCTTGGGTTCCTGTACAGGTCTTATACTGAGAGTCATGTGGTGCCGGGGGTTCCTGTACAGGTCTTATACTCAGAGTCATGTGGTTCCGGGGGTTCCTGTACAGGTCTTATACTGAGAGTCATGTGGTGCCTGAGGTTCCTGTACAGGTCTTATACTGAGAGTCATGTGGTGCCGGGGGTTCCTGTACAGGTTTTATACTGAGAGTAATGTGGTGCCGGGGGTTCCTGTACAGGTCTTATACTGAGAGTATAGTGGTGCCGGGGGTTCCTGTACAGGTCTTATACTGAGAGTAATGTGGTACCGGGGGTTCCTGTACAGGCCTTATACTGAGAGTAATGTGGTGCCGGGGGTTCCTGTACAGGTCTTATACTGAGAGTAATGTGGTGCCGGAGGTTCCTGCACAGGCCTTATACTGAGAGTAATGTGGTGCCGGGGGTTCCTGTAAAGGTCCCATACTGAGAGTAATGTGGTACCGGGGTTCCTGTACAGATTTTATACTGAGAGTCATGTGGTGCTGGGGGTTCCTGTACAGGCCTTATACTGAGAGTAATGTGGTGCCGGGGGTTCGTGTACAGGCCTTATACTGAGAGTGATGTGGTGCCGGGGGTTCCTGTACAGGCCTTATACTGAGAGTAATGTGGTTCCGGGGGTTCCTGTACAGGTCCCATACTGAGAGTCATGTGGTGCCGGGGGTTCCTGTACAGGCCTTGTACTGAGAGTAATGTGGTGCCGGGGGTTCCTGTACAGGCCTTATACTGAGAGTAATGTGGTGCCGGGGGTTCCTGTACAGGTCTTATACTGAGAGTCATGTGGTGCCGGGGGTTCCTGTACAGGTCTTATACTGAGAGTCATGTGGTGCTGGGGGTTCCTGTACAGGCCTTATACTGAGAGTAATGTGGTGCCGGGGGTTCCTGTACAGGTCTTATACTGAGAGTAATGTGGTGCCAGAGGTTCCTGTACAGGCCTTATACTGAGAGTAATGTGGTGCCGGGGGTTCCTGTACAGGTCTTATACTGAGAGTCATGTGGTGCCGGGGGTTCCTGTACAGGTCTTATACTGAGAGTCATGTGGTGCTGGGGGTTCCTGTACAGGCCTTATACTGAGAGTAATGTGGTGCCGGGGGTTCCTGTACAGGTCTTATACTGAGAGTAATGTGGTGCCTGAGGTTCCTGTACAGGCCTTATACTGAGAGTCATGTGGTTCCGGTGGTTCCTGTACACGTCTTATACTGAGAGTAATGTGGTTCCGGGGGTTCCTGTACAGGTCCCATACTGAGAGTAATGTGGTACCGCGGGTTCCTGTACACGTCTTATACTGAGAGTAATGTGGTGCCGGGGGTTCCTGTACAGGCCTTATACTGAGAGTAATGTGGTGCCGGGGGTTCCTGTACAGGTCTTATACTGAGAGTAATGTGTTGTCGGGGGTTCCTGTACAGGCCTTATACTGAGAGTCATGTGGTGCCGGGGGTTCCTTTACAGGTCTTATACTGAGAGTCATGTGGTGCCGGGGGTTCCTGTACAGGTCTTATACTGAGAGTCATGTGGTGCCGGGGGTTCCTGTACAGGTCTTATACTGAGAGTAATGTGGTGCCAGGGGTTCCTGTACAGGTCTTATACTGAGAGTCATGTGGTGCCGGGGGTTCCTGTACAGGTCTTATACTGAGAGTCATGTGGTGCCGGGGGTTCCTGTACAGGTCTTATACTGAGAGTCATGTGGTGCCGGGGGTTCCTGTACAGGTCTTATACTGAGAGTCATGTGGTGCCGGGGGTTCCTGTACAGGTCTTATACTGAGAGTAATGTGGTGCCGGGGGTTCCTGTACAGGTCTTATACTGAGAGTAATGTGGTGCCGGGGGTTCCTGTACAGGTCTTATACTGAGAGTCATGTGGTGCCGGGGGTTCCTGTACAGGTCTTATACTGAGAGTCATGTGGTGCCTGAGGTTCATGTACAGGTCTTATACTGAGAGTAATGTGGTGCCGGGGGTTCCTGTACAGGTCTTATAGTGAGAGTAATGTGTTGTCGGGGGTTCCTGTACAGGCCTTATACTGAGAGTAATGTGGTGCCGGGGGTTCCTGTACAGGTCTTATACTGAGAGTCATGTGGTGCCGGGGGTTCCTGTACAGGTCTTATACTGAGAGTCCTGTGGTGCCGGGGGTTCCTGTACACGTCTCATACTGAGAGTAATGTGGTGCCGGGGGTTCCTGTACAGGTCTTATACTGAGAGTAATGTGGTGCCGGGGGTTCTTGTACAGGTCTTATACTGAGAGTAATGTGGTACCGGGGGTTCCTGTACAGGCCTTATACTGAGAGTCATGTGGTGCCTTAGGTTCCTGTACAGGCCTTATACTGAGAGTAATGTGGTGCCGGGGGTTCCTGTACAGGTCTTATACTGAGAGTCATGTGGTGCTGGGGGTTCCTGTACAGGCCTTATACTGAGAGTAATGTGGTGCCGGGGGTTCCTGTACAGGTCTTATACTGAGAGTAATGTGGTGCCTGAGGTTCCTGTACAGGCTTTATACTGAGAGTCATGTGGTTCCGGGGGTTCCTGTACAGGCCTTATACTGAGAGTCATGTAGTGCCGGGGGTTCCTGTACAGGTCTTATACTGAGAGTCATTTGGTGCCGGTGGTTCCTGTGCAGGCCTTATACTGAGATTAATGTGGTGCCGGGGGTTCCTGTACAGGCCTTATACTGAGAGTAATGTTGTGCCGGGGGTTCCTATACAGGTCTTATACTGAGAGTCATGTGGTGCCGGGGGTTCCTGTACAGGTCTTATACTGAGAGTAATGTGTTGTCTGGGGTTCCTGTACAGGTCTTATACTGAGAGTCATGTGGTGCCGGGGGTTCCTGTACAGGTCTTATACTGAGAGTCATGTGGTGCCTGAGGTTCCTGTACAGGTCTTATACTGAGAGTAATGTGGTGCCGGGGGTTCCTGTACAGGTCTTATACAGAGAGTAATGTGGTTCCGGGGGTTCCTGTACAGGTCCCATACTGAGAGTCATGTGGTGCCGGGGGTTCCTGTACAGGCCTTATACTGAGAGTAATGTGGTGCCGGGGGTTCCTGTACAGGCCTTTTACTGAGAGTAATGTGGTGCCGGGGGTTCCTATACAGGTCTTATACTGAGAGTCAAGTGGTGCCTGAGGTTCCTGTACAGGTCTTATACTGAGAGTCATGTGGTGCCGGGGGTTCCTGTACAGGTCTTATATTGAGAGTAATTTGGTGCCGGGGGTTCCTGTACAGGTCTTATACTGAGAGTCATGTTGTGCCGGGGGTTCCTGTACAGGTCTTATACTGAGAGTCATGTGGTGCCTGAGGTTCCTGTACAGGTCTTATACTGAGAGTCATGTGGTGCCGGGGGTTCCTGTACAGGTCTTATACTGAGAGTCATGTGGTGCCTGAGGTTCCTGTACAGGTCTTATACTGAGAGTCATGTGGTGCCGGGGTTTCGTGTACAGGTCTTATACTGAGAGTCATGTGGTGCCGGGGGTTCCTGTACAGGTCTTATACTGAGAGTAATGTGGTGCCGGGGGTTCCTGTACAGGTCTTATACTGAGAGTAATGTGGTGCCGGGGGTTCCTGTACAGGTCTTATACTGAGAGTCATGTGGTGCCGGGGGTTCCTGTACAGGTCTTATACTGAGAGTCATGTGGTGCCTGAGGTTCCTGTACAGGTCTTATACTGAGAGTCATGTGGTGCCGGGGGTTCCTGTACAGGTCTTATACTGAGAGTATAGTGGTGCCGGGGGTTCCTGTACAGGTCTTATACTGAGAGTCATGTGGTGCCGGGGGTTCCTGTACAGGTCTTATACTGAGAGTCATGTGGTGCCTGAGGTTCCTGTACAGGTCTTATACTGAGAGTCCTGTGGTGCCGGGGGTTCCTGTACAGGTCTTATACTGAGAGTAATGTGGTGCCGGGGGTTCCTGTACAGGTCTTATACTGAGAGTATAGTGATGCCGGGGGTTCCTGTACAGGTCTTATACTGAGAGTAATGTGGTACCGGGGGTTCCTGTACAGGCCTTATACTGAGAGTAATGTGGTGCCGGGGGTTCCTGTACAGGTCTTATACTGAGAGTAATGTGGTGCTGGAGGTTCCTGTACAGGCCTTATACTGAGAGTAATGTGGTGCCGGGGGTTCCTGTAAAGGTCCCATACTGAGAGTAATGTGGTACCGGGGTTCCTGTACAGGTCTTATACTGAGAGTCATGTGGCGCTGGGGGTTCCTGTACAGGTCCCATACTGAGAGTCATGTGGTGCCGGGGGTTCCTGTGCAGGCCTTATACTGAGAGTAATGTGTTGCCGGGGGTTCCTGTACAGGCCTTATACTGAGAGTAATGTGGTGCCGGGGGTTCCTGTACAGGTCTTATACTGAGAGTCATGTGGTGCTGGGGGTTCCTGTACAGGCCTTATACTGAGAGTAATGTGGTGCCTGAGGTTCCTGTACAGGTCTTATACTGAGAGTCATGTGGTGCCGGGGGTTCCTGTACAGGTCTTATACTGAGAGTCATGTGGTGCTGGGGGTTCCTGTACAGGCCTTATACTGAGAGTAATGTGGTGCCGGGGGTTCCTGTACAGGTCTTATACTGAGAGTAATGTGGTGCCTGAGGTTCCTGTACAGGCCTTATACTGAGAGTCATGTGGTTCCGGGGGTTCCTGTACAGGCCTTATACTGAGAGTCATGTAGTGCCGGGGGTTCCTGTACAGGTCTTATACTGAGAGTCATGTGGTGCCGGTGGTTCCTGTGCAGGCCTTATACTGAGAGTAATGTGGTGCCGGGGGTTCCTGTACAGGCCTTATACTGAGAGTAATGTGGTGCCGGGGGTTCCTGTACAGGTCTTATACTGAGAGTAATGTGTTGTCTGGGGTTCCTGTACAGGCCTTATACTGAGAGTAATGTGGTGCCGGGGGTTCCTGTAAAAGGTCTTATACTGAGAGTCATGTGGTGCCGGGGGTTCCTGTACAGGTTTTATACTGAGAGTAATGTGGTGCCGGGGGTTCCTGTACAGGTCTCATACTGAGAGTAATGTGGTGCCGGGGGTTCCTGTACAGGTCTTATACTGAGAGTAATGTGGTGCCGGGGGTTCCTGTACAGGTCTTATACTGAGAGTCATGTGGTGCCGGGGGTTCCTGTACAGGTCTAATACTGAGAGTAATGTGGTGCCTGAGGTTCCTGTACAGGCCTTATACTGAGAGTAATGTGGTTCCGGGGGTTCCTGTACAGGTCCCATACTGAGAGTAATATGGTGCCGGGGGTTCCTGTACAGGCCTTATACTGAGAGTAATGTGGTGCCGTGGGTTCCTGTAAAGGTCTTATAATGGGAGTAATGTGGTGCCGGGGGTTCCTGTAAAGGTCTTATACTGAGAGTAATGTGGTGCCGGGGGTTCCTGTACAGGTCTTATACTGAGAGTAATGTGGTGCCGGGGGTACCTGTACAGGTCTTTTACTGAGAGTAATGTGGTGCCGGGGGTTCCTGTACAGGTTTTATACTGAGAGTCATGTGGTGCCGGGGGTTCCTGTACAGGTCTTATACTGAGAGTCATGTGGTGCCAGGGGTTCCTGTACAGGTCTTATACTGAGAGTCATGTGGTGCCAGGGGTTCCTGTACAGGTCTTATACTGAGAGTCATGTGGTGCCTGAGGTTCCTGTACAGGTCTTATACTGAGAGTCATGTGGTGCCGGGGGTTCCTGTACTGGTCTTATACTGAGAGTAATGTGGTGCCGGGGATTCCTGTACAGGTCTTATACTGAGAGTCATGTGGTGCCGGGGGTTCCTGTACAGGTCTTATACTGAGAGTCATGTGGTGCATGAGGTTCCTGTACAGGTCTTATACTGAGAGTCATGTGGTGCCGGGGGTTCCTGTACAGGTCTTATACTGAGAGTAATGTGGTGCCGGGGGTTCCTGTACAGGTCTTATACTGAGAGTAATGTGGTGCCGGGGGTTCCTGTACAGGTCTTATACTGAGAGTAATGTGTTGCCGGGGGTTCCTGTATAGGTCTTATACTGAGAGTCATGTGGTTCCGGGGGTTCCTGTACAGGTCTTATACTGAGAGTAATGTGGTACCGGGGGTTCCTGTACAGGCCTTATACTGAGAGTAATGTGGTGCCGGGGGTTCCTGTACAGGTCTTATACTGAGAGTAATGTGGTGCTGGAGGTTCCTGTACAGGCCTTATACTGAGAGTAATGTGGTGCCGGGGGTTCCTGTAAAGGTCCCATACTGAGAGTAATGTGGTACCGGGGTTCCTGTACAGGTCTTATACTGAGAGTCATGTGGCGCTGGGGGTTCCTGTACAGGTCCCATACTGAGAGTCATGTGGTGCCGGGGGTTCCTGTGCAGGCCTTATACTGAGAGTAATGTGTTGCCGGGGGTTCCTGTACAGGCCTTATACTGAGAGTAATGTGGTGCCGGGGGTTCCTGTACAGGTCTTATACTGAGAGTCATGTGGTGCTGGGGGTTCCTGTACAGGCCTTATACTGAGAGTAATGTGGTGCCTGAGGTTCCTGTACAGGTCTTATACTGAGAGTCATGTGGTGCCGGGGGTTCCTGTACAGGTCTTATACTGAGAGTCATGTGGTGCTGGGGGTTCCTGTACAGGTCTTATACTGAGAGTAATGTGGTGCCGGGGGTTCCTGTACAGGCCTTATACTGAGAGTAATGTGGTGCCGGGGGTTCCTGTACAGGTCTTATACTGAGAGTAATGTGTTGTCTGGGGTTCCTGTACAGGCCTTATACTGAGAGTAATGTGGTGCCGGGGGTTCCTGTAAAAGGTCTTATACTGAGAGTCATGTGGTGCCGGGGGTTCCTGTACAGGTCTTATACTGAGAGTAATGTGGTGCCGGGGGTTCCTGTACAGGTCTCATACTGAGAGTAATGTGGTGCCGGGGGTTCCTGTACAGGTCTTATACTGAGAGTAATGTGGTGCCGGGGGTTCCTGTACAGGTCTTATACTGAGAGTCATGTGGTGCCGGGGGTTCCTGTACAGGTCTAATACTGAGAGTAATGTGGTGCCTGAGGTTCCTGTACAGGCCTTATACTGAGAGTAATGTGGTTCCGGGGGTTCCTGTACAGGTCCCATACTGAGAGTAATATGGTGCCGGGGGTTCCTGTACAGGCCTTATACTGAGAGTAATGTGGTGCCGGGGGTTCCTGTAAAGGTCTTATAATGGGAGTAATGTGGTGCCGGGGGTTCCTGTAAAGGTCTTATACTGAGAGTAATGTGGTGCCGGGGGTTCCTGTACAGGTCTTATACTGAGAGTAATGTGGTGCCGGGGGTACCTGTACAGGTCTTTTACTGAGAGTAATGTGGTGCCGGGGGTTCCTGTACAGGTTTTATACTGAGAGTCATGTGGTGCCGGGGGTTCCTGTACAGGCCTTATACTGAGAGTCATGTGGTGCCAGGGGTTCCTGTACAGGTCTTATACTGAGAGTTATGTGGTGCCAGGGGTTCCTGTACAGGTCTTATACTGAGAGTCATGTGGTGCCAGGGGTTCCTGTACAGGTCTTATACTGAGAGTCATGTGGTGCCTGAGGTTCCTGTACAGGTCTTATACTGAGAGTCATGTGGTGCCGGGGGTTCCTGTACTGGTCTTATACTGAGAGTAATGTGGTGCCGGGGATTCCTGTACAGGTCTTATACTGAGAGTCATGTGGTGCCGGGGGTTCCTGTACAGGTCTTATACTGAGAGTCATGTGGTGCATGAGGTTCCTGTACAGGTCTTATACTGAGAGTCATGTGGTGCCGGGGGTTCCTGTACAGGTCTTATACTGAGAGTAATGTGGTGCCGGGGGTTCCTGTACAGGTCTTATACTGAGAGTAATGTGTTGTCTGGGGTTCCTGTACAGGCCTTATACTGAGAGTAATGTGGTTCCGGGAGTTCCTGTACAGGTCCCATACTGAGATTAATGTGGTACCGGGGGTTCCTGTACACGTCTTATACTGAGAGTAATATGGTGCCGGGGGTTCCTGTACAGGTCTTATACTGAGAGTAATGTGGTGCCGGGGGTTCCTGTACAGGTCTTATACTGAGAGTCATGTGGTGCCAGGGGTTCCTGTACAGGTCTTATACTGAGAGTAATGAGGTGCCGGGGGTTCCTGTAAAGGTCTTATAATGAGAGTAATGTGGTGCCGGGGGTTCCTTTAAAGGTCTTATACTGAGAGTAATGTGGTGCCGGGGGTTCCTGTACAGGTCTTATACTGAGAGTCATGTGGTGCCGGGGGTTCCTGTACAGGTCTTATACTGAGAGTAATGTGGTGCCGGGGGTTCCTGTACAGGTCTTATACTGAGAGTCATGTGGTGCCGGGGGTTCCTGTACAGGTCTTATACTGAGAGTAATGTGGTGCCGGGGGTTCCTGTACAGGTCTTATACTGAGAGTCATGTGGTGCCAGGGGTTCCTGTACAGGTCTTATACTGAGAGTCATGTGGTGCCTGAGGTTCCTGTACAGGTCTTATACTGAGAGTAATGTGGTGCCGGGGGTTCCTGTACAGGTCTTATACTGAGAGTCATGTGGTGCCGGGGGTTCCTGTACAGGTCTTATACTGAGAGTCATGTGGTGCCGGGGGTTCCTGTACAGGTCTTATAGTGAGAGTAATGTGTTGTCGGGGGTTCCTGTACAGGCCTTATACTGAGAGTAATGTGGTGCCGGGGGTTCCTGTACAGGTCTTATACTGAGAGTCATGTGGTGCCGGGGGTTCCTGTACAGGTCTTATACTGAGAGTCCTGTGGTGCCGGGGGTTCCTGTACACGTCTCATACTGAGAGTAATGTGGTGCCGGGGGTTCCTGTACAGGTCTTATACTGAGAGTAATGTGGTGCCGGGGGTTCTTGTACAGGTCTTATACTGAGAGTAATGTGGTACCGGGGGTTCCTGTACAGGCCTTATACTGAGAGTCATGTGGTGCCTTAGGTTCCTGTACAGGCCTTATACTGAGAGTAATGTGGTGCCGGGGGTTCCTGTACAGGTCTTATACTGAGAGTCATGTGGTGCTGGGGGTTCCTGTACAGGCCTTATACTGAGAGTAATGTGGTGCCGGGGGTTCCTGTACAGGTCTTATACTGAGAGTAATGTGGTGCCTGAGGTTCCTGTACAGGCTTTATACTGAGAGTCATGTGGTTCCGGGGGTTCCTGTACAGGCCTTATACTGAGAGTCATGTAGTGCCGGGGGTTCCTGTACAGGTCTTATACTGAGAGTAATGTGGTGCCGGGGGTTCCTGTACAGGTCTTATACAGAGAGTAATGTGGTTCCGGGGGTTCCTGTACAGGTCCCATACTGAGAGTCATGTGGTGCCGGGGGTTCCTGTACAGGCCTTATACTGAGAGTAATGTGGTGCCGGGGGTTCCTGTACAGGCCTTTTACTGAGAGTAATGTGGTGCCGGGGGTTCCTATACAGGTCTTATACTGAGAGTCAAGTGGTGCCTGAGGTTCCTGTACAGGTCTTATACTGAGAGTCATGTGGTGCCGGGGGTTCCTGTACAGGTCTTATATTGAGAGTAATTTGGTGCCGGGGGTTCCTGTACAGGTCTTATACTGAGAGTCATGTTGTGCCGGGGGTTCCTGTACAGGTCTTATACTGAGAGTCATGTGGTGCCTGAGGTTCCTGTACAGGTCTTATACTGAGAGTCATGTGGTGCCGGGGGTTCCTGTACAGGTCTTATACTGAGAGTCATGTGGTGCCTGAGGTTCCTGTACAGGTCTTATACTGAGAGTCATGTGGTGCCGGGGTTTCGTGTACAGGTCTTATACTGAGAGTCATGTGGTGCCGGGGGTTCCTGTACAGGTCTTATACTGAGAGTAATGTGGTGCCGGGGGTTCCTGTACAGGTCTTATACTGAGAGTAATGTGGTGCCGGGGGTTCCTGTACAGGTCTTATACTGAGAGTCATGTGGTGCCGGGGGTTCCTGTACAGGTCTTATACTGAGAGTCATGTGGTGCCTGAGGTTCCTGTACAGGTCTTATACTGAGAGTCATGTGGTGCCGGGGGTTCCTGTACAGGTCTTATACTGAGAGTATAGTGGTGCCGGGGGTTCCTGTACAGGTCTTATACTGAGAGTCATGTGGTGCCGGGGGTTCCTGTACAGGTCTTATACTGAGAGTCATGTGGTGCCTGAGGTTCCTGTACAGGTCTTATACTGAGAGTCCTGTGGTGCCGGGGGTTCCTGTACAGGTCTTATACTGAGAGTAATGTGGTGCCGGGGGTTCCTGTACAGGTCTTATACTGAGAGTATAGTGATGCCGGGGGTTCCTGTACAGGTCTTATACTGAGAGTAATGTGGTACCGGGGGTTCCTGTACAGGCCTTATACTGAGAGTAATGTGGTGCCGGGGGTTCCTGTACAGGTCTTATACTGAGAGTAATGTGGTGCTGGAGGTTCCTGTACAGGCCTTATACTGAGAGTAATGTGGTGCCGGGGGTTCCTGTAAAGGTCCCATACTGAGAGTAATGTGGTACCGGGGTTCCTGTACAGGTCTTATACTGAGAGTCATGTGGCGCTGGGGGTTCCTGTACAGGTCCCATACTGAGAGTCATGTGGTGCCGGGGGTTCCTGTGCAGGCCTTATACTGAGAGTAATGTGTTGCCGGGGGTTCCTGTACAGGCCTTATACTGAGAGTAATGTGGTGCCGGGGGTTCCTGTACAGGTCTTATACTGAGAGTCATGTGGTGCTGGGGGTTCCTGTACAGGCCTTATACTGAGAGTAATGTGGTGCCTGAGGTTCCTGTACAGGTCTTATACTGAGAGTCATGTGGTGCCGGGGGTTCCTGTACAGGTCTTATACTGAGAGTCATGTGGTGCTGGGGGTTCCTGTACAGGCCTTATACTGAGAGTAATGTGGTGCCGGGGGTTCCTGTACAGGTCTTATACTGAGAGTAATGTGGTGCCTGAGGTTCCTGTACAGGCCTTATACTGAGAGTCATGTGGTTCCGGGGGTTCCTGTACAGGCCTTATACTGAGAGTCATGTAGTGCCGGGGGTTCCTGTACAGGTCTTATACTGAGAGTCATGTGGTGCCGGTGGTTCCTGTGCAGGCCTTATACTGAGAGTAATGTGGTGCCGGGGGTTCCTGTACAGGCCTTATACTGAGAGTAATGTGGTGCCGGGGGTTCCTGTACAGGTCTTATACTGAGAGTAATGTGTTGTCTGGGGTTCCTGTACAGGCCTTATACTGAGAGTAATGTGGTGCCGGGGGTTCCTGTAAAAGGTCTTATACTGAGAGTCATGTGGTGCCGGGGGTTCCTGTACAGGTTTTATACTGAGAGTAATGTGGTGCCGGGGGTTCCTGTACAGGTCTCATACTGAGAGTAATGTGGTGCCGGGGGTTCCTGTACAGGTCTTATACTGAGAGTAATGTGGTGCCGGGGGTTCCTGTACAGGTCTTATACTGAGAGTCATGTGGTGCCGGGGGTTCCTGTACAGGTCTAATACTGAGAGTAATGTGGTGCCTGAGGTTCCTGTACAGGCCTTATACTGAGAGTAATGTGGTTCCGGGGGTTCCTGTACAGGTCCCATACTGAGAGTAATATGGTGCCGGGGGTTCCTGTACAGGCCTTATACTGAGAGTAATGTGGTGCCGTGGGTTCCTGTAAAGGTCTTATAATGGGAGTAATGTGGTGCCGGGGGTTCCTGTAAAGGTCTTATACTGAGAGTAATGTGGTGCCGGGGGTTCCTGTACAGGTCTTATACTGAGAGTAATGTGGTGCCGGGGGTACCTGTACAGGTCTTTTACTGAGAGTAATGTGGTGCCGGGGGTTCCTGTACAGGTTTTATACTGAGAGTCATGTGGTGCCGGGGGTTCCTGTACAGGTCTTATACTGAGAGTCATGTGGTGCCAGGGGTTCCTGTACAGGTCTTATACTGAGAGTCATGTGGTGCCAGGGGTTCCTGTACAGGTCTTATACTGAGAGTCATGTGGTGCCTGAGGTTCCTGTACAGGTCTTATACTGAGAGTCATGTGGTGCCGGGGGTTCCTGTACTGGTCTTATACTGAGAGTAATGTGGTGCCGGGGATTCCTGTACAGGTCTTATACTGAGAGTCATGTGGTGCCGGGGGTTCCTGTACAGGTCTTATACTGAGAGTCATGTGGTGCATGAGGTTCCTGTACAGGTCTTATACTGAGAGTCATGTGGTGCCGGGGGTTCCTGTACAGGTCTTATACTGAGAGTAATGTGGTGCCGGGGGTTCCTGCACAGGTCTTATACTGAGAGTAATGTGGTGCCGGGGGTTCCTGTACAGGTCTTATACTGAGAGTAATGTGTTGCCGGGGGTTCCTGTATAGGTCTTATACTGAGAGTCATGTGGTTCCGGGGGTTCCTGTACAGGTCTTATACTGAGAGTAATGTGGTACCGGGGGTTCCTGTACAGGCCTTATACTGAGAGTAATGTGGTGCCGGGGGTTCCTGTACAGGTCTTATACTGAGAGTAATGTGGTGCTGGAGGTTCCTGTACAGGCCTTATACTGAGAGTAATGTGGTGCCGGGGGTTCCTGTAAAGGTCCCATACTGAGAGTAATGTGGTACCGGGGTTCCTGTACAGGTCTTATACTGAGAGTCATGTGGCGCTGGGGGTTCCTGTACAGGTCCCATACTGAGAGTCATGTGGTGCCGGGGGTTCCTGTGCAGGCCTTATACTGAGAGTAATGTGTTGCCGGGGGTTCCTGTACAGGCCTTATACTGAGAGTAATGTGGTGCCGGGGGTTCCTGTACAGGTCTTATACTGAGAGTCATGTGGTGCTGGGGGTTCCTGTACAGGCCTTATACTGAGAGTAATGTGGTGCCTGAGGTTCCTGTACAGGTCTTATACTGAGAGTCATGTGGTGCCGGGGGTTCCTGTACAGGTCTTATACTGAGAGTCATGTGGTGCTGGGGGTTCCTGTACAGGCCTTATACTGAGAGTAATGTGGTGCCGGGGGTTCCTGTACAGGTCTTATACTGAGAGTAATGTGGTGCCTGAGGTTCCTGTACAGGCCTTATACTGAGAGTCATGTGGTTCCGGGGGTTCCTGTACAGGCCTTATACTGAGAGTCATGTAGTGCCGGGGGTTCCTGTACAGGTCTTATACTGAGAGTCATGTGGTGCCGGTGGTTCCTGTGCAGGCCTTATACTGAGAGTAATGTGGTGCCGGGGGTTCCTGTACAGGCCTTATACTGAGAGTAATGTGGTGCCGGGGGTTCCTGTACAGGTCTTATACTGAGAGTAATGTGTTGTCTGGGGTTCCTGTACAGGCCTTATACTGAGAGTAATGTGGTGCCGGGGGTTCCTGTAAAAGGTCTTATACTGAGAGTCATGTGGTGCCGGGGGTTCCTGTACAGGTCTTATACTGAGAGTAATGTGGTGCCGGGGGTTCCTGTACAGGTCTCATACTGAGAGTAATGTGGTGCCGGGGGTTCCTGTACAGGTCTTATACTGAGAGTAATGTGGTGCCGGGGGTTCCTGTACAGGTCTTATACTGAGAGTCATGTGGTGCCGGGGGTTCCTGTACAGGTCTAATACTGAGAGTAATGTGGTGCCTGAGGTTCCTGTACAGGCCTTATACTGAGAGTAATGTGGTTCCGGGGGTTCCTGTACAGGTCCCATACTGAGAGTAATATGGTGCCGGGGGTTCCTGTACAGGCCTTATACTGAGAGTAATGTGGTGCCGGGGGTTCCTGTAAAGGTCTTATAATGGGAGTAATGTGGTGCCGGGGGTTCCTGTAAAGGTCTTATACTGAGAGTAATGTGGTGCCGGGGGTTCCTGTACAGGTCTTATACTGAGAGTAATGTGGTGCCGGGGGTACCTGTACAGGTCTTTTACTGAGAGTAATGTGGTGCCGGGGGTTCCTGTACAGGTTTTATACTGAGAGTCATGTGGTGCCGGGGGTTCCTGTACAGGCCTTATACTGAGAGTCATGTGGTGCCAGGGGTTCCTGTACAGGTCTTATACTGAGAGTTATGTGGTGCCAGGGGTTCCTGTACAGGTCTTATACTGAGAGTCATGTGGTGCCAGGGGTTCCTGTACAGGTCTTATACTGAGAGTCATGTGGTGCCTGAGGTTCCTGTACAGGTCTTATACTGAGAGTCATGTGGTGCCGGGGGTTCCTGTACTGGTCTTATACTGAGAGTAATGTGGTGCCGGGGATTCCTGTACAGGTCTTATACTGAGAGTCATGTGGTGCCGGGGGTTCCTGTACAGGTCTTATACTGAGAGTCATGTGGTGCATGAGGTTCCTGTACAGGTCTTATACTGAGAGTCATGTGGTGCCGGGGGTTCCTGTACAGGTCTTATACTGAGAGTAATGTGGTGCCGGGGGTTCCTGTACAGGTCTTATACTGAGAGTAATGTGTTGTCTGGGGTTCCTGTACAGGCCTTATACTGAGAGTAATGTGGTGCCGGGGGTTCCTGTAAAAGGTCTTATACTGAGAGTAATGTGGTTCCGGGAGTTCCTGTACAGGTCCCATACTGAGATTAATGTGGTACCGGGGGTTCCTGTACACGTCTTATACTGAGAGTAATATGGTGCCGGGGGTTCCTGTACAGGTCTTATACTGAGAGTAATGTGGTGCCGGGGGTTCCTGTACAGGTCTTATACTGAGAGTCATGTGGTGCCAGGGGTTCCTGTACAGGTCTTATACTGAGAGTAATGAGGTGCCGGGGGTTCCTGTAAAGGTCTTATAATGAGAGTAATGTGGTGCCGGGGGTTCCTTTAAAGGTCTTATACTGAGAGTAATGTGGTGCCGGGGGTTCCTGTACAGGTCTTATACTGAGAGTCATGTGGTGCCGGGGGTTCCTGTACAGGTCTTATACTGAGAGTAATGTGGTGCCGGGGGTTCCTGTACAGGTCTTATACTGAGAGTCATGTGGTGCCGGGGGTTCCTGTACAGGTCTTATACTGAGAGTAATGTGGTGCCGGGGGTTCCTGTACAGGTCTTATACTGAGAGTCATGTGGTGCCAGGGGTTCCTGTACAGGTCTTATACTGAGAGTCATGTGGTGCCTGAGGTTCCTGTACAGGTCTTATACTGAGAGTAATGTGGTGCCGGGGGTTCCTGTACAGGTCTTATACTGAGAGTCATGTGGTGCCGGGGGTTCCTGTACAGGTCTTATACTGAGAGTCATGTGGTGCCGGGGGTTCCTGTACAGGTCTTATACTGAGAGTCATGTGGTGCCGGGGGTTCCTGTACAGGTCTTATACTGAGAGTCATGTGGTGCCAGGGGTTCCTGTACAGGTCTTATACTGAGAGTCATGTGGTGTCAGGGGTTCCTGTACAGGTCGTATACTGAGAGTCATGTGGTGCCAGGGGTTCCTGTACAGGTCTTATACTGAGAGTCATGTGGTGCCTGAGGTTCCTGTACAGGTCTTATACTGAGAGTCATGTGGTGCCGGGGGTTCCTGTACAGGTCTTATACTGAGAGTAATATGGTGCCGGGGGTTCCTGTACAGGCCTTATACTGAGAGTAATGTGGTGCCGGGGGTTCCTGTAGAGGTCTTATACTGAGAGTAATTTGGTGCCGGGGATTCCTGTACTGGTCTTGTACTGAGAGTAATGTGGTGCCGGGGGTTCCTGTACAGGCCTTATACTGAGAGTAATGTGGTGCCGGGGGTTCCTGTACAGGTCTTATACTGAGAGTCATGTGGTGCCGGGGGTTCCTGTACAGGCCTTATACTGAGAGTAATGTGGTGCCGGGGGTTCCTGTAAAGGTCCCATACTGAAAGTCATGTGGTGCCGGGGGTTCCTGTACAGGTCTTATACTGAGAGTAATTTGGTGACTGGGGTTCCTGTACAGGTCTTATACTGAGAGTAATTTGGTGACTGGGGTTCCTGTACAGGTCTTATACTGAGAGTCATGTGGTGCCAGGGGTTCCTGTACAGGTTTTATACTGAGAGTCATGTGGTGCCGGGGGTTCCTGTACAGGCCTTATACTGAGAGTCATGTGGTGCCAGGGGTTCCTGTACAGGTCTTATACTGAGAGTCATGTGGTGCCAGGGGTTCTTGTACAGGTCTTATACTGAGAGTCATGTGGTGCCAGGGGTTCCTGTACAGGTCTTATACTGAGAGTCATGTGGTGCCTGAGGTTCCTGTAAAGGTCTTATACTGAGAGTAATATGGTGCCGGGGGTTCCTGTACAGGCCTTATACTGAGAGTAATGTGGTGCCGGGGGTTCCTGTACAGGTCTTATACTGAGAGTAATTTGGTGCCGGGGATTCCTGTACTGGTCTTATACTGAGAGTAATGTGGTGCCGGGGGTTCCTGTACAGGCCTTATACTGAGAGTAATGTGGTGCCGGGGGTTCCTGTACAGGTCTTATACTGAGAGTCATGTGGTGCCGGGGGTTCCTGTACAGGCCTTATACTGAGAGTAATGTGGTGCCGGGGGTTCCTGTAAAGGTCCCATACTGAAAGTCATGTGGTGCCGGGGGTTCCTGTACAGGTCTTATACTGAGAGTCATGTGGTGCCTTAGGTTCCTGTACAGGTCTTATACTGAGAGTAATGAGGTGCCGGGGGTTCCTGTAAAGGTCTTATAATGAGAGTAATGTGGTGCCGGGGGTTCCTTTAAAGGTCTTATACTGAGAGTAATGTGGTGCCGGGGGTTCCTGTACAGGTCTTATACTGAGAGTCATGTGGTGCCGGGGGTTCCTGTACAGGTCTTATACTGAGAGTAATGTGGTGCCGGGGGTTCCTGTACAGGTCTCATACTGAGAGTAATGTGGTGCCGGGGGTTCCTGTACAGGTCTTATACTGAGAGTAATGTGGTGCCGGGGGTTCCTGTACAGGTCTTATACTGAGAGTAATGAGGTGCCGGGGGTTCCTGTAAAGGTCTTATAATGAGAGTAATGTGGTGCCGGGGGTTCCTTTAAAGGTCTTATACTGAGAGTAATGTGGTGCCGGGGGTTCCTGTACAGGTCTTATACTGAAAGTCATGTGGTGCCGGGGGTTCCTGTACAGGTCTTATACTGAGAGTAATGTGGTGCCGGGGGTTCCTGTACAGGTCTCATACTGAGAGTAATGTGGTGCCGGGGGTTCCTGTACAGGTCTTATACTGAGAGTAATGTGGTGCCGGGGGTTCCTGTACAGGTCTTATACTGAGAGTCATGTGGTGCCGGGGGTTCCTGTACAGGTCTAATACTGAGAGTAATGTGGTGCCTGAGGTTCCTGTACAGGCCTTATACTGAGAGTAATGTGGTTCCGGGGGTTCCTGTACAGGTCCCATACTGAGAGTAATATGGTGCCGGGGGTTCCTGTACAGGCCTTATACTGAGAGTAATGTGGTGCCGGGGGTTCCTGTAAAGGTCTTATAATGGGAGTAATGTGGTGCCGGGGGTTCCTGTAAAGGTCTTATACTGAGAGTAATGTGGTGCCGGGGGTTCCTGTACAGGTCTTATACTGAGAGTAATGTGGTGCCGGGGGTACCTGTACAGGTCTTTTACTGAGAGTAATGTGGTGCCGGGGGTTCCTGTACAGGTTTTATACTGAGAGTCATGTGGTGCCGGGGGTTCCTGTACAGGCCTTATACTGAGAGTCATGTGGTGCCAGGGGTTCCTGTACAGGTCTTATACTGAGAGTTATGTGGTGCCAGGGGTTCCTGTACAGGTCTTATACTGAGAGTCATGTGGTGCCAGGGGTTCCTGTACAGGTCTTATACTGAGAGTCATGTGGTGCCTGAGGTTCCTGTACAGGTCTTATACTGAGAGTCATGTGGTGCCGGGGGTTCCTGTACTGGTCTTATACTGAGAGTAATGTGGTGCCGGGGATTCCTGTACAGGTCTTATACTGAGAGTCATGTGGTGCCGGGGGTTCCTGTACAGGTCTTATACTGAGAGTCATGTGGTGCCTGAGGTTCCTGTACAGGTCTTATACTGAGAGTCATGTGGTGCCGGGGGTTCCTGTACAGGTCTTATACTGAGAGTCATGTGGTGCCGGGGGTTCCTGTACAGGTCTTATACTGAGAGTAATGTGGTGCCGGGGGTTCCTGTACAGGTCTCATACTGAGAGTAATGTGTTGCCGGGGGTTCCTGTATAGGTCTTATACTGAGAGTCATGTGGTTCCGGGGGTTCCTGTACAGGTCTTATACTGAGAGTAATGTGGTACCGGGGGTTCCTGTCCACCTCTTTTACTGAGAGTAATGTGGTGCCGGGGGTTCCTGTACAGGTTTTATACTGAGAGTCATGTGGTGCCGGGGGTTCCTGTACAGGTCTTGTACTGAGAGTCATGTGGTGCCAGGGGTTCCTGTACAGGTCTTGTACTGAGAGTAATGTGGTGCCGGAGGTTCCTGTACAGGTCCTATACTAAGAGTAATGTGGTGCCGGGGGTTCCTGTACAGGTCTTATACTGAGAGTAATGTGGTTCCGGGAGTTCCTGTACAGGTCCCATACTGAGATTAATGTGGTACCGGGGGTTCCTGTACACGTCTTATACTGAGAGTAATATGGTGCCGGGGGTTCCTGTACAGGTCTTATACTGAGAGTAATGTGGTACCGGGGGTTCCTGTATAGGCCTTATACAGAGAGTAATGTGGTGCCGGGGGTTCCTGTACAGGTCTTATACTGAGAGTCATGTGGTGCCGGGGGTTCCTGTACAGGTCTTATACTGAGAGTAATGAGGTGCCGGGGGTTCCTGTAAAGGTCTTATAATGAGAGTAATGTGGTGCCGGGGGTTCCTTTAAAGGTCTTATACTGAGAGTAATGTGGTGCCGGGGGTTCCTGTACAGGTCTTATACTGAGAGTCATGTGGTGCCGGGGGTTCCTGTACAGGTCTTATACTGAGAGTAATGTGGTGCCGGGGGTTCCTGTACAGGTCTTATACTGAGAGTCATGTGGTGCCGGGGGTTCCTGTACAGGTCTTATACTGAGAGTAATGTGGTGCCGGGGGTTCCTGTACAGGTCTTATACTGAGAGTCATGTGGTGCCAGGGGTTCCTGTACAGGTCTTATACTGAGAGTCATGTGGTGCCTGAGGTTCCTGTACAGGTCTTATACTGAGAGTAATGTGGTGCCGGGGGTTCCTGTACAGGTCTTATACTGAGAGTAATGTGGTGCCGGGGGTTCCTGTACAGGTCTTATACTGAGAGTCATGTGGTGCCGGGGGTTCCTGTACAGGTCTTATACTGAGAGTCATGTGGTGCCGGGGGTTCCTGTACAGGTCATATACTGAGAGTCATGTGGTGCCAGGGGTTCCTGTACAGGTCTTATACTGAGAGTCATGTGGTGTCAGGGGTTCCTGTACAGGTCGTATACTGAGAGTCATGTGGTGCCAGGGGTTCCTGTACAGGTCTTATACTGAGAGTCATGTGGTGCCAGGGGTTCCTGTACAGGTCTTATACTGAGAGTCATGTGGTGCCAGGGGTTCCTATACAGGTTTTATACTGAGAGTCATGTGGTGCCGTGGGTTCCTCTACAGGCCTTATACTGAGAGTCATGTGGTGCCAGGGGTTCCTGTACAGGTCTCATACTGAGAGTCATGTGGTGCCAGGGGTTCTTGTACAGGTCTTATACTGAGAGTCATGTGGTGCCAGGGGTTCCTGTACAGGTCTTATACTGAGAGTCATGTGGTGCCTGAGGTTCCTGTACAGGTCTTATACTGAGAGTCATGTGGTGCCGGGGGTTCCTGTACAGGTCTTATACTGAGAGTAATATGGTGCCGGGGGTTCCTGTACAGGCCTTATACTGAGAGTAATGTGGTGCCGGGGGTTCCTGTAAAGGTCCCATACTGAAAGTCATGTGGTGCCGGGGGTTCCTGTACAGGTCTTATACTGAGAGTAATTTGGTGACTGGGGTTCCTGTACAGGTCTTATACTGAGAGTAATGAGGTGCCGGGGGTTCCTGTAAAGGTCTTATAATGAGAGTAATGTGGTGCCGGGGGTTCCTTTAAAGGTCTTATACTGAGAGTCATGTGGTGCCAGGGGTTCCTGTACAGGTTTTATACTGAGAGTCATGTGGTGCCGGGGGTTCCTGTACAGGCCTTATACTGAGAGTCATGTGGTGCCAGGGGTTCCTGTACAGGTCTTATACTGAGAGTCATGTGGTGCCAGGGGTTCTTGTACAGGTCTTATACTGAGAGTCATGTGGTGCCAGGGGTTCCTGTACAGGTCCTATACTGAGAGTCATGTGGTGCCTGAGGTTCCTGTACAGGTCTTATACTGAGAGTAATATGGTGCCGGGGGTTCCTGTACAGGCCTTATACTGAGAGTAATGTGGTGCCGGGGGTTCCTGTACAGGTCTTATACTGAGAGTAATTTGGTGCCGGGGATTCCTGTACTGGTCTTATACTGAGAGTAATGTGGTGCCGGGGGTTCCTGTACAGGTCCTATACTGAGAGTCATGTGGTGCCTGAGGTTCCTGTACAGGTCTTATACTGAGAGTAATGTGGTGCCGGGGATTCCTGTACTGGTCTTATACTGAGAGTAATGTGGTGCCGGGGATTCCTGTACTGGTCTTATACTGAGAGTAATTTGGTGCCGGGGATTCCTGTACAGGACTTATACTGAGAGTAATGTGTTGCCGGGGGTTCCTGTATAGGTCTTATACTGAGAGTCATGTGGTTCCGGGGGTTCCTGTACAGGTCTTATACTGAGAGTAATGTGGTACCGGGGGTTCCTGTCCACCTCTTATACTGAGAGTAATGTGGTGCCGGGGGTTCCTGTACAGGCCTTATACTGAGAGTAATGTGGTGCCGGGGGTTCCTGTACAGGTCTTATACTGAGAGTCATGTGGTAACGGGGGTTCCTGTACAGGCCTTGTACTGAGAGTCATGTGGTGCCGTGGGTTCCTGTACAGGTCTTATACTGAGAGTCATGTGGTGCCGGGGGTCCCTGTACAGGTCTTATACTGAGAGTCATGTGGTGCCGGGGGTTCCTGTACAGTTCTTATACTGAGAGTCATGTGGTGCCGGGGGTTCCTGTACAGGTCTTATACTGAGAGTAATGTGGTGCCGGAGGTTCCTGTACAGGCCTTATACTGAGAGTAATGTGGTGCCGGGGGTTCCTGTAAAGGTCCCATACTGAGAGTAATGTGGTACCGGGGGTTCCTGTACAGTTCTTATACTGAGAGTCATGTGGTGCTGGGGGTTCCTGTACAGGCCTTATACTGAGAGTAATGTGGTGCCGGGGGTTCCTGTACAGGTCTCATACTGAGAGTAATGTGGTGCCGGGGGTTCCTGTACAGGTCTTATACTAAGAGTAATGTGGTGCCGGGGGTTCCTGTACAGGTCTTATACTGAGAGTAATGTGGTTCCGGGAGTTCCTGTACAGGTCCCATACTGAGAGTAATGTGGTACCGGGGGTTCCTGTACACGTCTTATACTGAGAGTAATGTGGTGCCGGGGGTTCCTGTACAGGTCTTATACTGAGAGTAATGTGGTGCCGGGGGTTCCTGTACAGGTCTTATACTGAGAGTAATGTGTTGTCGGGGGTTCCTGTACAGGCCTTATACT
This sequence comes from Eucyclogobius newberryi, assembly GCF_026437365.1. NCBI lineage: Eukaryota > Metazoa > Chordata > Actinopteri > Gobiiformes > Gobiidae > Eucyclogobius > Eucyclogobius newberryi. The sequence goes on from NW_027315724.1 coordinate 4,197,907, forward strand.
GAGAGTAATGTGGTGCCGGGGGTTCCTGTACAGGTCTTATACTGAGAGTAATTTGGTGACTGGGGTTCCTGTACTGGTCTTATACTGAGAGTAATGTGGTGCGGGGGTTCCTGTACAGGTCTTATACTGAGAGTCATGTGGTGCCGGGGGTTCCTGTACAGGTCTTATACTGAGAGTCATGTGGTGCGGGGGGTTCCTGTACAGGTCTTATACTGAGAGTAATGTGGTGCCGGGGGTTCCTGTAAAGGTCTTATAATGAGAGTAATGTGGTGCCGGGGGTTCCTGTAAAGGTCTTATACTGAGAGTAATGTGGTGCCGGGGGTTCCTGTACAGGTCTTATACTGAGAGTCATGTGGTGCCGGGGGTACCTGTACAGGTCTTATACTGAGAGTAATTTGGTGACTGGGGTTCCTGTACTGGTCTTATACTGAGAGTAATGTGGTGCCGGGGGTTCCTGTACAGGTCTTATACTGAGAGTCATGTGGTGCCGGGAGTTCCTGTACAGGTCCCATACTGAGAGTAATGTGGTACCGGGGGTTCCTGTACAGGTCTTATACTGAGAGTAATTTGGTGACTGGGGTTCCTGTACTGGTCTTATACTGAGAGTAATGTGGTGCCGGGGGTTCCTGTACAGGTCTTATACTGAGAGTCATGTGGTGCCGGGGGTTCCTGTACAGGTCTTATACTGAGAGTAATATGGTGCCGGGGGTTCCTGTACAGGCCTTATACTGAGAGTAATGTGGTGCCGGGGGTTCCTGTAAAGGTCTTATAATGAGAGTAATGTGGTGCCGGGGGTTCCTGTAAAGGTCTTATACTGAGAGTAATGTGGTGCCGGGGGTTCCTGTACAGGTCTTATACTGAGAGTCATGTGGTGCCGGGGGTACCTGTACAGGTCTTTTACTGAGAGTAATGTGGTGCCGGGGGTTCCTGTACAGGTTTTATACTGAGAGTCATGTGGTGCCGGGGGTTCCTGTACATGTCTTATACTGAGAGTCATGTGGTGCCAGGGGTTCCTGTACAGGTCTTATACTGAGAGTCATGTGGTGCCAGGGGTTCCTGTACAGGTCTTATACTGAGAGTCATGTGGTGCCTGAGGTTCCTGTACAGGTCTTATACTGAGAGTCATGTGGTGCCGGGGGTTCCTGTACAGGTCTTATACTGAGAGTAATGTGGTGCCGGGGGTTCCTGTACAGGTCTTATACTGAGAGTCATGTGGTGCCGGGGGTTCCTGTACAGTTCTTATACTGAGAGTCATGTGGTGCTGGGGGTTCCTGTACAGGTCTTATACTGAGAGTAATGTGGTGCCGGAGGTTCCTGTACAGGCCTTATACTGAGAGTAATGTGGTGCTGGGGGTTCCTGTACAGGTCTTATACTGAGAGTAATGTGGTGCCGGAGGTTCCTGTACAGGCCTTATACTGAGAGTAATGTGGTGCCGGGGGTTCCTGTAAAGGTCCCATACTGAGAGTAATGTGGTACCGGGGGTTCCTGTACAGGTCTTATACTGAGAGTCATGTGGTACCGGGGGTTCCTGTACAGGCCTTATACTGAGAGTAATGTGGTGCCGGGGGTTCCTGTACAGGTCTCATACTGAGAGTAATGTGGTGCCGGGGGTTCCTGTACAGGTCTTATACTAAGAGTAATGTGGTGCCGGGGGTTCCTGTACAGGTCTTATACTGAGAGTAATGTGGTTCCGGGAGTTCCTGTACAGGTCCCATACTGAGAGTAATGTGGTACCGGGGGTTCCTGTACACGTCTTATACTGAGAGTAATGTGGTGCCGGGGGTTCCTGTACAGGTCTTATACTGAGAGTAATGTGGTACCGGGGGTTCCTGTATAGGCCTTATACAGAGAGTAATGTGGTGCCGGGGGTTCCTGTACAGGTCTTATACTGAGAGTCATGTGGTGCCGGGGGTTCCTGTACAGGTCTTATCCTGAGAGTAATGTGGTGCCGGGCGTTCCTGTACAGGTCTTATACTGAGAGTAATGTGTTGTCGGGGGTTCCTGTACAGGCCTTATACTGAGAGTAATGTGGTGCCGAGGGTTCCTGTACAGGTCTTATACTGAAAGTAATTTGGTGACTGGGGTTCCTGTACTGGTCTTATACTGAGAGTAATGTGGTGCCGGGGGTTCCTGTACAAGTCTTATACTGAGAGTCATGTGGTGCCGGGGGTTCCTGTACAGGTCTTATACTGAGAGTCATGTGGTGCCTGAGGTTCCTGTACAGGTCTTATACTGAGAGTCATGTGGTGCCGCGGGTTACTGTACAGGTCTTATACTGAGAGTCATGTGGTGCCTGAGGTTCCTGTACTGGTCTTATACTGAGAGTAATGTGGTGCCAGGGGTTCCTGTACAGGTCTTATACTGAGAGTCATGTGGTGCCTGAGGTTCCTGTACAGGTCTTATACTGAGAGTAATGTGGTGCCGGGGGTTCCTGTACAGATCTTATACTGAGAGTCATGTGGTGCCGGGGGTTCCTGTACAGGTCTTATACTGAGAGTCATGTGGTGCCGGGGGTTCCTGTACAGGTCTTATACTGAGAGTCATGTGGTGCCGGGGGTTCCCGTACAGGTCTTATACTGAGAGTCATGTGGTGCCAGGGGTTCCTGTACAGGTCTTATACTGAGAGTCATGTGGTGCCTGAGGTTCCTGTACAGGTCTTATACTGAGAGTAATGTGGTGCCGGGGGTTCCTGTACAGGTCTTATACTGAGAGTCATGTGGTGCCGGGGGTTCCTGTACAGGTCTTATACTGAGAGTCATGTGGTGCCGGGGGTTCCTGTACAGGTCTTATACTGAGAGTCATGTGGTGCCGGGGGTTCCTGTACAGGTCTTATACTGAGAGTCATGTGGTGCCAGGGGTTCCTGTACAGGTCTTATACTGAGAGTCATGTGGTGTCAGGGGTTCCTGTACAGGTCGTATACTGAGAGTCATGTGGTGCCAGGGGTTCCTGTACAGGTCTTATACTGAGAGTCATGTGGTGCCAGGGGTTCCTGTACAGGTCTTATACTGAGAGTCATGTGGTGCCAGGGGTTCTTGTACAGGTCTTATACTGAGAGTCATGTGGTGCCAGGGGTTCCTGTACAGGTCTTATACTGAGAGTAATGTGGTGCCTGAGGTTCCTGTACAGGTCTTATACTGAGAGTCATGTGGTGCCGGGGGTTCCTGTACAGGCCTTATACTGAGAGTAATGTGGTGCCGGGGGTTCCTGTAGAGGTCTTATACTGAGAGTAATTTGGTGCCGGGGATTCCTGTACAGGTCTTATACTGAGAGTCATGTGGTGCCGGGGGTTCCTGTACAGGCCTTATACTGAGAGTAATGTGGTGCCGGGGGTTCCTGTACAGGTCTTATACTGAGAGTCATGTGGTGCCGGGGGTTCCTGTACAGGCCTTATACTGAGAGTAATGTGGTGCCGGGGGTTCCTGTAAAGGTCCCATACTGAAAGTCATGTGGTGCCGGGGGTTCCTGTACAGGTCTTATACTGAGAGTAATTTGGTGACTGGGGTTCCTGTACAGGTCTTATACTGAGAGTAATGAGGTGCCGGGGGTTCCTGTAAAGGTCTTATAATGAGAGTAATGTGGTGCCGGGGGTTCCTTTAAAGGTCTTATACTGAGAGTCATGTGGTGCCAGGGGTTCCTGTACAGGTTTTATACTGAGAGTCATGTGGTGCCGGGGGTTCCTGTACAGGCCTTATACTGAGAGTCATGTGGTGCCAGGGGTTCCTGTACAGGTCTTATACTGAGAGTCATGTGGTGCCAGGGGTTCTTGTACAGGTCTTATACTGAGAGTCATGTGGTGCCAGGGGTTCCTGTACAGGTCTTATACTGAGAGTCATGTGGTGCCTGAGGTTCCTGTACAGGTCTTATACTGAGAGTCATGTGGTGCCAAGGGTTCCTGTACAGGTCTTATACTGAGAGTAATATGGTGCCGGGATTTCCTGTACAGGCCTTATACTGAGAGTAATGTGGTGCCGGGGGTTCCTGTACAGGTCTTATACTGAGAGTAATTTGGTGCCGGGGATTCCTGTACTGGTCTTATACTGAGAGTAATGTGGTGCCGGGGGTTCCTGTACAGGCCTTATACTGAGAGTAATGTGGTGCCGGGGGTTCCTGTACAGGTCTTATACTGAGAGTCATGTGGTGCCGGGGGTTCCTGTACAGGCCTTATACTGAGAGTAATGTGGTGCCGGGGGTTCCTGTAAAGGTCCCATACTGAAAGTCATGTGGTGCCGGGGGTTCCTGTACAGGTCTTATACTGAGAGTCATGTGGTGCCTTAGGTTCCTGTACAGGTCTTATACTGAGAGTAATGAGGTGCCGGGGGTTCCTGTAAAGGTCTTATAATGAGAGTAATGTGGTGCCGGGGGTTCCTTTAAAGGTCTTATACTGAGAGTCATGTGGTGCCGGGGGTTCCTGTACAGGTTTTATACTGAGAGTCATGTGGTGCCGGGGGTTCCTGTACAGGTCTTATACTGAGAGTCATGTGGTGCCAGGGGTTCCTGTACAGGTCTTATACTGAGAGTCATGTGGTGCCTGAGGTTCCTGTACAGGTCTTATACTGAGAGTCATGTGGTGCCGGGGGTCCCTGTACAGGTCTTATACTGAGAGTAATGTGGTGCCGGGGGTTCCTGTACAGGCCTTATACTGAGAGTAATGTGGTGCCGGGGGTTCCTGTACAGGTCTTATACTGAGAGTCATGTGGTGCCGGGGATTCCTGTACAGGTCTTATACTGAGAGACATGTGGTGCCGGGGGTTCCTGTACAGGCCTTATACTGAGAGTAATGTGGTGCCGGGGGTTCCTGTACAGGTCTTATACTGAGAGTCATGTGGTGCCGGGGGTTCCTGTACAGGCCTTATACTGAGAGTAATGTGGTGCAGGGGGTTCCTGTACAGGTCTTATACTGAGAGTAATTTGGTGACTGGGGTTCCTGTACAGGTCTTATACTGAGAGTAATGAGGTGCCGGGGGTTCCTGTAAAGGTCTTATAATGAGAGTAATGTGGTGCCGGGGGTTCCTTTAAAGGTCTTATACTGAGAGTCATGTGGTGCCAGGGGTTCCTGTACAGGTTTTATACTGAGAGTCATGTGGTGCCGGGGGTTCCTGTACAGGCCTTATACTGAGAGTCATGTGGTGCCAGGGGTTCCTGTACAGGTCTTATAATGAGAGTCATGTGGTGCCAGGGGTTCTTGTACAGGTCTTATACTGAGAGTCATGTGGTGCCAGGGGTTCCTGTACAGGTCTTATACTGAGAGTCATGTGGTGCCTGAGGTTCCTGTACAGGTCTTATACTGAGAGTCATGTGGTGCCGAGGGTTCCTGTACAGGTCTTATACTGAGAGTAATATGGTGCCGGGGGTTCCTGTACAGGCCTTATACTGAGAGTAATGTGGTGCCGGGGGTTCCTGTACAGGTCTTATACTGAGAGTAATTTGGTGCCGGGGATTCCTGTACTGGTCTTATACTGAGAGTAATGTGGTGCCGGGGGTTCCTGTACAGGCCTTATACTGAGAGTAATGTGGTGCCGGGGGTTCCTGTACAGGTCTTATACTGAGAGTCATGTGGTGCCGGGGGTTCCTGTACAGGTCTTATACTGAGAGTCATGTGGTGCCGGGGGTTCCTGTACAGGTCTTATACTGAGAGTAATTTGGTGACTGGGGTTCCTGTACAGGTCTTATACTGAGAGTAATGAGGTGCCGGGGGTTCCTGTAAAGGTCTTATAATGAGAGTAATGTGGTGCCGGGGGTTCCTTTAAAGGTCTTATACTGAGAGTCATGTGGTGCCAGGGGTTCCTGTACAGGTTTTATACTGAGAGTCATGTGGTGCCGGGGGTTCCTGTACAGGCCTTATACTGAGAGTCATGTGGTGCCAGGGGTTCCTGTACAGGTCTTATACTGAGAGTCATGTGGTGCCAGGGGTTCTTGTACAGGTCTTATACTGAGAGTCATGTGGTGCCAGGGGTTCCTGTACAGGTCTTATACTGAGAGTCATGTGGTGCCAGGGGTTCTTGTACAGGTCTTATACTGAGAGTCATGTGGTGCCAGGGGTTCTTGTACAGGTCTTATACTGAGAGTCATGTGGTGCCAGGGGTTCCTGTACAGGTCTTATACTGAGAGTCATGTGGTGCCTGAGGTTCCTGTACAGGTCTTATACTGAGAGTCATGTGGTGCCGAGGGTTCCTGTACAGGTCTTATACTGAGAGTAATATGGTGCCGGGGGTTCCTGTACAGGCCTTATACTGAGAGTAATGTGGTGCCGGGGGTTCCTGTACAGGTCTTATACTGAGAGTAATTTGGTGCCGGGGATTCCTGTACTGGTCTTATACTGAGAGTAATGTGGTGCCGGGTGTTCCTGTACAGGCCTTATACTGAGAGTAATGTGGTGCCGGGGGTTCCTGTACAGGTCTTATACTGAGAGTCATGTGGTGCCGGGGGTTCCTGTACAGGCCTTATACTGAGAGTAATGTGGTGCCGGGGGTTCTGTAAAGGTCCCATACTGAAAGTCATGTGGTGCCGGGGGTTCCTGTACAGGTCTTATACTGAGAGTCATGTAGTGCCTTAGGTTCCTGTACAGGCCTTATACTGAGAGTAATGAGGTGCCGGGGGTTCCTGTAAAGGTCTTATAATGAGAGTAATGTGGTGCCGGGGGTTCCTTTAAAGGTCTTATACTGAAAGTAATTTGGTGACTGGGGTTCCTGTACTGGTCTTATACTGAGAGTAATGTGGTGCCGGGGGTTCCTGTACAAGTCTTATACTGAGAGTCATGTGGTGCCGGGGGTTCCTGTACAGGTCTCATACTGAGAGTCATGTGGTGCCTGAGGTTCCTGTACAGGTCTTATACTGAGAGTCATGTGGTGCCGCGGGTTACTGTACAGGTCTTATACTGAGAGTCATGTGGTGCCTGAGGTTCCTGTACAGGTCTTATACTGAGAGTAATGTGGTGCCAGGGGTTCCTGTACAGGTCTTATACTGAGAGTCATGTGGTGCCTGAGGTTCCTGTACAGGTCTTATACTGAGAGTAATGTGGTGCCGGGGGTTCCTGTACAGGTCTTATACTGAGAGTCATGTGGTGCCGGGGGTTCCTGTACAGGTCTTATACTGAGAGTCATGTGGTGCCGGGGGTTCCTGTACAGGTCTTATACTGAGAGTCATGTGGTGCCGGGGGTTCCTGTACAGGTCTTATACTGAGAGTCATGTGGTGCCAGGGGTTCCTGTACAGGTCTTATACTGAGAGTCATGTGGTGCCTGAGGTTCCTGTACAGGTCTTATACTGAGAGTAATGTGGTGCCGGGGGTTCCTGTACAGGTCTTATACTGAGAGTCATGTTGTGCCGGGGGTTCCTGTACAGGTCTTATACTGAGAGTCATGTGGTGCCGGGGGTTCCTGTACAGGTCTTATACTGAGAGTCATGTGGTGCCGGGGGTTCCTGTACAGGTCTTATACTGAGAGTCATGTGGTGCCAGGGGTTCCTGTACAGTTCTTATACTGAGAGTCATGTGGTGCCAGGGGTTCCTGTACAGGTCGTATACTGAGAGTAATGTGGTGCCAGGGGTTCCTGTACAGGTCTTATACTGAGAGTCATGTGGTGCCAGGGGTTCCTGTACAGGTCTTATACTGAGAGTCATGTGGTGCCAGGGGTTCCTGTACAGGTTTTATACTGAGAGTCATGTGGTGCCGGGGGTTCCTCTACAGGCCTTATACTGAGAGTCATGTGGTGCCAGGGGTTCCTGTACAGGTCTCATACTGAGAGTCATGTGGTGCCAGGGGTTCTTGTACAGGTCTTATACTGAGAGTCATGTGGTGCCAGGGGTTCCTGTACAGGTCTTATACTGAGAGTCATGTGGTGCCTGAGGTTCCTGTACAGGTCTTATACTGAGAGTCATGTGGTGCCGGGGGTTCCTGTACAGGCCTTATACTGAGAGTAATGTGGTGCCGGGGGTTCCTGTACAGGTCTTATACTGAGAGTCATGTGGTGCCGGGGGTTCCTGTACAGGCCTTATACTGAGAGTAATGTGGTGCCGGGGGTTCCTGTAAAGGTCCCATACTGAAAGTCATGTGGTGCCGGGGGTTCCTGTACAGGTCTTATACTGAGAGTAATTTGGTGACTGGGGTTCCTGTACAGGTCTTATACTGAGAGTAATGAGGTGCCGGGGGTTCCTGTAAAGGTCTTATAATGAGAGTAATGTGGTGCCGGGGGTTCCTTTAAAGGTCTTATACTGAGAGTCATGTGGTGCCAGGGGTTCCTGTACAGGTTTTATACTGAGAGTCATGTGGTGCCGGGGGTTCCTGTACAGGCCTTATACTGAGAGTCATGTGGTGCCAGGGGTTCCTGTACAGGTCTTATACTGAGAGTCATGTGGTGCCAGGGGTTCTTGTACAGGTCTTATACTGAGAGTCATGTGGTGCCAGGGGTTCCTGTACAGGTCTTATACTGAGAGTCATGTGGTGCCTGAGGTTCCTGTACAGGTCTTATACTGAGAGTCATGTGGTGCCTGAGGTTCCTGTACAGGTCTTATACTGAGAGTCATGTGGTGCCGGGGGTTCCTGTACTGGTCTTATACTGAGAGTAATGTGGTGCCGGGGGTTCCTGTACAGGCCTTATACTGAGAGTAATGTGGTGCCGGGGGTTCCTGTACAGGTCTTATACTGAGAGTCATGTGGTGCCGGGGGTTCCTGTACAGGCCTTATACTGAGAGTAATGTGGTGCCGGGGGTTCCTGTAAAGGTCCCATACTGAAAGTCATGTGGTGCCGGGGGTTCCTGTACAGGTCTTATACTGAGAGTCATGTGGTGCCTTAGGTTCCTGTACAGGTCTTATACTGAGAGTAATGAGGTGCCGGGGGTTCCTGTAAAGGTCTTATAATGAGAGTAATGTGGTGCCGGGGGTTCCTTTAAAGGTCTTATACTGAGAGTAATGTGGTGCCGGGGGTTCCTGTACAGGTCTTATACTGAGAGTAATGTGGTGCCGGGGGTACCTGTACAGGTCTTTTACCGAGAGTAATGTGGTGCCGGGGGTTCCTGTACAGGTTTTATACTGAGAGTCATGTGGTGCCGGGGGTTCCTGTACAGGTCTTATACTGAGAGTCATGTGGTGCCAGGGGTTCCTGTACAGGTCTTATACTGAGAGTCATGTGGTGCCAGGGGTTCCTGTACAGGTCTTATACTGAGAGTCATGTGGTGCCGGGGGTCCCTGTACAGGTCTTATACTGAGAGTAATGTGGTGCCGGGGGTTTCTGTACAGGCCTTATACTGAGAGTAATGTGGTGCCGGGGGTTCCTGTACAGGTCTTATACTGAGAGTCATGTGGTGCCGGGGATTCCTGTACAGGTCTTATACTGAGAGTCATGTGGTGCCGGGGGTTCCTGTACAGGCCTTATACTGAGAGTAATGTGGTGCCGGGGGTTCCTGTACAGGTCTTATACTGAGAGTCATGTGGTGCCGGGGGTTCCTGTACAGGCCTTATACTGAGAGTAATGTGGTGCCGGGGGTTCCTGTACAGGTCTTATACTGAGAGTAATTTGGTGACTGGGGTTCCTGTACAGGTCTTATACTGAGAGTAATGAGGTGCCGGGGGTTCCTGTAAAGGTCTTATAATGAGAGTAATGTGGTGCCGGGGGTTCCTTTAAAGGTCTTATACTGAGAGTCATGTGGTGCCAGGGGTTCCTGTACAGGTCTTATACTGAGAGTCATGTGGTGCCAGGGGTTCCTGTACAGGTCTTATACTGAGAGTCATGTGGTGCCTGAGGTTCCTGTACAGGTCTTATACTGAGAGTCATGTGGTGCCGAGGGTTCCTGTACAGGTCTTATACTGAGAGTAATATGGTGCCGGGGGTTCCTGTACAGGCCTTATACTGAGAGTAATGTGGTGCCGGGGGTTCCTGTACAGGTCTTATACTGAGAGTAATTTGGTGCCGGGGATTCCTGTACTGGTCTTATACTGAGAGTAATGTGGTGCCGGGGGTTCCTGTACAGGCCTTATACTGAGAGTAATGTGGTGCCGGGGGTTCCTGTACAGGTCTTATACTGAGAGTCATGTGGTGCCGGGGGTTCCTGTACAGGCCTTATACTGAGAGTAATGTGGTGCCGGGGGTTCCTGTAAAGGTCCCATACTGAAAGTCATGTGGTGCCGGGGGTTCCTGTACAGGTCTTATACTGAGAGTCATGTGGTGCCTTAGGTTCCTGTACAGGCCTTATACTGAGAGTAATGAGGTGCCGGGGGTTCCTGTAAAGGTCTTATAATGAGAGTAATGTGGTGCCGGGGGTTCCTTTAAAGGTCTTATACTGAGAGTAATGTGGTGCCGGGGGTTCCTGTACAGGTCTTATACTGAGAGTAATGTGGTGCCGGGGGTACCTGTACAGGTCTTTTACCGAGAGTAATGTGATGCCGGGGGTTCCTGTACAGGTTTTATACTGAGAGTCATGTGGTGCCGGGGGTTCCTGTACAGGTCTTATACTGAGAGTCATGTGGTGCCAGGGGTTCCTGTACAGGTCTTATACTGAGAGTCATGTGGTGCCTGAGGTTCCTGTACAGGTCTTATACTGAGAGTCATGTGGTGCCGGGGGTCCCTGTACAGGTCTTATACTGAGAGTAATGTGGTGCCGGGGGTTCCTGTACAGGCCTTATACTGAGAGTAATGTGGTGCCGGGGGTTCCTGTACAGGTCTTATACTGAGAGTCATGTGGTGCCGGGGATTCCTGTACAGGTCTTATACTGAGAGTCATGTGGTGCCGGGGGTTCCTGTACAGGTCTTATACTGAGAGTCATGTGGTGCAGGGGATTCCTGTACTGGTCTTATACTGAGAGTAATGTGTTGCCGGGGGTTCCTGTATAGGTCTTATACTGAGAGTCATGTGGTTCCGGGGGTTCCTGTACAGGTCTTATACTGAGAGTAATGTGGTACCGGGGGTTCCTGTCCACGTCTTATACTGAGAGTAATGTGGTGCCGGGGGTTCCTGTACAGGTCTTATACTGAGAGTAATGTGGTGCAGGGGATTCCTGTACTGGTCTTATACTGAGAGTAATGTGTTGCCGGGGGTTCCTGTATAGGTCTTATACTGAGAGTCATGTGGTTCCGGGGGTTCCTGTACAGGTCTTATACTGAGAGTAATGTGGTACCGGGGGTTCCTGTACAGGTCTTATACTGAGAGTAATGTGGTACCGGGGGTTCCTGTATAGGTCTTATACTGAGAGTCATGTGGTTCCGGGGGTTCCTGTACAGGTCTTATACTGAGAGTCATGTGGTTCCGGGGGTTCCTGTACAGGTCTTATACTGAGAGTAATGTGGTACCGGGGGTTCCTGTCCACGTCTTATACTGAGAGTCATGTGGTTCCGGGGGTTCCTGTACAGGTCTTATACTGAGAGTAATGTGGTGCCGGGGGTTCCTGTACAGGTCTTATACTGAGAGTAATGTGGTGCAGGGGATTCCTGTACTGGTCTTATACTGAGAGTAATGTGTTGCCGGGGGTTCCTGTATAGGTCTTATACTGAGAGTCATGTGGTTCCGGGGGTTCCTGTACAGGTCTTATACTGAGAGTAATGTGGTACCGGGGGTTCCTGTCCAGGTCTTATACTGAGAGTAATGTGGTGCCGGGGGTTCCTGTACAGGCCTTATACTGAGAGTAATGTGGTGCCGGGGGTTCCTGTAAAGGTCTTATACTGAGAGTAATGTCGTGCCGGGGGTACCTGAACAGGTCTTATACTGAGAGTCAGGTGGTGCTGGGGGTTCCTGTACAGGTCTTATACTGAGAGTAATGTGGTGCCGGAGGTTCCTGTACAGGCCTTATACTGAGAGTAATGTGGTGCCGGGGGTTCCTGTAAAGGTCCCATACTGAGAGTAATGTGGTACCGGGGGTTCCTGTACAGGCCTTATACTGAGAGTAATGTGGTGCCGGGGGTTCCTGTAAAGGTCCCATACTGAGAGTAATGTGGTACCGGGGGTTCCTGTACAGTTCTTATACTGAGAGTCATGTGGTGCTGGGGGTTCCTGTACAGGCCTTATACTGAGAGTAATGTGGTGCCGGGGATTCCTGTACAGGTCTCATACTGAGAGTAATGTGGTGCCGGGGGTTCCTGTACAGGTCTTATACTAAGAGTAATGTGGTGCCGGGGGTTCCTGTACAGGTCTTATACTGAGAGTCATGTGGTTCCGGGAGTTCCTGTACAGGTCCCATACTGAGAGTAATGTGGTACCGGGGGTTCCTGTACACGTCTTATACTGAGAGTAATGTGGTGCCGGGGGTTCCTGTACAGGTCTTATACTGAGAGTAATGTGGTACCGGGGGTTCCTGTATAGGCCTTATACAGAGAGTAATGTGGTGCCGGGGGTTCCTGTACAGGTCTTATACTGAGAGTAATGTGGTGCCGGGGGTTCCTGTACAGGTCTTATACTGAGAGTAATGTGGTGCCGGGGGTTCCTGTACAGGTCTTATACTGAGAGTAATGTGTTGTCGGGGGTTCCTGTACAGGCCTTATACTGAGAGTAATGTGGTGCCGGGGGTTCCTGTACAGGTCTTATACTGAGAGTAATTTGGTGACTGGGGTTCCTGTACTGGTCTTATACTGAGAGTAATGTGGTGCCGGGGGTTCCTGTACAGGTCTTATACTGAGAGTCATGTGGTGCTGGGGGTTCCTGTACAGGTCTTATACTGAGAGTCATGTGGTGCCTGAGGTTCCTGTACAGGTCTTATACTGAGAGTCATGTGGTGCCGCGGGTTACTGTACAGGTCTTATACTGAGAGTTATGTGGTGCCAGGGGTTCCTGTACAGGTCTTATAATGAGAGTCATGTGGTGCCTGAGGTTCCTGTACAGGTCTTATACTGAGAGTAATGTGGTGCCGGGGGTTCCTGTACAGGTCTTATACTGAGAGTCATGTGGTGCCGGGGGTTCCTGTACAGGTCTTATACTGAGAGTCATGTGGTGCCGGGGGTTCCTGTACAGGTCTTATACTGAGAGTCATGTGGTGCCGGGGGTTCCTGTACAGGTCTTATACTGAGAGTCATGTGGTGCCAGGGGTTCCTGTACAGGTCTTATACTGAGAGTCATGTGGTGCCAGGGGTTCCTGTACAGGTCTTATACTGAGAGTCATGTGGTGTCAGGGGTTCCTGTACAGGTCTTATACTGAGAGTCATGTGGTGCCAGGGGTTCCTGTACAGGTCTTATACTGAGAGTCATGTGGTGCCAGGGGTTCCTGTACAGGTCTTATACTGAGAGTCATGTGGTGCCAGGGGTTCCTGTACAGGTTTTATACTGAGAGTCATGTGGTGCCGGGGGTTCCTGTACAGGCCTTATACTGAGAGTCATGTGGTGCCAGGGGTTCCTGTACAGGTCTTATACTGAGAGTCATGTGGTGCCAGGGGTTCCTGTACAGGTCTTATACTGAGAGTCATGTGGTGCCAGGGGTTCCTGTACAGGTCTTATACTGAGAGTCATGTGGTGCCTGAGGTTCCTGTACAGGTCTTATACTGAGAGTCATGTGGTGCCGGGGGTTCCTGTACAGGTCTTATACTGAGAGTCATGTGGTGCCGGGGGTTCCTGTACAGGTCTTATACTGAGAGTAATGTGGTGCCGGGGGTTCCTGTACAGGTCTTATACTGAGAGTAATTTGGTGCCGGGGATTCCTGTACTGGTCTTATACTGAGAGTAATGTGGTGCCGGGGGTTCCTGTACAGGCCTTATACTGAGAGTAATGTGGTGCCGGGGGTTCCTGTACAGGTCTTATACTGAGAGTCATGTGGTGCCGGGGGTTCCTGTACAGGCCTTATACTGAGAGTAATGTGGTGCCGGGGGTTCCTGTAAAGGTCCCATACTGAAAGTCATGTGGTGCCGGGGGTTCCTGTACAGGTCTTATACTGAGAGTCATGTGGTGCCTCAGGTTCCTGTACAGGTCTTATACTGAGAGTCATGTGGTGCCGGGGGTTCCTGTACAGGTCTTATACTGAGAGTAATGTGGTGCCGGGGGTTCCTGTAAAGGTCCCATACTGAGAGTCATGTGGTGCCGGGGGTTCCTGTACAGGTCTTATACTGAGAGTCATGTGGTGCTGGGGGTTCCTGTACAGGCCTTATACTGAGAGTCATGTGGTGCCTGAGGTTCCTGTACAGGTCTTATACTGAGAGTCATGTGGTGCCGGGGGTTCCTGTACAGGTCTTATACTAAGAGTCATGTGGTGCCGGGGGTTCCTGTACAGGTCTTATACTGAGAGTAATGTGGTGCCGGGGGTTCCTGTACAGGTCTTATACTGAGAGTAATTTGGTGCCGGGGATTCCTGTACTGGTCTTATACTGAGGGGGACATGGAATGTCACCTCGCTGGGGGGGAAAGAGCCTGAGCTTGTGCGGGAGGTTGAGCGCTACGACTAGATATAGTCGGCCTCACCTCCACGCACAGTTTGGGCTCTGGAACCCGACTCCTTGAGAGGGGCTGGACGCTCCACTTCTCTGGTGTTGCCCGCGGGGAGAGGCGGCGGGCCGGTGTGGGCTTGCTTATAGCCCCTCAGCTCAGCCGCCACGTGTTGGAGTTTACCCCAGTGAACGAGAGGGTCACGTCCCTCCGCCTTCAGGTGGGGGACAGGTCTCTCACTGTTGTGGCGGCCTACGGGCCGAACAGCAGTGCAGAGTACCCGGCCTTCTTGGAATCCTTGGGAGGGGTACTGGACAGTGCACCGACCGGGGACTCCGTTGTTCTACTGGGGGACTTCAACGGACTTCATGTGGTGCCGGGGGTTCCTGTACAGGTCTTATACTGAGAGTCATGTGGTGCCGGAGGTTCCTGTACAGGCCTTATACTGAGAGTCATGTGGTGCCGTGGGTTCCTGTACAGGTCTTATACTGAGAGTCATGTGGTGCCGGGGGTTCCTGTACAGGTCTTATACTGAGAGTCATGTGGTGCCGGGGGTTCCTGTACAGTTCTTATACTGAGAGTCATGTGGTGCTGGGGGTTCCTGTACAGGTCTTATACTGAGAGTAATGTGGTGCCGGAGGTTCCTGTACAGGCCTTATACTGAGAGTAATGTGGTGCCGGGGGTTCCTGTAAAGGTCCCATACTGAGAGTAATGTGGTACCGGGGGTTCCTGTACAGTTCTTATACTGAGAGTCATGTGGTGCTGGGGGTTCCTGTACAGGCCTTATACTGAGAGTAATGTGGTGCCGGGGGTTCCTGTACAGGTCTCATACTGAGAGTAATGTGGTGCCGGGGGTTCCTGTACAGGTCTTATACTAAGAGTAATGTGGTGCCGGGGGTTCCTGTACAGGTCTTATACTGAGAGTCATGTGGTTCCGGGAGTTCCTGTACAGGTCCCATACTGAGAGTAATGTGGTACCGGGGGTTCCTGTACACGTCTTATACTGAGAGTAATGTGGTGTCGGGGGTTCCTGTACAGGTCTTATACTGAGAGTAATGTGGTACCGGGGGTTCCTGTATAGGCCTTATACAGAGAGTAATGTGGTGCCGGGGGTTCCTGTACAGGTCTTATACTGAGAGTCATGTGGTGCCGGGGGTTCCTGTACAGGTCTTATACTGAGAGTAATGTGGTGCCGGGGGTTCCTGTACAGGTCTTATACTGAGAGTAATGTGTTGTCGGGGGTTCCTGTACAGGCCTTATACTGAGAGTAATGTGGTGCCGGGGGTTCCTGTACAGGTCTTATACTGAGAGTAATTTGGTGACTGGGGTTCCTGTACTGGTCTTATACTGAGAGTAATGTGGTGTCGGGGGTTCCCGTACAGGTCTTATACTGAGAGTCATGTGGTGCTGGGGGTTCCTGTACAGGTCTTATACTGAGAGTCATGTGGTGCCTGAGGTTCCTGTACAGGTCTTATACTGAGAGTCATGTGGTGCCGCGGGTTACTGTACAGGTCTTATACTGAGAGTTATGTGGTGCCAGGGGTTCCTGTACAGGTCTTATAATGAGAGTCATGTGGTGCCTGAGGTTCCTGTACAGGTCTTATACTGAGAGTAATGTGGTGCCGGGGGTTCCTGTACAGGTCTTATACTGAGAGTCATGTGGTGCCGGGGGTTCCTGTACAGGTCTTATACTGAGAGTCATGTGGTGCCGGGGGTTCCTGTACAGGTCTTATACTGAGAGTCATGTGGTGCCGGGGGTTCCTGTACAGGTCTTATACTGAGAGTCATGTGGTGCCAGGGGTTCCTGTACAGGTCTTATACTGAGAGTCATGTGGTGCCAGGGGTTCCTGTACAGGTCTTATACTGAGAGTCATGTGGTGTCAGGGGTTCCTGTACAGGTCTTATACTGAGAGTCATGTGGTGCCAGGGGTTCCTGTACAGGTCTTATACTGAGAGTCATGTGGTGCCAGGGGTTCCTGTATAGGTCTTATACTGAGAGTCATGTGGTGCCAGGGGTTCCTGTACAGGTTTTATACTGAGAGTCATGTGGTGCCGGGGGTTCCTGTACAGGCCTTATACTGAGAGTCATGTGGTGCCAGGGGTTCCTGTACAGGTCTTATACTGAGAGTCATGTGGTGCCAGGGGTTCCTGTACAGGTCTTATACTGAGAGTCATGTGGTGCCAGGGGTTCCTGTACAGGTCTTATACTGAGAGTCATGTGGTGCCTGAGGTTCCTGTACAGGTCTTATACTGAGAGTAATGTGGTGCCGGGGGTTCCTGTACAGGTCTTATACTGAGAGTAATTTGGTGCCGGGGATTCCTGTACTGGTCTTATACTGAGAGTAATGTGGTGCCGGGGGTTCCTGTACAGGCCTTATACTGAGAGTAATGTGGTGCCGGGGGTTCCTGTACAGGTCTTATACTGAGAGTCATGTGGTGCCGGGGGTTCCTGTACAGGTCTTATACTGAGAGTCATGTGGTGCCGGGGGTTCCTGTACAGTTCTTATACTGAGAGTCATGTGGTGCTGGGGGTTCCTGTACAGGTCTTATACTGAGAGTAATGTGGTGCCGGAGGTTCCTGTACAGGCCTTATACTGAGAGTAATGTGGTGCCGGGGGTTCCTGTAAAGGTCCCATACTGAGAGTAATGTGGTACCGGGGGTTCCTGTACAGGCCTTATACTGAGAGTAATGTGGTGCCGGGGGTTCCTGTAAAGGTCCCATACTGAGAGTAATGTGGTACCGGGGGTTCCTGTACAGTTCTCATACTGAGAGTCATGTGGTGCTGGGGGTTCCTGTACAGGCCTTATACTGAGAGTAATGTGGTGCCGGGGATTCCTGTACAGGTCTCATACTGAGAGTAATGTGGTGCCGGGGGTTCCTGTACAGGTCTTATACTAAGAGTAATGTGGTGCCGGGGGTTCCTGTACAGGTCTTATACTGAGAGTCATGTGGTTCCGGGAGTTCCTGTACAGGTCCCATACTGAGAGTAATGTGGTACCGGGGGTTCCTGTACACGTCTTATACTGAGAGTAATGTGGTGTCGGGGGTTCCTGTACAGGTCTTATACTGAGAGTAATGTGGTACCGGGGGTTCCTGTATAGGCCTTATACAGAGAGTAATGTGGTGCCGGGGGTTCCTGTACAGGTCTTATACTGAGAGTCATGTGGTGCCGGGGGTTCCTGTACAGGTCTTATACTGAGAGTAATGTGGTGCCGGGGGTTCCTGTACAGGTCTTACACTGAGAGTAATGTGTTGTCGGGGGTTCCTGTACAGGCCTTATACTGAGAGTAATGTGGTGCCGGGGGTTCCTGTACAGGTCTTATACTGAGAGTAATTTGGTGACTGGGGTTCCTGTACTGGTCTTATACTGAGAGTAATGTGGTGCCGGGGGTTCCTGTACAGGTCTTATACTGAGAGTCATGTGGTGCTGGGGGTTCCTGTACAGGTCTTATACTGAGAGTCATGTGGTGCCTGAGGTTCCTGTACAGGTCTTATACTGAGAGTCATGTGGTGCCGCGGGTTACTGTACAGGTCTTATACTGAGAGTTATGTGGTGCCAGGGGTTCCTGTACAGGTCTTATAATGAGAGTCATGTTGTGCCTGAGGTTCCTGTACAGGTCTTATACTGAGAGTAATGTGGTGCCGGGGGTTCCTGTACAGGTCTTATACTGAGAGTCATGTGGTGCCGGGGGTTCCTGTACAGGTCTTATACTGAGAGTCATGTGGTGCCGGGGGTTCCTGTACAGGTCTTATACTGAGAGTCATGTGGTGCCGGGGGTTCCTGTACAGGTCTTATACTGAGAGTCATGTGGTGCCAGGGGTTCCTGTACAGGTCTTATACTGAGAGTCATGTGGTGCCAGGGGTTCCTGTACAGGTCTTATACTGAGAGTCATGTGGTGCCGGGGGTTCCTGTACAGGTCTTATACTAAGAGTAATGTGGTGCCGGGGGTTCCTGTACAGGTCTTATACTGAGAGTCATGTGGTTCCAGGAGTTCCTGTATAGGTCCCATACTGAGAGTAATGTGGTACCGGGGGTTCCTGTACACGTCTTATACTGAGAGTAATGTGGTGTCGGGGGTTCCTGTACAGGTCTTATACTGAGAGTAATGTGGTGCCGTGGGTTCCTGTACAGGTCTTATACTGAGAGTAATGTGTTGTCGGGGGTTCCTGTACAGGCCTTATACTGAGAGTAATGTGGTGCCGGGGGTTCCTGTACAGGTCTTATACTGAGAGTAATTTGGTGACTGGGGTTCCTGTACTGGTCTTATACTGAGAGTAATGTGGTGCCGGGGGTTCCTGTACAGGTCTTATACTGAGAGTCATGTGGTGCTGGGGGTTCCTGTACAGGTCTTATACTGAGAGTCATGTGGTGCCTGAGGTTCCTGTACAGGTCTTATACTGAGAGTCATGTGGTGCCGCGGGTTACTGTACAGGTCTTATACTGAGAGTTATGTGGTGCCAGGGGTTCCTGTACAGGTCTTATAATGAGAGTCATGTGGTGCCTGAGGTTCCTGTACAGGTCTTATACTGAGAGTAATGTGGTGCCGGGGGTTCCTGTACAGGTCTTATACTGAGAGTCATGTGGTGCCTGAGGTTCCTGTACAGGTCTTATACTGAGAGTCATGTGGTGCCGCGGGTTACTGTACAGGTCTTATACTGAGAGTTATGTGGTGCCAGGGGTTCCTGTACGGGTCTTATAATGAGAGTCATGTGGTGCCTGAGGTTCCTGTACAGGTCTTATACTGAGAGTAATGTGGTGCCGGGGGTTCCTGTACAGGTCTTATACTGAGAGTCATGTGGTGCCGGGGGTTCCTGTACAGGTCTTATACTGAGAGTCATGTGGTGCCGGGGGTTCCTGTACAGGTCTTATACTGAGAGTCATGTGGTGCCGGGGGTTCCTGTACAGGTCTTATACTGAGAGTCATGTGGTGCCAGGGGTTCCTGTACAGGTCTTATACTGAAAGTCATGTGGTGCCAGGGGTTCCTGTACAGGTCTTATACTGAGAGTCATGTGGTGTCAGGGGTTCCTGTACAGGTCTTATACTGAGAGTCATGTGGTGCCAGGGGTTCCTGTACAGGTCTTATACTGAGAGTCATGTGGTGCCAGGGGTTCCTGTACAGGTCTTATACTGAGAGTCATGTGGTGCCAGGGGTTCCTGTACAGGTTTTATACTGAGAGTCATGTGGTGCCGGGGGTTCCTGTACAGGCCTTATACTGAGAGTCATGTGGTGCCAGGGGTTCCTGTACAGGTCTTATACTGAGAGTCATGTGGTGCCAGGGGTTCCTGTACAGGTCTTATACTGAGAGTCATGTGGTGCCAGGGGTTCCTGTACAGGTCTTATACTGAGAGTCATGTGGTGCCTGAGGTTCCTGTACAGGTCTTATACTGAGAGTAATGTGGTGCCGGGGGTTCCTGTACAGGTCTTATACTGAGAGTAATTTGGTGCCGGGGATTCCTGTACTGGTCTTTTACTGAGAGTAATGTGGTGCCGGGGGTTCCTGTACAGGCCTTATACTGAGAGTAATGTGGTGCCGGGGGTTCCTGTACAGGTCTTATACTGAGAGTCATGTGGTGCCGGGGGTTCCTGTACAGGTCTTATACTGAGAGTCATGTGGTGCTGGGGGTTCCTGTACAGGTCTTATACTGAGAGTAATGTGGTGCCGGAGGTTCCTGTACAGGCCTTATACTGAGAGTAATGTGGTGCCGGGGGTTCCTGTAAAGGTCCCATACTGAGAGTAATGTGGTACCGGGGGTTCCTGTACAGGCCTTATACTGAGAGTAATGTGGTGCCGGGGGTTCCTGTAAAGGTCCCATACTGAGAGTAATGTGGTACCGGGGGTTCCTGTACAGTTCTTATACTGAGAGTCATGTGGTGCTGGGGGTTCCTGTACAGGCCTTATACTGAGAGTAATGTGGTGCCGGGGGTTCCTGTACAGGTCTCATACTGAGAGTAATGTGGTGCCGGGGGTTCCTGTACAGGTCTTATACTAAGAGTAATGTGGTGCCGGGGGTTCCTGTACAGGTCTTATACTGAGAGTCATGTGGTTCCGGGAGTTCCTGTACAGGTCCCATACTGAGAGTAATGTGGTACCGGGGGTTCCTGTACACGTCTTATACTGAGAGTAATGTGGTGTCGGGGGTTCCTGTACAGGTCTTATACTGAGAGTAATGTGGTACCGGGGGTTCCTGTATAGGCCTTATACAGAGAGTAATGTGGTGCCGGGGGTTCCTGTACAGGTCTTATACTGAGAGTCATGTGGTGCCGGGGGTTCCTGTACAGGTCTTATACTGAGAGTAATGTGGTGCCGGGGGTTCCTGTACAGGTCTTATACTGAGAGTAATGTGTTGTCGGGGGTTCCTGTACAGGCCTTATACTGAGAGTAATGTGGTGCCGGGGGTTCCTGTACAGGTCTTATACTGAGAGTAATTTGGTGACTGGGGTTCCTGTACTGGTCTTATACTGAGAGTAATGTGGTGCCGGGGGTTCCTGTACAGGTCTTATACTGAGAGTCATGTGGTGCTGGGGGTTCCTGTACAGGTCTTATACTGAGAGTCATGTGGTGCCTGAGGTTCCTGTACAGGTCTTATACTGAGAGTCATGTGGTGCCGCGGGTTACTGTACAGGTCTTATACTGAGAGTTATGTGGTGCCAGGGGTTCCTGTACAGGTCTTATAATGAGAGTCATGTGGTGCCTGAGGTTCCTGTACAGGTCTTATACTGAGAGTAATGTGGTGCCGGGGGTTCCTGTACAGGTCTTATACTGAGAGTCATGTGGTGCCGGGGGTTCCTGTACAGGTCTTATACTGAGAGTCATGTGGTGCCGGGGGTTCCTGTACAGGTCTTATACTGAGAGTCATGTGGTGCCGGGGGTTCCTGTACAGGTCTTATACTGAGAGTCATGTGGTGC
Source organism: Eucyclogobius newberryi (assembly GCF_026437365.1). Lineage (NCBI taxonomy): Eukaryota > Metazoa > Chordata > Actinopteri > Gobiiformes > Gobiidae > Eucyclogobius > Eucyclogobius newberryi. The sequence goes on from NW_027315724.1 coordinate 4,219,150, forward strand.
CAGGGGTTCCTGTACAGGTCTTATACTGAGAGTCATGTGGTGCCAGGGGTTCCTGTACAGGTCTTATACTGAGAGTCATGTGGTGTCAGGGGTTCCTGTACAGGTCTTATACTGAGAGTCATGTGGTGCCAGGGGTTCCTGTACAGGTCTTATACTGAGAGTCATGTGGTGCCAGGGGTTCCTGTACAGGTCTTATACTGAGAGTCATGTGGTGCCAGGGGTTCCTGTACAGGTTTTATACTGAGAGTCATGTGGTGCCGGGGGTTCCTGTACAGGCCTTATACTGAGAGTCATGTGGTGCCAGGGGTTCCTGTACAGGTCTTATACTGAGAGTCATGTGGTGCCAGGGGTTCCTGTACAGGTCTTATACTGAGAGTCATGTGGTGCCAGGGGTTCCTGTACAGGTCTTATACTGAGAGTCATGTGGTGCCTGAGGTTCCTGTACAGGTCTTATACTGAGAGTCATGTGGTGCCGGGGGTTCCTGTACAGGTCTTATACTGAGAGTAATGTGGTGTCGGGGGTTCCTGTACAGGTCTTATACTGAGAGTAATTTGGTGCCGGGGATTCCTGTACTGGTCTTATACTGAGAGTAATGTGGTGCCGGGGGTTCCTGTACAGGTCTTATACTGAGAGTCATGTGGTGCCGGGGGTTCCTGTACAGGCCTTATACTGAGAGTAATGTGGTGCCGGGGGTTCATGTAAAGGTCCCATACTGAGAGTAATGTGGTACCAGGGGTTCCTGTACAGGCCTTATACTGAGAGTAATGTGGTGCCGGGGGTTCCTGTAAAGGTCCCATACTGAGAGTAATGTGGTACCGGGGGTTCCTGTACAGTTCTTATACTGAGAGTCATGTGGTGCTGGGGGTTCCTGTACAGGTCTTATACTGAGAGTAATGTGGTGCCGGGGGTTCCTGTACAGGTCTTATACTGAGAGTCATGTGGTTCCGGGAGTTCCTGTACAGGTCCCATACTGAGAGTAATGTGGTACCGGGGGTTCCTGTACACGTCTTATACTGAGAGTAATGTGGTGTCGGGGGTTCCTGTACAGGTCTTATACTGAGAGTAATGTGGTACCGGGGGTTCCTGTATAGGCCTTATACAGAGAGTAATGTGGTGCCGGGGGTTCCTGTACAGGTCTTATACTGAGAGTCATGTGGTGCCGGGGGTTCCTGTACAGGTCTTATACTGAGAGTAATGTGGTGCCGGGGGTTCCTGTACAGGTCTTATACTGAGAGTAATGTGTTGTCGGGGGTTCCTGTACAGGCCTTATACTGAGAGTAATGTGGTGCCGGGGGTTCCTGTACAGGTCTTATACTGAGAGTAATTTGGTGACTGGTGTTCCTGCACTGGTCTTATACTGAGAGTAATGTGGTGCCGGGGGTTCCTGTACAGGTCTTATACTGAGAGTCATGTGGTGCTGGGGGTTCCTGTACAGGTCTTATACTGAGAGTCATGTGGTGCCTGAGGTTCCTGTACAGGTCTTATACTGAGAGTCATGTGGTGCCGCGGGTTACTGTACAGGTCTTATACTGAGAGTTATGTGGTGCCAGGGGTTCCTGTACAGGTCTTATAATGAGAGTCATGTGGTGCCTGAGGTTCCTGTACAGGTCTTATACTGAGAGTAATGTGGTGCCGGGGGTTCCTGTACAGGTCTTATACTGAGAGTCATGTGGTGCCGGGGGTTCCTGTACAGGCCTTCTACTGAGAGTAATGTGGTGCCGGGGGTTCCTGTACAGGTCTTATACTGAGAGTCATGTGGTGCCGGGGGTTCCTGTACAGGCCTTATACTGAGAGTAATGTGGTGCCGGGGGTTCCTGTACAGGTCTTATACTGAGAGTAATTTGGTGACTGGGGTTCCTGTACAGGTCTTATACTGAGAGTAATGAGGTGCCGGGGGTTCCTGTAAAGGTCTTATAATGAGAGTAATGTGGTGCCGGGGGTTCCTTTAAAGGTCTTATACTGAGAGTCATGTGGTGCCAGGGGTTCCTGTACAGGTCTTATACTGAGAGTCATGTGGTGCCAGGGGTTCCTGTACAGGTCTTATACTGAGAGTCATGTGGTGCCTGAGGTTCCTGTACAGGTCTTATACTGAGAGTCATGTGGTGCCGAGGGTTCCTGTACAGGTCTTATACTGAGAGTAATATGGTGCCGGGGGTTCCTGTACAGGCCTTATACTGAGAGTAATGTGGTGCCGGGGGTTCCTGTACAGGTCTTATACTGAGAGTAATTTGGTGCCGGGGATTCCTGTACTGGTCTTATACTGAGAGTAATGTGGTGCCGGGGGTTCCTGTACAGGCCTTATACTGAGAGTAATGTGGTGCCGGGGGTTCCTGTACAGGTCTTATACTGAGAGTCATGTGGTGCCGGGGGTTCCTGTACAGGCCTTATACTGAGAGTAATGTGGTGCCGGGGGTTCCTGTAAAGGTCCCATACTGAAAGTCATGTGGTGCCGGGGGTTCCTGTACAGGTCTTATACTGAGAGTCATGTGGTGCCTTAGGTTCCTGTACAGGCCTTATACTGAGAGTAATGAGGTGCCGGGGGTTCCTGTAAAGGTCTTATAATGAGAGTAATGTGGTGCCGGGGGTTCCTTTAAAGGTCTTATACTGAGAGTAATGTGGTGCCGGGGGTTCCTGTACAGGTCTTATACTGAGAGTAATGTGGTGCCGGGGGTACCTGTACAGGTCTTTTACCGAGAGTAATGTGGTGCCGGGGGTTCCTGTACAGGTTTTATACTGAGAGTCATGTGGTGCCAGGGGTTCCTGTACAGGTCTTATACTGAGAGTCATGTGGTGCCTGAGGTTCCTGTACAGGTCTTATACTGAGAGTCATGTGGTGCCGGGGGTTCCTGTACAGGTTTTATACTGAGAGTCATGTGGTGCCGGGGGTTCCTGTACAGGTCTTATACTGAGAGTCATGTGGTGCCAGGGGTTCCTGTACAGGTCTTATACTGAGAGTCATGTGGTGCCTGAGGTTCCTGTACAGGTCTTATACTGAGAGTCATGTGGTGCCGGGGGTCCCTGTACAGGTCTTATACTGAGAGTAATGTGGTGCCGGGGGTTCCTGTACAGGCCTTATACTGAGAGTAATGTGGTGCCGGGGGTTCCTGTACAGGTCTTATACTGAGAGTCATGTGGTGCCGGGGATTCCTGTACAGGTCTTATACTGAGAGTCATGTGGTGCCGGGGGTTCCTGTACAGGTCTTATACTGAGAGTCATGTGGTGCAGGGGATTCCTGTACTGGTCTTATACTGAGAGTAATGTGTTGCCGGGGGTTCCTGTATAGGTCTTATACTGAGAGTCATGTGGTTCCGGGGGTTCCTGTACAGGTCTTATACTGAGAGTAATGTGGTACCGGGGGTTCCTGTCCACGTCTTATACTGAGAGTAATGTGGTGCCGGGGGTTCCTGTACAGGTCTTATACTGAGAGTAATGTGGTGCAGGGGATTCCTGTACTGGTCTTATACTGAGAGTAATGTGTTGCCGGGGGTTCCTGTATAGGTCTTATACTGAGAGTCATGTGGTTCCGGGGGTTCCTGTACAGGTCTTATACTGAGAGTAATGTGGTACCGGGGGTTCCTGTACAGGTCTTATACTGAGAGTAATGTGGTACCGGGGGTTCCTGTATAGGTCTTATACTGAGAGTCATGTGGTTCCGGGGGTTCCTGTACAGGTCTTATACTGAGAGTCATGTGGTTCCGGGGGTTCCTGTACAGGTCTTATACTGAGAGTAATGTGGTACCGGGGGTTCCTGTCCACGTCTTATACTGAGAGTCATGTGGTTCCGGGGGTTCCTGTACAGGTCTTATACTGAGAGTAATGTGGTACCGGGGGTTCCTGTCCACGTCTTATACAGAGAGTAATGTGGTGCCGGGGGTTCCTGTACAGGTCTTATACTGAGAGTAATGTGGTGCAGGGGATTCCTGTACTGGTCTTATACTGAGAGTAATGTGTTGCCGGGGGTTCCTGTATAGGTCTTATACTGAGAGTCATGTGGTTCCGGGGGTTCCTGTACAGGTCTTATACTGAGAGTAATGTGGTACCGGGGGTTCCTGTCCAGGTCTTATACTGAGAGTAATATGGTGCCGGGGGTTCCTGTACAGGCCTTATACTGAGAGTAATGTGGTGCCGGGGGTTCCTGTAAAGGTCTTATACTGAGAGTAATGTGGTGCCGGGGGTACCTGAACAGGTCTTATACTGAGAGTCAGGTGGTGCTGGGGGTTCCTGTACAGGTCTTATACTGAGAGTAATGTGGTGCCGGAGGTTCCTGTACAGGCCTTATACTGAGAGTAATGTGGTGCCGGGGGTTCCTGTAAAGGTCCCATACTGAGAGTAATGTGGTACCGGGGGTTCCTATACAGGCCTTATACTGAGAGTAATGTGGTGCCGGGGGTTCCTGTAAAGGTCCCATACTGAGAGTAATGTGGTACCGGGGGTTCCTGTACAGTTCTTATACTGAGAGTCATGTGGTGCTGGGGGTTCCTGTACAGGCCTTATACTGAGAGTAATGTGGTGCCGGGGATTCCTGTACAGGTCTCATACTGAGAGTAATGTGGTGCCGGGGGTTCCTGTACCGGTCTTATACTAAGAGTAATGTGGTGCCGGGGGTTCCTGTACAGGTCTTATACTGAGAGTCATGTGGTTCCGGGAGTTCCTGTACAGGTCCCATACTGAGAGTAATGTGGTACCGGGGGTTCCTGTACACGTCTTATACTGAGAGTAATGTGGTGCCGGGGGTTCCTGTACAGGTCTTATACTGAGAGTAATGTGGTACCGGGGGTTCCTGTATAGGCCTTATACAGAGAGTAATGTGGTGCCGGGGGTTCCTGTACAGGTCTTATACTGAGAGTAATGTGGTGCCGGGGGTTCCTGTACAGGTCTTATACTGAGAGTAATGTGGTGCCGGGGGTTCCTGTACAGGTCTTATACTGAGAGTAATGTGTTGTCGGGGGTTCCTGTACAGGCCTTATACTGAGAGTAATGTGGTGCCGGGGGTTCCTGTACAGGTCTTATACTGAGAGTAATTTGGTGACTGGGGTTCCTGTACTGGTCTTATACTGAGAGTAATGTGGTGCCGGGGGTTCCTGTACAGGTCTTATACTGAGAGTCATGTGGTGCTGGGGGTTCCTGTACAGGTCTTATACTGAGAGTCATGTGGTGCCTGAGGTTCCTGTACAGGTCTTATACTGAGAGTCATGTGGTGCCGCGGGTTACTGTACAGGTCTTATACTGAGAGTTATGTGGTGCCAGGGGTTCCTGTACAGGTCTTATAATGAGAGTCATGTGGTGCCTGAGGTTCCTGTACAGGTCTTATACTGAGAGTAATGTGGTGCCGGGGGTTCCTGTACAGGTCTTATACTGAGAGTCATGTGGTGCCGGGGGTTCCTGTACAGGTCTTATACTGAGAGTCATGTGGTGCCGGGGGTTCCTGTACAGGTCTTATACTGAGAGTCATGTGGTGCCGGGGGTTCCTGTACAGGTCTTATACTGAGAGTCATGTGGTGCCAGGGGTTCCTGTACAGGTCTTATACTGAGAGTCATGTGGTGCCAGGGGTTCCTGTACAGGTCTTATACTGAGAGTCATGTGGTGTCAGGGGTTCCTGTACAGGTCTTATACTGAGAGTCATGTGGTGCCAGGGGTTCCTGTACAGGTCTTATACTGAGAGTCATGTGGTGCCAGGGGTTCCTGTACAGGTCTTATACTGAGAGTCATGTGGTGCCAGGGGTTCCTGTACAGGTTTTATACTGAGAGTCATGTGGTGCCGGGGGTTCCTGTACAGGCCTTATACTGAGAGTCATGTGGTGCCAGGGGTTCCTGTACAGGTCTTATACTGAGAGTCATGTGGTGCCAGGGGTTCCTGTACAGGTCTTATACTGAGAGTCATGTGGTGCCAGGGGTTCCTGTACAGGTCTTATACTGAGAGTCATGTGGTGCCTGAGGTTCCTGTACAGGTCTTATACTGAGAGTCATGTGGTGCCGGGGGTTCCTGTACAGGTCTTATACTGAGAGTCATGTGGTGCCGGGGGTTCCTGTACAGGTCTTATACTGAGAGTAATGTGGTGCCGGGGGTTCCTGTACAGGTCTTATACTGAGAGTAATTTGGTGCCGGGGATTCCTGTACTGGTCTTATACTGAGAGTAATGTGGTGCCGGGGGTTCCTGTACAGGCCTTATACTGAGAGTAATGTGGTGCCGGGGGTTCCTGTACAGGTCTTATACTGAGAGTCATGTGGTGCCGGGGGTTCCTGTACAGGCCTTATACTGAGAGTAATGTGGTGCCGGGGGTTCCTGTAAAGGTCCCATACTGAAAGTCATGTGGTGCCGGGGGTTCCTGTACAGGTCTTATACTGAGAGTCATGTGGTGCCTCAGGTTCCTGTACAGGTCTTATACTGAGAGTCATGTGGTGCCGGGGGTTCCTGTACAGGTCTTATACTGAGAGTAATGTGGTGCCGGGGGTTCCTGTAAAGGTCCCATACTGAGAGTCATGTGGTGCCGGGGGTTCCTGTACAGGTCTTATACTGAGAGTCATGTGGTGCTGGGGGTTCCTGTACAGGCCTTATACTGAGAGTCATGTGGTGCCTGAGGTTCCTGTACAGGTCTTATACTGAGAGTCATGTGGTGCCGGGGGTTCCTGTACAGGTCTTATACTAAGAGTCATGTGGTGCCGGGGGTTCCTGTACAGGTCTTATACTGAGAGTAATGTGGTGCCGGGGGTTCCTGTACAGGTCTTATACTGAGAGTAATTTGGTGCCGGGGATTCCTGTACTGGTCTTATACTGAGGGGGACATGGAATGTCACCTCGCTGGGGGGGAAAGAGCCTGAGCTTGTGCGGGAGGTTGAGCGCTACGACTAGATATAGTCGCATCACCTCCACGCACAGTTTGGGCTCTGGAACCCGACTCCTTGAGAGGGGCTGGACGCTCCACTTCTCTGGTGTTGCCCGCGGGGAGAGGCGGCGGGCCGGTGTGGGCTTGCTTATAGCCCCTCAGCTCAGCCGCCACGTGTTGGAGTTTACCCCAGTGAACGAGAGGGTCACGTCCCTCCGCCTTCGGGTGGGGGACAGGTCTCTCACTGTTGTGGCGGCCTACGGGCCGAACAGCAGTGCAGAGTACCCGGCCTTCTTGGAATCCTTGGGAGGGGTACTGGACAGTGCACCGACCGGGGACTCCGTTGTTCTACTGGGGGACTTCAACGGACTTCATGTGGTGCCGGGGGTTCCTGTACAGGTCTTATACTGAGAGTCATGTGGTGCCGGAGGTTCCTGTACAGGCCTTATACTGAGAGTCATGTGGTGCCGTGGGTTCCTGTAAAGGTCCCATACTGAGAGTAATGTGGTACCGGGGGTTCCTGTACAGTTCTTATACTGAGAGTCATGTGGTGCTGGGGGTTCCTGTACAGGCCTTATACTGAGAGTAATGTGGTACCGGGGGTTCCTGTCCACGTCTTATACTGAGAGTCATGTGGTTCCGGGGGTTCCTGTACAGGTCTTATACTGAGAGTAATGTGGTACCGGGGGTTCCTGTCCACGTCTTATACAGAGAGTAATGTGGTGCCGGGGGTTCCTGTACAGGTCTTATACTGAGAGTAATGTGGTGCAGGGGATTCCTGTACTGGTCTTATACTGAGAGTAATGTGTTGCCGGGGGTTCCTGTATAGGTCTTATACTGAGAGTCATGTGGTTCCGGGGGTTCCTGTACAGGTCTTATACTGAGAGTAATGTGGTACCGGGGGTTCCTGTCCAGGTCTTATACTGAGAGTAATGTGGTGCCGGGGGTTCCTGTACAGGCCTTATACTGAGAGTAATGTGGTGCCGGGGGTTCCTGTAAAGGTCTTATACTGAGAGTAATGTGGTGCCGGGGGTACCTGAACAGGTCTTATACTGAGAGTCAGGTGGTGCTGGGGGTTCCTGTACAGGTCTTATACTGAGAGTAATGTGGTGCCGGAGGTTCCTGTACAGGCCTTATACTGAGAGTAATGTGGTGCCGGGGGTTCCTGTAAAGGTCCCATACTGAGAGTAATGTGGTACCGGGGGTTCCTGTACAGGCCTTATACTGAGAGTAATGTGGTGCCGGGGGTTCCTGTAAAGGTCCCATACTGAGAGTAATGTGGTACCGGGGGTTCCTGTACAGTTCTTATACTGAGAGTCATGTGGTGCTGGGGGTTCCTGTACAGGCCTTATACTGAGAGTAATGTGGTGCCGGGGATTCCTGTACAGGTCTCATACTGAGAGTAATGTGGTGCCGGGGGTTCCTGTACCGGTCTTATACTAAGAGTAATGTGGTGCCGGGGGTTCCTGTACAGGTCTTATACTGAGAGTCATGTGGTTCCGGGAGTTCCTGTACAGGTCCCATACTGAGAGTAATGTGGTACCGGGGGTTCCTGTACACGTCTTATACTGAGAGTAATGTGGTGCCGGGGGTTCCTGTACAGGTCTTATACTGAGAGTAATGTGGTACCGGGGGTTCCTGTATAGGCCTTATACAGAGAGTAATGTGGTGCCGGGGGTTCCTGTACAGGTCTTATACTGAGAGTAATGTGGTGCCGGGGGTTCCTGTACAGGTCTTATACTGAGAGTAATGTGGTGCCGGGGGTTCCTGTACAGGTCTTATACTGAGAGTAATGTGTTGTCGGGGGTTCCTGTACAGGCCTTATACTGAGAGTAATGTGGTGCCGGGGGTTCCTGTACAGGTCTTATACTGAGAGTAATTTGGTGACTGGGGTTCCTGTACTGGTCTTATACTGAGAGTAATGTGGTGCCGGGGGTTCCTGTACAGGTCTTATACTGAGAGTCATGTGGTGCTGGGGGTTCCTGTACAGGTCTTATACTGAGAGTCATGTGGTGCCTGAGGTTCCTGTACAGGTCTTATACTGAGAGTCATGTGGTGCCGCGGGTTACTGTACAGGTCTTATACTGAGAGTTATGTGGTGCCAGGGGTTCCTGTACAGGTCTTATAATGAGAGTCATGTGGTGCCTGAGGTTCCTGTACAGATCTTATACTGAGAGTAATGTGGTGCCGGGGGTTCCTGTACAGGTCTTATACTGAGAGTCATGTGGTGCCGGGGGTTCCTGTACAGGTCTTATACTGAGAGTCATGTGGTGCCGGGGGTTCCTGTACAGGTCTTATACTGAGAGTCATGTGGTGCCGGGGGTTCCTGTACAGGTCTTATACTGAGAGTCATGTGGTGCCAGGGGTTCCTGTACAGGTCTTATACTGAGAGTCATGTGGTGCCAGGGGTTCCTGTACAGGTCTTATACTGAGAGTCATGTGGTGCCAGGGGTTCCTGTACAGGTTTTATACTGAGAGTCATGTGGTGCCGGGGGTTCCTGTACAGGCCTTATACTGAGAGTCATGTGGTGCCAGGGGTTCCTGTACAGGTCTTATACTGAGAGTCATGTGGTGCCAGGGGTTCCTGTACAGGTCTTATACTGAGAGTCATGTGGTGCCAGGGGTTCCTGTACAGGTCTTATACTGAGAGTCATGTGGTGCCTGAGGTTCCTGTACAGGTCTTATACTGAGAGTCATGTGGTGCCGGGGGTTCCTGTACAGGTCTTATACTGAGAGTCATGTGGTGCCGGGGGTTCCTGTACAGGTCTTATACTGAGAGTAATGTGGTGCCGGGGGTTCCTGTACAGGTCTTATACTGAGAGTAATTTGGTGCCGGGGATTCCTGTACTGGTCTTATACTGAGAGTAATGTGGTGCCGGGGGTTCCTGTACAGGCCTTATACTGAGAGTAATGTGGTGCCGGGGGTTCCTGTACAGGTCTTATACTGAGAGTCATGTGGTGCCGGGGGTTCCTGTACAGGCCTTATACTGAGAGTAATGTGGTGCCGGGGGTTCCTGTAAAGGTCCCATACTGAAAGTCATGTGGTGCCGGGGGTTCCTGTACAGGTCTTATACTGAGAGTCATGTGGTGCCTCAGGTTCCTGTACAGGTCTTATACTGAGAGTCATGTGGTGCCGGGGGTTCCTGTACAGGTCTTATACTGAGAGTAATGTGGTGCCGGGGGTTCCTGTAAAGGTCCCATACTGAGAGTCATGTGGTGCCGGGGGTTCCTGTACAGGTCTTATACTGAGAGTCATGTGGTGCTGGGGGTTCCTGTACAGGCCTTATACTGAGAGTCATGTGGTGCCTGAGGTTCCTGTACAGGTCTTATACTGAGAGTCATGTGGTGCCGGGGGTTCCTGTACAGGTCTTATACTAAGAGTCATGTGGTGCCGGGGGTTCCTGTACAGGTCTTATACTGAGAGTAATGTGGTGCCGGGGGTTCCTGTACAGGTCTTATACTGAGAGTAATTTGGTGCCGGGGATTCCTGTACTGGTCTTATACTGAGGGGGACATGGAATGTCACCTCGCTGGGGGGGAAAGAGCCTGAGCTTGTGCGGGAGGTTGAGCGCTACGACTAGATATAGTCGGCCTCACCTCCACGCACAGTTTGGGCTCTGGAACCCGACTCCTTGAGAGGGGCTGGACGCTCCACTTCTCTGGTGTTGCCCGCGGGGAGAGGCGGCGGGCCGGTGTGGGCTTGTTTATAGCCCCTCAGCTCAGCCGCCACGTGTTGGAGTTTACCCCAGTGAACGAGAGGGTCACGTCCCTCCGCCTTCGGGTGGGGGACAGGTCTCTCACTGTTGTGGCGGCCTACGGGCCGAACAGCAGTGCAGAGTACCCGGCCTTCTTGGAATCCTTGGGAGGGGTACTGGACAGTGCACCGACCGGGGACTCCGTTGTTCTACTGGGGGACTTCAACGGACTTCATGTGGTGCCGGGGGTTCCTGTACAGGTCTTATACTGAGAGTCATGTGGTGCCGGAGGTTCCTGTACAGGCCTTATACTGAGAGTCATGTGGTGCCGTGGGTTCCTGTACAGGTCTTATACTGAGAGTCATGTGGTGCCGGGGGTTCCTGTACAGGTCTTATACTGAGAGTCATGTGGTGCCGGGGGTTCCTGTACAGTTCTTATACTGAGAGTCATGTGGTGCTGGGGGTTCCTGTACAGGTCTTATACTGAGAGTAATGTGGTGCCGGAGGTTCCTGTACAGGCCTTATACTGAGAGTAATGTGGTGCCGGGGGTTCCTGTAAAGGTCCCATACTGAGAGTAATGTGGTACCGGGGGTTCCTGTACAGTTCTTATACTGAGAGTCATGTGGTGCTGGGGGTTCCTGTACAGGCCTTATACTGAGAGTAATGTGGTGCCGGGGGTTCCTGTACAGGTCTCATACTGAGAGTAATGTGGTGCCGGGGGTTCCTGTACAGGTCTTATACTAAGAGTAATGTGGTGCCGGGGGTTCCTGTACAGGTCTTATACTGAGAGTCATGTGGTTCCGGGAGTTCCTGTACAGGTCCCATACTGAGAGTAATGTGGTACCGGGGGTTCCTGTACACGTCTTATACTGAGAGTAATGTGGTGTCGGGGGTTCCTGTACAGGTCTTATACTGAGAGTAATGTGGTACCGGGGGTTCCTGTATAGGCCTTATACAGAGAGTAATGTGGTGCCGGGGGTTCCTGTACAGGTCTTATACTGAGAGTCATGTGGTGCCGGGGGTTCCTGTACAGGTCTTATACTGAGAGTAATGTGGTGCCGGGGGTTCCTGTACAGGTCTTATACTGAGAGTAATGTGTTGTCGGGGGTTCCTGTACAGGCCTTATACTGAGAGTAATGTGGTGCCGGGGGTTCCTGTACAGGTCTTATACTGAGAGTAATTTGGTGACTGGGGTTCCTGTACTGGTCTTATACTGAGAGTAATGTGGTGCCGGGGGTTCCCGTACAGGTCTTATACTGAGAGTCATGTGGTGCTGGGGGTTCCTGTACAGGTCTTATACTGAGAGTCATGTGGTGCCTGAGGTTCCTGTACAGGTCTTATACTGAGAGTCATGTGGTGCCGCGGGTTACTGTACAGGTCTTATACTGAGAGTTATGTGGTGCCAGGGGTTCCTGTACAGGTCTTATAATGAGAGTCATGTGGTGCCTGAGGTTCCTGTACAGGTCTTATACTGAGAGTAATGTGGTGCCGGGGGTTCCTGTACAGGTCTTATACTGAGAGTCATGTGGTGCCGGGGGTTCCTGTACAGGTCTTATACTGAGAGTCATGTGGTGCCGGGGGTTCCTGTACAGGTCTTATACTGAGAGTCATGTGGTGCCGGGGGTTCCTGTACAGGTCTTATACTGAGAGTCATGTGGTGCCAGGGGTTCCTGTACAGGTCTTATACTGAGAGTCATGTGGTGCCAGGGGTTCCTGTACAGGTCTTATACTGAGAGTCATGTGGTGTCAGGGGTTCCTGTACAGGTCTTATACTGAGAGTCATGTGGTGCCAGGGGTTCCTGTACAGGTCTTATACTGAGAGTCATGTGGTGCCAGGGGTTCCTGTATAGGTCTTATACTGAGAGTCATGTGGTGCCAGGGGTTCCTGTACAGGTTTTATACTGAGAGTCATGTGGTGCCGGGGGTTCCTGTACAGGCCTTATACTGAGAGTCATGTGGTGCCAGGGGTTCCTGTACAGGTCTTATACTGAGAGTCATGTGGTGCCAGGGGTTCCTGTACAGGTCTTATACTGAGAGTCATGTGGTGCCAGGGGTTCCTGTACAGGTCTTATACTGAGAGTCATGTGGTGCCTGAGGTTCCTGTACAGGTCTTATACTGAGAGTAATGTGGTGCCGGGGGTTCCTGTACAGGTCTTATACTGAGAGTAATTTGGTGCCGGGGATTCCTGTACTGGTCTTATACTGAGAGTAATGTGGTGCCGGGGGTTCCTGTACAGGCCTTATACTGAGAGTAATGTGGTGCCGGGGGTTCCTGTACAGGTCTTATACTGAGAGTCATGTGGTGCCGGGGGTTCCTGTACAGGTCTTATACTGAGAGTCATGTGGTGCCGGGGGTTCCTGTACAGTTCTTATACTGAGAGTCATGTGGTGCTGGGGGTTCCTGTACAGGTCTTATACTGAGAGTAATGTGGTGCCGGAGGTTCCTGTACAGGCCTTATACTGAGAGTAATGTGGTGCCGGGGGTTCCTGTAAAGGTCCCATACTGAGAGTAATGTGGTACCGGGGGTTCCTGTACAGGCCTTATACTGAGAGTAATGTGGTGCCGGGGGTTCCTGTAAAGGTCCCATACTGAGAGTAATGTGGTACCGGGGGTTCCTGTACAGTTCTCATACTGAGAGTCATGTGGTGCTGGGGGTTCCTGTACAGGCCTTATACTGAGAGTAATGTGGTGCCGGGGATTCCTGTACAGGTCTCATACTGAGAGTAATGTGGTGCCGGGGGTTCCTGTACAGGTCTTATACTGAGAGTAATGTGGTGCCGGGGGTTCCTGTACAGGTCTTATACTGAGAGTCATGTGGTGCCAGGGGTTCCTGTACAGGTCTTATACTGAGAGTCATGTGGTGCCTGAGGTTCCTGTACAGGTCTTATACTGAGAGTAATGTGGTGCCGGGGGTTCCTGTACAGGTCTTATACTGAGAGTAATGTGGTGCCGGGGTTTCCTGTACAGGCCTTATACTGAGAGTAATGTGGTGCCGGGGGTTCCTGTACAGGTCTTATACTGAGAGTCATGTGGTGCCGGGGGTTCCTGTACAGGTCTTATACTGAGAGTCATGTGGTGCCGGGGGTTCCTGTACAGTTCTTATACTGAGAGTCATGTGGTGCTGGGGGTTCCTGTACAGGTCTTATACTGAGAGTAATGTGGTGCCGGAGGTTCCTGTACAGGCCTTATACTGAGAGTAATGTGGTGCCGGGGGTTCCTGTAAAGGTCCCATACTGAGAGTAATGTGGTACCGGGGGTTCCTGTACAGGCCTTATACTGAGAGTAATGTGGTGCCGGGGGTTCCTGTAAAGGTCCCATACTGAGAGTAATGTGGTACCGGGGGTTCCTGTACAGTTCTCATACTGAGAGTCATGTGGTGCTGGGGGTTCCTGTACAGGCCTTATACTGAGAGTAATGTGGTGCCGGGGATTCCTGTACAGGTCTCATACTGAGAGTAATGTGGTGCCGGGGGTTCCTGTACAGGTCTTATACTAAGAGTCATGTGGTTCCGGGAGTTCCTGTACAGGTCCCATACTGAGAGTAATGTGGTACCGGGGGTTCCTGTACACGTCTTATACTGAGAGTAATGTGGTGTCGGGGGTTCCTGTACAGGTCTTATACTGAGAGTAATGTGGTACCGGGGGTTCCTGTATAGGCCTTATACAGAGAGTAATGTGGTGCCGGGGGTTCCTGTACAGGTCTTATACTGAGAGTCATGTGGTGCTGGGGGTTCCTGTACAGGTCTTATACTGAGAGTAATGTGGTGCCGGGGGTTCCTGTACAGGTCTTACACTGAGAGTAATGTGTTGTCGGGGGTTCCTGTACAGGCCTTATACTGAGAGTAATGTGGTGCCGGGGGTTCCTGTACAGGTCTTATACTGAGAGTAATTTGGTGACTGGGGTTCCTGTACTGGTCTTATACTGAGAGTAATGTGGTGCCGGGGGTTCCTGTACAGGTCTTATACTGAGAGTCATGTGGTGCTGGGGGTTCCTGTACAGGTCTTATACTGAGAGTCATGTGGTGCCTGAGGTTCCTGTACAGGTCTTATACTGAGAGTCATGTGGTGCCGCGGGTTACTGTACAGGTCTTATACTGAGAGTTATGTGGTGCCAGGGGTTCCTGTACAGGTCTTATAATGAGAGTCATGTTGTGCCTGAGGTTCCTGTACAGGTCTTATACTGAGAGTAATGTGGTGCCGGGGGTTCCTGTACAGGTCTTATACTGAGAGTCATGTGGTGCCGGGGGTTCCTGTACAGGTCTTATACTGAGAGTCATGTGGTGCCGGGGGTTCCTGTACAGGTCTTATACTGAGAGTCATGTGGTGCCGGGGGTTCCTGTACAGGTCTTATACTGAGAGTCCTGTGGTGCCAGGGGTTCCTGTACAGGTCTTATACTGAGAGTCATGTGGTGCCAGGGGTTCCTGTACAGGTCTTATACTGAGAGTCATGTGGTGCCAGGGGTTCCTGTACAGGTCTTATACTAAGAGTAATGTGGTGCCGGGGGTTCCTGTACAGGTCTTATACTGAGAGTCATGTGGTTCCAGGAGTTCCTGTACAGGTCTTATACTGAGAGTCATGTGGTGCCAGGGGTTCCTGTACAGGTCTTATACTGAGAGTCATGTGGTGCCAGGGGTTCCTGTACAGGTTTTATACTGAGAGTCATGTGGTGCCGGGGGTTCCTGTACAGGCCTTATACTGAGAGTCATGTGGTGCCAGGGGTTCCTGTACAGGTCTTATACTGAGAGTCATGTGGTGCCAGGGGTTCCTGTACAGGTCTTATACTGAGAGTCATGTGGTGCCAGGGGTTCCTGTACAGGTCTTATACTGAGAGTCATGTGGTGCCTGAGGTTCCTGTACAGGTCTTGTACTGAGAGTAATGTGGTGCCGGGGGTTCCTGTACAGGTCTTATACTGAGAGTAATTTGGTGCCGGGGATTCCTGTACTGGTCTTATACTGAGAGTAATGTGGTGCCGGGGGTTCCTGTACAGGCCTTATACTGAGAGTAATGTGGTGCCGGGGGTTCCTGTACAGGTCTTATACTGAGAGTCATGTGGTGCCGGGGGTTCCTGTACAGGTCTTATACTGAGAGTCATGTGGTGCCGGGGGTTCCTGTACAGTTCTTATACTGAGAGTCATGTGGTGCTGGGGGTTCCTGTACAGGTCTTATACTGAGAGTAATGTGGTGCCGGAGGTTCCTGTACAGGCCTTATACTGAGAGTAATGTGGTGCCGGGGGTTCCTGTAAAGGTCCCATACTGAGAGTAATGTGGTACCGGGGGTTCCTGTACAGGCCTTATACTGAGAGTAATGTGGTGCCGGGGGTTCCTGTAAAGGTCCCATACTGAGAGTAATGTGGTACCGGGGGTTCCTGTACAGTTCTCATACTGAGAGTCATGTGGTGCTGGGGGTTCCTGTACAGGCCTTATACTGAGAGTAATGTGGTGCCGGGGATTCCTGTACAGGTCTCATACTGAGAGTAATGTGGTGCCGGGGGTTCCTGTACAGGTCTTATACTAAGAGTAATGTGGTGCCGGGGGTTCCTGTACAGGTCTTATACTGAGAGTCATGTGGTTCCGGGAGTTCCTGTACAGGTCCCATACTGAGAGTAATGTGGTACCGGGGGTTCCTGTACACGTCTTATACTGAGAGTAATGTGGTGTCGGGGGTTCCTGTACAGGTCTTATACTGAGAGTAATGTGGTACCGGGGGTTCCTGTATAGGCCTTATACAGAGAGTAATGTGGTGCCGGGGGTTCCTGTACAGGTCTTATACTGAGAGTCATGTGGTGCCGGGGGTTCCTGTACAGGTCTTATACTGAGAGTAATGTGGTGCCGGGGGTTCCTGTACAGGTCTTACACTGAGAGTAATGTGTTGTCGGGGGTTCCTGTACAGGCCTTATACTGAGAGTAATGTGGTGCCGGGGGTTCCTGTACAGGTCTTATACTGAGAGTAATTTGGTGACTGGGGTTCCTGTACTGGTCTTATACTGAGAGTAATGTGGTGCCGGGGGTTCCTGTACAGGTCTTATACTGAGAGTCATGTGGTGCTGGGGGTTCCTGTACAGGTCTTATACTGAGAGTCATGTGGTGCCTGAGGTTCCTGTACAGGTCTTATACTGAGAGTCATGTGGTGCCGCGGGTTACTGTACAGGTCTTATACTGAGAGTTATGTGGTGCCAGGGGTTCCTGTACAGGTCTTATAATGAGAGTCATGTTGTGCCTGAGGTTCCTGTACAGGTCTTATACTGAGAGTAATGTGGTGCCGGGGGTTCCTGTACAGGTCTTATACTGAGAGTCATGTGGTGCCAGGGGTTCCTGTACAGGTCTTATACTAAGAGTAATGTGGTGCCGGGGGTTCCTGTACAGGTCTTATACTGAGAGTCATGTGGTTCCAGGAGTTCCTGTACAGGTCTTATACTGAGAGTCATGTGGTGCCAGGGGTTCCTGTACAGGTCTTATACTGAGAGTCATGTGGTGCCAGGGGTTCCTGTACAGGTCTTATACTGAGAGTCATGTGGTGCCAGGGGTTCCTGTACAGGTCTTATACTAAGAGTAATGTGGTGCCGGGGGTTCCTGTACAGGTCTTATACTGAGAGTCATGTGGTTCCAGGAGTTCCTGTATAGGTCCCATACTGAGAGTAATGTGGTACCGGGGGTTCCTGTACACGTCTTATACTGAGAGTAATGTGGTGTCGGGGGTTCCTGTACAGGTCTTATACTGAGAGTAATGTGGTGCCGTGGGTTCCTGTACAGGTCTTATACTGAGAGTAATGTGTTGTCGGGGGTTCCTGTACAGGCCTTATACTGAGAGTAATGTGGTGCCGGGGGTTCCTGTACAGGTCTTATACTGAGAGTAATTTGGTGACTGGGGTTCCTGTACTGGTCTTATACTGAGAGTAATGTGGTGCCGGGGGTTCCTGTACAGGTCTTATACTGAGAGTCATGTGGTGCTGGGGGTTCCTGTACAGGTCTTATACTGAGAGTCATGTGGTGCCTGAGGTTCCTGTACAGGTCTTATACTGAGAGTCATGTGGTGCCGCGGGTTACTGTACAGGTCTTATACTGAGAGTTATGTAGTGCCAGGGGTTCCTGTACAGGTCTTATAATGAGAGTCATGTGGTGCCTGAGGTTCCTGTACAGGTCTTATACTGAGAGTAATGTGGTGCCGGGGGTTCCTGTACAGGTCTTATACTGAGAGTCATGTGGTGCCGGGGGTTCCTGTACAGGTCTTATACTGAGAGTCATGTGGTGCCGGGGGTTCCTGTACAGGTCTTATACTGAGAGTCATGTGGTGCCGGGGGTTCCTGTACAGGTCTTATACTGAGAGTCATGTGGTGCCAGGGGTTCCTGTACAGGTCTTATACTGAAAGTCATGTGGTGCCAGGGGTTCCTGTACAGGTCTTATACTGAGAGTCATGTGGTGTCAGGGGTTCCTGTACAGGTCTTATACTGAGAGTCATGTGGTGCCAGGGGTTCCTGTACAGGTCTTATACTGAGAGTCATGTGGTGCCAGGGGTTCCTGTACAGGTCTTATACTGAGAGTCATGTGGTGCCAGGGGTTCCTGTACAGGTTTTATACTGAGAGTCATGTGGTGCCGGGGGTTCCTGTACAGGCCTTATACTGAGAGTCATGTGGTGCCAGGGGTTCCTGTACAGGTCTTATACTGAGAGTCATGTGGTGCCAGGGGTTCCTGTACAGGTCTTATACTGAGAGTCATGTGGTGCCAGGGGTTCCTGTACAGGTCTTATACTGAGAGTCATGTGGTGCCTGAGGTTCCTGTACAGGTCTTATACTGAGAGTAATGTGGTGCCGGGGGTTCCTGTACAGGTCTTATACTGAGAGTAATTTGGTGCCGGGGATTCCTGTACTGGTCTTTTACTGAGAGTAATGTGGTGCCGGGGGTTCCTGTACAGGCCTTATACTGAGAGTAATGTGGTGCCGGGGGTTCCTGTACAGGTCTTATACTGAGAGTCATGTGGTGCCGGGGGTTCCTGTACAGGTCTTATACTGAGAGTCATGTGGTGCTGGGGGTTCCTGTACAGGTCTTATACTGAGAGTAATGTGGTGCCGGAGGTTCCTGTACAGGCCTTATACTGAGAGTAATGTGGTGCCGGGGGTTCCTGTAAAGGTCCCATACTGAGAGTAATGTGGTACCGGGGGTTCCTGTACAGGCCTTATACTGAGAGTAATGTGGTGCCGGGGGTTCCTGTAAAGGTCCCATACTGAGAGTAATGTGGTACCGGGGGTTCCTGTACAGTTCTTATACTGAGAGTGATGTGGTGCTGGGGGTTCCTGTACAGGCCTTATACTGAGAGTAATGTGGTGCCGGGGGTTCCTGTACAGGTCTCATACTGAGAGTAATGTGGTGCCGGGGGTTCCTGTACAGGTCTTATACTAAGAGTAATGTGGTGCCGGGGGTTCCTGTACAGGTCTTATACTGAGAGTCATGTGGTTCCGGGAGTTCCTGTACAGGTCCCATACTGAGAGTAATGTGGTACCGGGGGTTCCTGTACACGTCTTATACTGAGAGTAATGTGGTGTCGGGGGTTCCTGTACAGGTCTTATACTGAGAGTAATGTGGTACCGGGGGTTCCTGTATAGGCCTTATACAGAGAGTAATGTGGTGCCGGGGGTTCCTGTACAGGTCTTATACTGAGAGTCATGTGGTGCCGGGGGTTCCTGTACAGGTCTTATACTGAGAGTAATGTGGTGCCGGGGGTTCCTGTACAGGTCTTATACTGAGAGTAATGTGTTGTCGGGGGTTCCTGTACAGGCCTTATACTGAGAGTAATGTGGTGCCGGGGGTTCCTGTACAGGTCTTATACTGAGAGTAATTTGGTGACTGGGGTTCCTGTACTGGTCTTATACTGAGAGTAATGTGGTGCCGGGGGTTCCTGTACAGGTCTTATACTGAGAGTCATGTGGTGCTGGGGGTTCCTGTACAGGTCTTATACTGAGAGTCATGTGGTGCCTGAGGTTCCTGTACAGGTCTTATACTGAGAGTCATGTGGTGCCGCGGGTTACTGTACAGGTCTTATACTGAGAGTTATGTGGTGCCAGGGGTTCCTGTACAGGTCTTATAATGAGAGTCATGTGGTGCCTGAGGTTCCTGTACAGGTCTTATACTGAGAGTAATGTGGTGCCGGGGGTTCCTGTACAGGTCTTATACTGAGAGTCATGTGGTGCCGGGGGTTCCTGTACAGGTCTTATACTGAGAGTCATGTGGTGCCGGGGGTTCCTGTACAGGTCTTATACTGAGAGTCATGTGGTGTCAGGGGTTCCTGTACAGGTCTTATACTGAGAGTCATGTGGTGCCAGGGGTTCCTGTACAGGTCTTATACTGAGAGTCATGTGGTGCCAGGGGTTCCTGTACAGGTCTTATACTGAGAGTCATGTGGTGCCAGGGGTTCCTGTACAGGTCTTATACTGAGAGTCATGTGGTGCCTGAGGTTCCTGTACAGGTCTTATACTGAGAGTAATGTGGTGCCGGGGGTTCCTGTACAGGTCTTATACTGAGAGTAATTTGGTGCCGGGGATTCCTGTACTGGTCTTTTACTGAGAGTAATGTGGTGCCGGGGGTTCCTGTACAGGCCTTATACTGAGAGTAATGTGGTGCCGGGGGTTCCTGTACAGGTCTTATACTGAGAGTCATGTGGTGCCGGGGGTTCCTGTACAGGTCTTATACTGAGAGTCATGTGGTGCTGGGGGTTCCTGTACAGGTCTTATACTGAGAGTAATGTGGTGCCGGAGGTTCCTGTACAGGCCTTATACTGAGAGTAATGTGGTGCCGGGGGTTCCTGTAAAGGTCCCATACTGAGAGTAATGTGGTACCGGGGGTTCCTGTACAGGCCTTATACTGAGAGTAATGTGGTGCCGGGGGTTCCTGTAAAGGTCCCATACTGAGAGTAATGTGGTACCGGGGGTTCCTGTACAGTTCTTATACTGAGAGTGATGTGGTGCTGGGGGTTCCTGTACAGGCCTTATACTGAGAGTAATGTGGTGCCGGGGGTTCCTGTACAGGTCTCATACTGAGAGTAATGTGGTGCCGGGGGTTCCTGTACAGGTCTTATACTAAGAGTAATGTGGTGCCGGGGGTTCCTGTACAGGTCTTATACTGAGAGTCATGTGGTGCTGGGGGTTCCTGTACAGGTCTTATACTGAGAGTAATGTGGTGCCGGAGGTTCCTGTACAGGCCTTATACTGAGAGTAATGTGGTGCCGGGGGTTCCTGTAAAGGTCTTATACTGAGAGTAATGTGGTACCGGGGGTTCCTGTATAGGCCTTATACAGAGAGTAATGTGGTGCCGGGGGTTCCTGTACAGGTCTTATACTGAGAGTCATGTGGTGCCGGGGGTTCCTGTACAGGTCTTATACTGAGAGTAATGTGGTGCCGGGGGTTCCTGTACAGGTCTTATACTGAGAGTAATGTGTTGTCGGGGGTTCCTGTACAGGCCTTATACTGAGAGTAATGTGGTGCCGGGGGTTCCTGTACAGGTCTTATACTGAGAGTAATTTGGTGACTGGGGTTCCTGTACTGGTCTTATACTGAGAGTAATGTGGTGCCGGGGGTTCCTGTACAGGTCTTATACTGAGAGTCATGTGGTGCCGGGGGTTCCTGTACAGGTCTTATACTGAGAGTCATGTGGTGCCGGGGGTTCCTGTACAGGTCTTATACTGAGAGTAATGTGGTGCCGGGGGTTCCTGTACAGGTCTTATACTGAGAGTAATGTGTTGTCGGGGGTTCCTGTACAGGCCTTATACTGAGAGTAATGTGGTGCCGGGGGTTCCTGTACAGGTCTTATACTGAGAGTAATTTGGTGACTGGGGTTCCTGTACTGGTCTTATACTGAGAGTAATGTGGTGCCGGGGGTTCCTGTACAGGTCTTATACTGAGAGTCATGTGGTGCTGGGGGTTCCTGTACAGGTCTTATACTGAGAGTCATGTGGTGCCTGAGGTTCCTGTACAGGTCTTATACTGAGAGTCATGTGGTGCCGCGGGTTACTGTACAGGTCTTATACTGAGAGTTATGTGGTGCCAGGGGTTCCTGTACAGGTCTTATAATGAGAGTCATGTGGTGCCTGAGGTTCCTGTACAGGTCTTATACTGAGAGTAATGTGGTGCCGGGGGTTCCTGTACAGGTCTTATACTGAGAGTCATGTGGTGCCGGGGGTTCCTGTACAGGTCTTATACTGAGAGTCATGTGGTGCCGGGGGTTCCTGTACAGGTCTTATACTGAGAGTCATGTGGTGCCGGGGGTTCCTGTACAGGTCTTATACTGAGAGTCATGTGGTGCCAGGGGTTCCTGTACAGGTCTTATACTGAGAGTCATGTGGTGCCAGGGGTTCCTGTACAGGTCTTATACTGAGAGTCATGTGGTGTCAGGGGTTCCTGTACAGGTCTTATACTGAGAGTCATGTGGTGCCAGGGGTTCCTGTACAGGTCTTATACTGAGAGTCATGTGGTGCCAGGGGTTCCTGTACAGGTCTTATACTGAGAGTCATGTGGTGCCAGGGGTTCCTGTACAGGTTTTATACTGAGAGTCATGTGGTGCCGGGGGTTCCTGTACAGGCCTTATACTGAGAGTCATGTGGTGCCAGGGGTTCCTGTACAGGTCTTATACTGAGAGTCATGTGGTGCCAGGGGTTCCTGTACAGGTCTTATACTGAGAGTCATGTGGTGCCAGGGGTTCCTGTACAGGTCTTATACTGAGAGTCATGTGGTGCCTGAGGTTCCTGTACAGGTCTTATACTGAGAGTCATGTGGTGCCGGGGGTTCCTGTACAGGTCTTATACTGAGAGTAATGTGGTGTCGGGGGTTCCTGTACAGGTCTTATACTGAGAGTAATTTGGTGCCGGGGATTCCTGTACTGGTCTTATACTGAGAGTAATGTGGTGCCGGGGGTTCCTGTACAGGTCTTATACTGAGAGTCATGTGGTGCCGGGGGTTCCTGTACAGGCCTTATACTGAGAGTAATGTGGTGCCGGGGGTTCATGTAAAGGTCCCATACTGAGAGTAATGTGGTACCAGGGGTTCCTGTACAGGCCTTATACTGAGAGTAATGTGGTGCCGGGGGTTCCTGTAAAGGTCCCATACTGAGAGTAATGTGGTACCGGGGGTTCCTGTACAGTTCTTATACTGAGAGTAATGTGGTGCCGGGGGTTCCTGTACAGGTCTTATACTGAGAGTCATGTGGTTCCGGGAGTTCCTGTACAGGTCCCATACTGAGAGTAATGTGGTACCGGGGGTTCCTGTACACGTCTTATACTGAGAGTAATGTGGTGTCGGGGGTTCCTGTACAGGTCTAATACTGAGAGTAATGTGGTACCGGGGGTTCCTGTATAGGCCTTATACAGAGAGTAATGTGGTGCCGGGGGTTCCTGTACAGGTCTTATACTGAGAGTCATGTGGTGCCGGGGGTTCCTGTACAGGTCTTATACTGAGAGTAATGTGGTGCCGGGGGTTCCTGTACAGGTCTTATACTGAGAGTAATGTGTTGTCGGGGGTTCCTGTACAGGCCTTATACTGAGAGTAATGTGGTGCCGGGGGTTCCTGTACAGGTCTTATACTGAGAGTAATTTGGTGACTGGTGTTCCTGCACTGGTCTTATACTGAGAGTAATGTGGTGCCGGGGGTTCCTGTACAGGTCTTATACTGAGAGTCATGTGGTGCTGGGGATTCCTGTACAGGTCTTATACTGAGAGTCATGTGGTGCCTGAGGTTCCTGTACAGGTCTTATACTGATAGTCATGTGGTGCCAGGGGTTCCTGTACAGGTCTTATACTGAGAGTCATGTGGTGTCAGGGGTTCCTGTACAGGTCTTATACTGAGAGTAATGTGGTGCCGGGGGTTCCTGTACAGGTCTTATACTGAGAGTCATGTGGTGCCGGGGGTTCCTGTACAGGTCTTATACTGAGAGTCATGTGGTGCCGGGGGTTCCTGTACAGGTCTTATACTGAGAGTCATGTGGTGCCGGGGGTTCCTGTACAGGTCTTATACTGAGAGTCATGTGGTGCCTGAGGTTCCTGTACAGGTCTTATACTGAGAGTAATGTGGTGCCGGGGGTTCCTGTACAGGTCTTATACTGAGAGTCATGTGGTGCCGGGGGTTCCTGTACAGGTCTTATAATGAGAGTCATGTGGTGCCTGAGGTTCCTGTACAGGTCTTATACTGAGAGTAATGTGGTGCCGGGGGTTCCTGTACAGGTCTTATACTGAGAGTCATGTGGTGCCGGGGGTTCCTGTACAGGTCTTATACTGAGAGTCATGTGGTGCCGGGGGTTCCTGTACAGGTCTTATACTGAGAGTCATGTGGTGCCGGGGGTTCCTGTACAGGTTTTATACTGAGAGTCATGTGGTGCCTGAGGTTCCTGTACAGGTCTTATACTGAGAGTCATGTGGTGCCAGGGGTTCCTGTACAGGTCTTATACTGAGAGTCATGTGGTGCCAGGGGTTCCTGTACAGGTCTTATACTGAGAGTCATGTGGTGCCAGGGGTTCCTGTACAGGTCTTATACTGAGAGTCATGTGGTGCCTGAGGTTCCTGTACAGGTCTTATACTGAGAGTCATGTGGTGCCGGGGGTTCCTGTACAGGTCTTATACTGAGAGTAATGTGGTGTCGGGGGTTCCTGTACAGGTCTTATACTGAGAGTAATTTGGTGCCGGGGATTCCTGTACTGGTCTTATACTGAGAGTAATGTGGTGCCGGGGGTTCCTGTACAGGTCTTATACTGAGAGTCATGTGGTGCCGGGGGTTCCTGTACAGGCCTTATACTGAGAGTAATGTGGTGCCGGGGGTTCATGTAAAGGTCCCATACTGAGAGTCATGTGGTGCTGGGGGTTCCTGTACAGGTCTTATACTGAGAGTCATGTGGTGCCTGAGGTTCCTGTACAGGTCTTATACTGAGAGTCATGTGGTGCCGCGGGTTACTGTACAGGTCTTATACTGAGAGTTATGTGGTGCCAGGGGTTCCTGTACAGGTCTTATAATGAGAGTCATGTGGTGCCTGAGGTTCCTGTACAGGTCTTATACTGAGAGTAATGTGGTGCCGGGGGTTCCTGTACAGGTCTTATACTGAGAGTCATGTGGTGCCGGGGGTTCCTGTACAGGTCTTATACTGAGAGTCATGTGGTGCCGGGGGTTCCTGTACAGGTCTTATACTGAGAGTCATGTGGTGTCAGGGGTTCCTGTACAGGTCTTATACTGAGAGTCATGTGGTGCCAGGGGTTCCTGTACAGGTCTTATACTGAGAGTCATGTGGTGCCAGGGGTTCCTGTACAGGTCTTATACTGAGAGTCATGTGGTGCCAGGGGTTCCTGTACAGGTCTTATACTGAGAGTCATGTGGTGCCTGAGGTTCCTGTACAGGTCTTATACTGAGAGTAATGTGGTGCCGGGGGTTCCTGTACAGGTCTTATACTGAGAGTAATTTGGTGCCGGGGATTCCTGTACTGGTCTTTTACTGAGAGTAATGTGGTGCCGGGGGTTCCTGTACAGGCCTTATACTGAGAGTAATGTGGTGCCGGGGGTTCCTGTACAGGTCTTATACTGAGAGTCATGTGGTGCCGGGGGTTCCTGTACAGGTCTTATACTGAGAGTCATGTGGTGCTGGGGGTTCCTGTACAGGTCTTATACTGAGAGTAATGTGGTGCCGGAGGTTCCTGTACAGGCCTTATACTGAGAGTAATGTGGTGCCGGGGGTTCCTGTAAAGGTCCCATACTGAGAGTAATGTGGTACCGGGGGTTCCTGTACAGGCCTTATACTGAGAGTAATGTGGTGCCGGGGGTTCCTGTAAAGGTCCCATACTGAGAGTAATGTGGTACCGGGGGTTCCTGTACAGTTCTTATACTGAGAGTGATGTGGTGCTGGGGGTTCCTGTACAGGCCTTATACTGAGAGTAATGTGGTGCCGGGGGTTCCTGTACAGGTCTCATACTGAGAGTAATGTGGTGCCGGGGGTTCCTGTACAGGTCTTATACTAAGAGTAATGTGGTGCCGGGGGTTCCTGTACAGGTCTTATACTGAGAGTCATGTGGTGCTGGGGGTTCCTGTACAGGTCTTATACTGAGAGTAATGTGGTGCCGGAGGTTCCTGTACAGGCCTTATACTGAGAGTAATGTGGTGCCGGGGGTTCCTGTAAAGGTCTTATACTGAGAGTAATGTGGTACCGGGGGTTCCTGTATAGGCCTTATACAGAGAGTAATGTGGTGCCGGGGGTTCCTGTACAGGTCTTATACTGAGAGTCATGTGGTGCCGGGGGTTCCTGTACAGGTCTTATACTGAGAGTAATGTGGTGCCGGGGGTTCCTGTACAGGTCTTATACTGAGAGTAATGTGTTGTCGGGGGTTCCTGTACAGGCCTTATACTGAGAGTAATGTGGTGCCGGGGGTTCCTGTACAGGTCTTATACTGAGAGTAATTTGGTGACTGGGGTTCCTGTACTGGTCTTATACTGAGAGTAATGTGGTGCCGGGGGTTCCTGTACAGGTCTTATACTGAGAGTCATGTGGTGCTGGGGGTTCCTGTACAGGTCTTATACTGAGAGTCATGTGGTGCCTGAGGTTCCTGTACAGGTCTTATACTGAGAGTCATGTGGTGCCGCGGGTTACTGTACAGGTCTTATACTGAGAGTTATGTGGTGCCAGGGGTTCCTGTACAGGTCTTATAATGAGAGTCATGTGGTGCCTGAGGTTCCTGTACAGGTCTTATACTGAGAGTAATGTGGTGCCGGGGGTTCCTGTACAGGTCTTATACTGAGAGTCATGTGGTGCCGGGGGTTCCTGTACAGGTCTTATAC
This sequence comes from Eucyclogobius newberryi, assembly GCF_026437365.1. Taxonomy (NCBI): domain Eukaryota; kingdom Metazoa; phylum Chordata; class Actinopteri; order Gobiiformes; family Gobiidae; genus Eucyclogobius; species Eucyclogobius newberryi. The sequence continues at coordinate 4,245,465 of NW_027315724.1, forward strand.
TGAGAGTCATGTGGTGCCGGGGGTTCCTGTACAGGTCTTATACTGAGAGTCATGTGGTGCCGGGGGTTCCTGTACAGGTCTTATACTGAGAGTCATGTGGTGCCAGGGGTTCCTGTACAGGTCTTATACTGAGAGTCATGTGGTGCCAGGGGTTCCTGTACAGGTCTTATACTGAGAGTCATGTGGTGCCAGGGGTTCCTGTACAGGTCTTATACTGAGAGTCATGTGGTGTCAGGGGTTCCTGTACAGGTCTTATACTGAGAGTCATGTGGTGCCAGGGGTTCCTGTACAGGTCTTATACTGAGAGTCATGTGGTGCCAGGGGTTCCTGTACAGGTCTTATACTGAGAGTCATGTGGTGCCAGGGGTTCCTGTACAGGTTTTATACTGAGAGTCATGTGGTGCCGGGGGTTCCTGTAAAGGCCTTATACTGAGAGTCATGTGGTGCCAGGGGTTCCTGTACAGGTCTTATACTGAGAGTCATGTGGTGCCAGGGGTTCCTGTACAGGTCTTATACTGAGAGTCATGTGGTGCCAGGGGTTCCTGTACTGGTCTTATACTGAGAGTCATGTGGTGCCTGAGGTTCCTGTACAGGTCTTATACTGAGAGTCATGTGGTGCCGGGGGTTCCTGTACAGGCCTTATACTGAGAGTAATGTGGTGCCGGGGGTTCATGTAAAGGTCCCATACTGAGAGTAATGTGGTACCAGGGGTTCCTGTACAGGCCTTATACTGAGAGTAATGTGGTGCCGGGGGTTCCTGTAAAGGTCCCATACTGAGAGTAATGTGGTACCGGGGGTTCCTGTACAGTTCTTATACTGAGAGTAATGTGGTGCCGGGGGTTCCTGTACAGGTCTTATACTGAGAGTCATGTGGTTCCGGGAGTTCCTGTACAGGTCCCATACTGAGAGTAATGTGGTACCGGGGGTTCCTGTACACGTCTTATACTGAGAGTAATGTGGTGTCGGGGGTTCCTGTACAGGTCTAATACTGAGAGTAATGTGGTACCGGGGGTTCCTGTATAGGCCTTATACAGAGAGTAATGTGGTGCCGGGGGTTCCTGTACAGGTCTTATACTGAGAGTCATGTGGTGCCGGGGGTTCCTGTACAGGTCTTATACTGAGAGTAATGTGGTGCCGGGGGTTCCTGTACAGGTCTTATACTGAGAGTAATGTGTTGTCGGGGGTTCCTGTACAGGCCTTATACTGAGAGTAATGTGGTGCCGGGGGTTCCTGTACAGGTCTTATACTGAGAGTAATTTGGTGACTGGTGTTCCTGCACTGGTCTTATACTGAGAGTAATGTGGTGCCGGGGGTTCCTGTACAGGTCTTATACTGAGAGTCATGTGGTGCTGGGGGTTCCTGTACAGGTCTTATACTGAGAGTCATGTGGTGCCTGAGGTTCCTGTACAGGTCTTATACTGAGAGTCATGTGGTGCCGCGGGTTACTGTACAGGTCTTATACTGAGAGTTATGTGGTGCCAGGGGTTCCTGTACAGGTCTTATAATGAGAGTCATGTGGTGCCTGAGGTTCCTGTACAGGTCTTATACTGAGAGTAATGTGGTGCCGGGGGTTCCTGTACAGGTCTTATACTGAGAGTCATGTGGTGCCGGGGGTTCCTGTACAGGTCTTATACTGAGAGTCATGTGGTGCCGGGGGTTCCTGTACAGGTCTTATACTGAGAGTCATGTGGTGCCGGGGGTTCCTGTACAGGTCTTATACTGAGAGTCATGTGGTGCCAGGGGTTCCTGTACAGGTCTTATACTGAGAGTCATGTGGTGCCAGGGGTTCCTGTACAGGTCTTATACTGAGAGTCATGTGGTGTCAGGGGTTCCTGTACAGGTCTTATACTGAGAGTCATGTGGTGCCAGGGGTTCCTGTACAGGTCTTATACTGAGAGTCATGTGGTGCCAGGGGTTCCTGTACAGGTCTTATACTGAGAGTCATGTGGTGCCAGGGGTTCCTGTACAGGTTTTATACTGAGAGTCATGTGGTGCCGGGGGTTCCTGTACAGGCCTTATACTGAGAGTCATGTGGTGCCAGGGGTTCCTGTACAGGTCTTATACTGAGAGTCATGTGGTGCCTGAGGTTCCTGTACAGGTCTTATACTGAGAGTCATGTGGTGCCGGGGGTTCCTGTACAGGTCTTATACTGAGAGTAATGTGGTGCCGGGGGTTCCTGTACAGGTCTTATACTGAGAGTAATTTGGTGCCGGGGATTCCTGTACTGGTCTTATACTGAGAGTAATGTGGTGCCGGGGGTTCCTGTACAGGCCTTATACTGAGAGTAATGTGGTGCCGGGGGTTCCTGTACAGGTCTTATACTGAGAGTCATGTGGTGCCGGGGGTTCCTGTACAGACCTTATTCTGAGAGTAATGTGGTGCCGGGGGTTCCTGTAAAGGTCCCATACTGAAAGTCATGTGGTGCCGGGGGTTCCTGTACAGGTCTTATACTGAGAGTCATGTGGTGCCTTAGGTTCCTGTACAGGTCTTATACTGAGAGTCATGTGGTTCCGGGAGTTCCTGTACAGGTCCCATACTGAGAGTAATGTGGTACCGGGGGTTCCTGTACACGTCTTATACTGAGAGTAATGTGGTGTCGGGGGTTCCTGTACAGGTCTTATACTGAGAGTAATGTGGTACCGGGGGTTCCTGTATAGGCCTTATACAGAGAGTAATGTGGTGCCGGGGGTTCCTGTACAGGTCTTATACTGAGAGTCATGTGGTGCCGGGGGTTCCTGTACAGGTCTTATACTGAGAGTAATGTGGTGCCGGGGGTTCCTGTACAGGTCTTATACTGAGAGTAATGTGTTGTCGGGGGTTCCTGTACAGGCCTTATACTGAGAGTAATGTGGTGCCGGGGGTTCCTGTACAGGTCTTATACTGAGAGTAATTTGGTGACTGGTGTTCCTGTACTGGTCTTATACTGAGAGTAATGTGGTGCCGGGGGTTCCTGTACAGGTCTTATACTGAGAGTCATGTGGTGCTGGGGGTTCCTGTACAGGTCTTATACTGAGAGTCATGTGGTGCCTGAGGTTCCTGTACAGGTCTTATACTGAGAGTCATGTGGTGCCGCGGGTTACTGTACAGGTCTTATACTGAGAGTTATGTGGTGCCAGGGGTTCCTGTACAGGTCTTATAATGAGAGTCATGTGGTGCCTGAGGTTCCTGTACAGGTCTTATACTGAGAGTAATGTGGTGCCGGGGGTTCCTGTACAGGTCTTATACTGAGAGTCATGTGGTGCCGGGGGTTCCTGTACAGGTCTTATACTGAGAGTCATGTGGTGCCGGGGGTTCCTGTACAGGTCTTATACTGAGAGTCATGTGGTGCCGGGGGTTCCTGTACAGGTCTTATACTGAGAGTCATGTGGTGCCTGAGGTTCCTGTACAGGTCTTATACTGAGAGTAATGTGGTGCCGGGGGTTCCTGTACAGGTCTTATACTGAGAGTCATGTGGTGCCGGGGGTTCCTGTACAGGTCTTATAATGAGAGTCATGTGGTGCCTGAGGTTCCTGTACAGGTCTTATACTGAGAGTAATGTGGTGCCGGGGGTTCCTGTACAGGTCTTATACTGAGAGTCATGTGGTGCCGGGGGTTCCTGTACAGGTCTTATACTGAGAGTCATGTGGTGCCGGGGGTTCCTGTACAGGTCTTATACTGAGAGTCATGTGGTGCCGGGGGTTCCTGTACAGGTTTTATACTGAGAGTCATGTGGTGCCTGAGGTTCCTGTACAGGTCTTATACTGAGAGTCATGTGGTGCCAGGGGTTCCTGTACAGGTCTTATACTGAGAGTCATGTGGTGCCAGGGGTTCCTGTACAGGTCTTATACTGAGAGTCATGTGGTGCCAGGGGTTCCTGTACAGGTCTTATACTGAGAGTCATGTGGTGCCAGGGGTTCCTGTACAGGTTTTATACTGAGAGTCATGTGGTGCCGGGGGTTCCTGTACAGGCCTTATACTGAGAGTCATGTGGTGCCAGGGGTTCCTGTACAGGTCTTATACTGAGAGTCATGTGGTGCCTGAGGTTCCTGTACAGGTCTTATACTGAGAGTCATGTGGTGCCGGGGGTTCCTGTACAGGTCTTATACTGAGAGTCATGTGGTGCCGGGGGTTCCTGTACAGGTCTTATACTGAGAGTCATGTGGTGCCGGGGGTCCATATAAATATATCAATGAAAAATGTGTCACGTTTTTTCATAACACCATGTCATGCTCATTATTAGCGGGGAAATGCTAATTGCAGGAGAAACTCTGGCACCAGGAGGAAAATCACTATAACGTATTTTGGGACTGTCCTGTTCCTCAAAAATACTGGACAGAAATCAACAATGCCCTGCAGCCTGTTCCCTAACAACAGACACGGACCCTTTGGAATGGACCCCTTTGGAACTGACCCCTTTGGAACTGACCCCTTTGGAACTGACCCCTTTGGAACGGACCCCTTTGGAACTGACTCCTTTGGAACTGACCCCTTTGGAACGGACCCCTTTGGAACTGACCCCTTTGGAACGGACCCTTTGGAACTGACCCCTTCGGAACGGACACATTTGGAACGGACATTTGGAGACAAGAAAAAAGGCCGTCACAAAGAAATGGATGTGACAAACCTCAGACTGACGTAGTAACACACACCAAACAAATCAAAAAAATGATATTTGGACTTAATTAAAGTTAAATGTGCCGTAATGTTGTTTTTAATGTTGTTTATAATGATGTCTACTTGTGTCCTAATTTAGATTTTCACTCTCTTTTCACTCTTTTCAAAAAGAAAGAAAAAAAAAAGAATGAAAAATATTAATCTACATAGTTATGAGACAAATGTGGCAACTAAGGAATGTAATTCCATGGACTTCCACAGCCCTTGTCCCAACCGGAGTTACAAATACTTCAGCAAAACATAGAGACAAAATCTGAGACTACGTGGCTGATCACTGCCTTATGTTTGTAATAACTGAGAGTGAACAATGTCCATCTTCAAAAAATATTATGTATAATGGAATTTCAGTGCCCTCTCCATGAACCGACACCTTAACGTGGTAGAGGGGTTTGAGTGCCCGAATGATCCCGGGAGCTATGTTGTCGGGGGCTTCATGCCCCTGGTAGGGTCTCCCAAGGCAAACAGGTCCTAGGTGACGGGTCAGACAAAGATCGCTTCAGAAGCCCTTTATGATGAGTTCACGAACAAGGCCGTTTACGTCGCCCGGATCGGCGTCACCGGGGCCCCATCCTGGAGCCAGGCCTGGGATGGGTGCTCGATGGCGAGCGCCTGGTGGCCGGGTCTTACCCCACGGGGCCCGGCCGGGCACAGCCCGAAAGAGCGACGTGGGGCCGCCCTCCCGTGGGCCCACCACCCGCAGGAGGATCCATAAGGGGCCGGTGCAGAGAGATCTGGGCAGCAGTTGACGGCAGGGGCCTCGGCGACCAGATCTCCAGACACAGAGACTAACTCTGGGGACATGGAATGTCACCTCGCTGGGGGGGAAAGAGCCTGAGCTTGTGCGGGAGGTTGAGCGATACGACTAGATATAGTCGGCCTCACCTCCACGCACAGTTTGGGCTCTGGAACCCGTCTCCTTGAGAGGGGCTGGACGCTCCACTTCTCTGGTGTTGCCCGCGGGGAGAGGCGGCGGGCCGGTGTGGGCTTGCTTATAGCCCCTCAGCTCAGCCGCCACGTGTTGGAGTTTACCCCAGTGAACGAGAGGGTCACGTCCCTCCGCCTTCGGGTGGGGGACAGGTCTCTCACTGTTGTGGCGGCCTACGGGCCGAACAGCAGTGCAGAGTACCCGGCCTTCTTGGAATCCTTGGGAGGGGTACTGGACAGTGCACCGACCGGGGACTCCGTTGTTCTACTGGGGGACTTCAACGCCCACGTAGGAAATGACAGTGACACCTGGAGAGGGTTGATCGGGAAGAACGGCTTCCCCGATCTGAACCCGAGCGGTGTTCAGTTATTGGACTTCTGTGCTAGCCACGCATTGTCCATAACGAACACCATGTTCAAGCACAAGGGTGTCCATCAGTGCACATGGCACCAGGACACCCTAGGCCGGAGGTCAATGATCGACTTTGTTGTCGTGTCATCTGACCTCCGGCCGCGTGTCTTGGACACTCGGGTGAAGAAAGGGGCAGAGTTGTCAACCGATCACCACCTGGTGGTGAGTTGGATCTGCTGGCGGAGGAAGAAGCCGGACAGACTTGGCAGACCCAAGTGCATTGTGAGGGTCTGTTGGGAACGTCTAGTGGAGCCCTCTGTCAGTAGGGTATTCAACTCGCACCTCCAGGAGAGCTTCTCCCATGTCCCGGGGCAGGTTGGGGACATTGAGTCCGAGTGGACCATGTTCTCCGCCACCATTGTTGATGCAGCTTCTCGGAGCTGTGGTCGCAAGGTCTCTGATGCCTGTCGTGGCGGCAACCCCCGAACCCGGTGGTGGACACCGGAAGTAAGAGATGCCGTCAGACTGAAGAAGGAGGCCTATCAGGCCACTCCCGCTTGTAGGTCTCCTGAGGTCATTGACAGGTATCGGCAGGCCAAGCGAGCCGCGGCTCGTGCTGTCGCAGAGGCAAAAACCCGGGCCTGGGAGGAGTTCAGGGAGGCCATGGAGGAGGACTATCGGTCGGCCCCAAAGAAATTCTGGCAAACCGTCCGGTGCCTCAGGAAGGGGAAGAAGTGCTTCACCAACACCGTTTACGGTGCGGGTGGAGGCCTGCTGACCTCGACGGAATACTTTGAGGATCTCCTTAATCCCTCACGCATATCTTCCGAAGAGGAAGTAGAGACCGGGGACTCGGAGGCTGGCTCATCCATCACCCAAGCTGAAGTCACTGAGGTTGTTCCAAATTCCTCGGTGGCAGGGCTCCGGGGGTGGATGAGATCCGCCCTGAGTACCTAAAGTATCTGGATGTTGTAGGACTGTCTTGGTTGACACGTCTCTGCAACATCGCGTGGCGGTCGGGGGCCGTGCCTCTGGACTGGCAGACCGGGGTGGTGGTCCCTCTGTTCAAGAAGGGGGACCGGAGGGTGTGTTCCAACTACAGAGGGATCACACTCCTCAGCCTCCCGGGTAAGGTCTATTCCAAGGTACTGGAGAGGAGAATCCGACCGATAGTCGAACCTCGGATTCAGGAGGAGCAGAGTGGTTTTCGTCCTGGTCGTGGAACACTGGACCAGCTCTAGACTCTCCATCAGGTGCTCGAGGGTTCATGGGAGTTGGACTAATCAGTCCACATGTGCTCCCCGTGTCCCTCCGGGTGTCCTTTGGGGGGTGCTCCGGGAGTACGGGGTCCGGGGCCCTTTGCTCAGGGCTGTCCGGTCCCTGTATGACCGGAGCAGGAGCTGTGTTCATTGCCGGCAGTAAGTCAGACCTGTTCCCAGTGCATGTTGGACTCCGCCAGGGCTGCCCTTTGTCACCGGTTCTGTTCATAACTTTTATGGACAGAATTTCTAGGCGCAGTCAGGGGTCAGAGGGTGTCCGGTTTGGGGACCACAGGATCTCATCTCTGCTGTTTGCAGACGATGTTGTCCTGATGGCTCCATCAAACCCGGACCTGCAACATGCACTGGGACGGTTTGCAGCGAGTGTGAAGCGGCTGGGATGAGAATCAGCACCTCCAAATCCGAGGCCATGGTCCTCGACCGGAAAAAGGTGGCTTGCCCTCTTCAGGTGGGTGGGGTGTCCTTGCCCCAAGTGGAGGAGTTCAAGTATCTCGGGGTCTTGTTCACGAGTGAGGGAAGGATGGAGCGTGAGATCGACAGGCGGATCGGTGCAGCGGCTGCAGTGATGCAGTCGCTGCATCGACCGTGAAGGAGGAGCTGAGCCGAAAGGCAAAACTCTCGATTTACCGGTCGGTCTACGTTCTGACCTCACCTATGGTCATGAGCTTTGGGTAGTGACCGAAAGAACAAGATCGCGGATACAAGCGGTCGAAATGAGTTTCCTCAGGTGGCTGGGCGCTCCCTTAGAGATAAGGTGAGGAGCTCGGCCACACGGGGGGAGCTCGGAGTAGAGCCGCTGCTCCTCCACGTCGAGAGGAGCCAGCTGAGGTGGCTCGGGAAACTGTTCCGGATGCCTCCTGGGCGCCTCCCTGGGGAGGTGTTTCAGGCATGTCCCACCGGGAAGAGGCCCCGGGGAAGACCCAGGACACGCTGGAGAGACTGTGTCTCTCGGCTGGCCTGGGAACGCCTCGGGATCCCCCCGGAGGAGTTGGAGGAAGTGTCTGGGGAGAGGGAAGTCTGGGAGTCCCTGCTCAGACTGCTGCCCCCGCGACCCGGCCCCGGATAAAGCGGAAGAAGATGGATGGATGGATGGAATTTCAGTGAATTACCAATTAACCAATTACAATAGACTGAGCTCTATCAATCACAACACCTCCTAAAAAGCTTTTTACAGTAAATTAAAAGTGTCAAAGCGCCCAAGACGGCAGGTGTTGAACACCCGAAATTTGCGGCCTGAGGGCCTAAAATACACTGCACCCCAAAGTGTTTATGTGTTTAAGTGTGTAACCACAGCCGCATGTCACCGCAAGGTCTGTGCGCTGGAGCTGGACGTCTACACGCTGGACAGGACGTCTACACGTTAGAGAAGGACGTCTACACGCTGGAGCAGGACGTCTACACGCTGGAGCAGGACGCTGGAGTAGGACATCTACACGCTGGAGCAGGACGTCTACACGCTGGAGCAGGACGTCTACACGCTGGAGCAGGACGTCTACACGCTGGAGCAGGACGTCTACACGCAGGAGCAGAACGTCTACAGGCTGGAGCAGGACGCTGGAGCAGGACGTCTACACGCTGGAGCAGGACGTCTACACGCTGGAGCAGGACGTCTACACGCTGGAGAAGGACGTCTACAGGCTGGAGCAGGACGCTGGAGCAGGACGCTGGATCAGGACGTCTACACGCTGGAGAAGGACGTCTACAGGCTGGAGCAGGACGCTGGAGCAGGACGTCTACACGCTGGAGTAGGACGTCTACAGGCTGGAGCAGGACGTTTACACGCTGGAGCAGGACGTCTACACGCTGGAGCAGGACGTCTACACGCTGGAGTAGGACGTCTACACGCTGGAGCTGGACGCTGGAGCAGGACGTCTACACGCTGGAGCAGGACGTCTACACGCTGGAGTAGGACGTCTACACGCTGGAGCTGGACGCTGGAGCAGGACGTCTACACGCTGGAGCAGGACGTCTACAGGCTGGAGCAGGACATCTACGCACAGCACTGGTTCTGTGTTTTCTATGGGAAAAAATCTGTGCACATTTAGTCACTTGTACCAGGGTTAGGGGTGTAAATAGGGTGTAAATAGGGTGTAAATAGGGTGTAAATAGGGGTGTAAATAGGGGTGTAAATAGGGTGTAAATAGGGTGTAAATAGGGTGTAAATAGGGGTGTAACAGTGAAAATGGCCACATTAAAGGTTTGTCTGGACCGTCTGTGCAGCTGAGCACAGGAAACGCCAGGTTTTCAAAAGTAAATTTGAAAGTCTTTCTGAACCGGCCCCTTCAAATGATCCATAACTGCCCCAGGAATATTGTGCTGATGGTGATAAAAAATACTATTACTATAAATATTATTTGTTTTCATGAAATTAATATTAATCATAATAATAAATGTAATATTTAGAGGTTTAGCCACTTGCGGGTTTTTGTTGTCCATACATTTTATTGTATAATGTATTACATGAATCAAACCTAGCATGCACCATTAGCAGACCTGTGATATGAACTATGATTTATTTTGTTGTTGTATATTTATATGCCTGCAACTCACTCCTGTGCATTGAGGACTATACTTAGGTTTGTGAGTGAGTGAATCAGTGTTGCATTGCGCTCATATTGGGGTCATTGATTGATGGCCCCTGGGGGGGTGGGCATCAGCATCAATAATTCCATTCAGGCACTAGACTATTGTTAGGGCCAGACATGAAAATGAGTATTTATGAGGGTTAGGTTAAGGCCGTATCCACCAGGAGTTTGTTGTTATACTTGAGTTTTTCAGTTTTCAAACACAATATTTTTACCACTTTTCACCACTTCTGTAACATTTATTTAAGTGGGAAAGTGTCACAGGCCAGAGAAGCCGTGACCCTCACAATGCAGTTTAGTGGGGAGCACTGTATTATTACTCAACATGAAAAACACTTTTATGGGAAAAAAATATATAAAAAGTATAATTTATATAATATAATATGAATATAAATAAAAATAATTTATTTATGAACTGTAATAAAATATGAATGTTAAAATTAGGCCTGCTATATTATTTTTTCATTTTAAAACAAATTGGGTTGGAAGTCCTGGTTCCAGGTCCGGTGGGCCAGTGCACTCCCAAGGTTTCTTGCCAGGACGCTTCATACCCGAGGCAGAGAGGGCGGAGGCCTGTACAATGCAACTGGTCGGGGACAGGTGGATTTTGAATAGAGTGGTGAGTCAGGGCTAGCAGCTCGGATTCAACAACCCAAACACACGACCCTGCAGTGCTGCCACCACCACTGCCAGCAGATGATAAAGGGAGTTGTCCTGTTGCTGTACCGCTTCTCCATCTCCTTCTGCTGCCACTCTCATCCTGGCTCTGTGCTCTCGTGGCATCCGGTGCTCTCGTGGCATCCGGTGCTCTCGTGGCATCCGGTGCTCTCGTGGCATCCGGTGCTCTCGTGGCATCCGGTGCTCTCGTGGCATCCGGTGCTCCCTGTCAAAGGCCGTCCAATTGCAACTGTGACCCTCACCTCCTTTTTCCCCACACCTGTATTGCGTTCCCCAGTTAACCCAGCACACACCCTAGGCACGCCCACACATCTTGCAAGCACACATGTCAGAAGTGGTTCCCTTGGGCATTAGTCCCATAGGGAATACAAGATAACTTTGTGATCTATTTACATATTTATGAAAAAAGTGTGTACTGCCTGGATTTGTTTTTGTGTTTGATTTGTCCTGTTAAAATAGCAAGCTCATACAGTATATACTCAACGATGGACTAGAGACTTGCACCTGCAAGCATTTACTGGCCACTCATTTGGATGAGTATAGAATGCACCTGAATACACGTATCGTGGTGGGGGCAGGTATAGCGAGGAACAAGAGCCAGGAAATGGGGGACTGGTCAGGGTCGAACCAGGACACACGAAGTTGGACAAGGACATGCAGGAGTGGATGCAGCTGGATCCGTCTGGTGGTCAAGACTGGAGCCGGGATCCGTGGAAACCAGAATCAGAATCAGAATAAGGTTTATTGCCATTTGTCAATGAACAAAATTCACAAACATAGGAACTTGTTCACAACAACAAAACATTGAACAATGAATACAAAACAGCTCCAGTTATATAAAAGATAGGTTAAAATAAGGTTAGAAATAGGCATGATCTGTACATAAATGAAAAATAAAATGTGTAGTGCAATAAGAAGTAAACAGTGCAAGGTGCTTAGGAAGTGTTCATGAGTCCAACGGCAGAGGGAAAGAAACTGTTCTTGTGGCGGGGGGTTCTGGACTCAATGATGGCCGTGTAGAACTGCACCTTCATGTCAGCTTGTCTTTCCTCAGCTGCTGCAGGAAGTACATCCTCTGCTGGGCCTTCTTGATGATGGAGCTGATGGTGGCTCCCACTTGAGGTCCTGGTGTCCTGAAGTCCACGATCATCTCCACTGTCTTCTGGGCGTTGAACTCCAGGTTGTTACTGCTGCACCAGGACACCAGCCGCTCCACCTCCTGTTGACAGACTCATCCCTGTCCAAGATGGGCCCAATGAGGGTGGTGTCGTCATGGTGATGAGGGTGGTGCTGATGAGGGTGATGAGGGTGGTGTCGTCCACAAACTTGATTAGTTTTACGGAGTCATGGCTGGAGTTGCAGCAGTTTGTGTACAGGGAGAAGAGCAGAGGAGAAAGTACACAGCCCTGTGGAGCTCCTGTGCTGATGGTCAAGTGTCTAAGACATTCTTCCCCAGCTGCACACACTGACTCTGATCCGTCAGGAAGTCAGTGATCCCCCTGCAGTGAATTTCCGAAATAGTCTGCCTACATCCTGTTCCTGAACTGTGAGGGAGGTGGGGGGGACTGGGGTTGGGTTGGCAGAGGTGGCCACAGTGGGGGAGGGGCTGTCAAATAATCCCTTACTGATCTTTGGTAGATCAGTAAGGGATATTCTATTATGCCGCACCTCATAATTCTCTAGAGTCTTAGTCTACTCCCCTCTATCACCCGCATTGCTTATGCTCAAGTCAAGCCAACTCCTACTCACGATTCACTGTCGCTGTGCACCAAACTTTGACGATCGCCCTAATTCCTCTTCTTGGATCTTCAGGAACCATCTTAAATCAGACTACCCTCTCATCGATCTTTCATTCCATTCATTCTCAATCTCCTTCAGCTCTCAATTAAGTTCCCTTCATCCATCGCTCATATTGACTTCATTACTATCTGCAGCTCATTAACTCCTATATCCAAGTATTTCGCTCTCCTCAACTTTTCTCTCTACTCAAGGCGACTCCATCACGTAATCCGGTTTTAACAATTGCTCGTTCAAACCTCAACCCTATCACTCTCGCATTCATACCCATGTACTTCCATCGACTACCCACAAACGCATTGTCTTCTACGCCAACCGTTTGACTTGTGACCGTTTTGGGGCACCGCCAAGTCTATCGCACTCGCCTGCTCTCCATATCTTCCTTTCATCTTTCTTTCATTGCCTGAATCTCTTTAAAAATGATATTCGAATGCACCAGTATTAATCAATGGACAGAGTGCTTTTCGATTCCATCCACCTCCTCATCAGAGCCTCTCATGCCACTCACTTAACATCATTTCCAGTCAGGCTTTACATTGAGATCCAGATCATCTTTGCTCATTTTAAATCCTCTTTGGGGGTTCTGAATCGGCTGGGCGGGTTACCCGAGACGGAGTCTCTACCCAGCCAACTCTCATCGATCCATCATCGATCCATCATCGATCCATCATCGATCCATCATCGATCCATCATCGATCCATCAGGGCAAGGCAAGTTTATTTGTAGAGCACATTTCATACACAAGGCAATTCAAAATGCTTCACAACAGGAAAAATGCATTCAAATCACAAAGAAATGACAGACCACAGACATGGCATCCCAGACACTCTTTCCCATATTTATTTGACATTGCAGCAGGACAGGCGTCTCCGGGACGTGACAGGCGTCTCCGGGATGGACACATCACTTTTAGATTGATTTGTTCCCATATCTACGCGCTTTTCTGCAAACTGCACACGTCTGTGCTGAGCGTCTTTTACGACGACTCTCTGGTCGACGCCTCCACCTGATGTGGCGCTTTGTATCTTTACCGACGGACCCAGTCTCGTCTGCCCCGCCCGAGATTTAGCTTTAGCTAAACTAATTGTCTCAGACAAAACTCGACCAAAGCTTTAGTGTTAAAAGCTGGCTCTTGGTCAGTGGCTCTTCCTGGTCTTTACAGTGGTCTTAGTGCCGACAGACAACGTGACCAGCGTGTGTTCTGACCCTGTCCCCAGGCTCCTGCTGCTGCGCTTGGACACCAGCACGATGGGCTCTTGTGTCCAGCAGAAGTATTTACATGTTCAATTTTTATCGTGTTTAAATTGTAATGAATTTAAAGGTGCTTTTTTTAGGATAAAATTTAAAGGTGCAGGGTACTACCTCAAAATAGTCCCAGACCTGTATTTTAGCGTCTAAAATGTCAAAAAACGGTCAGAGAAAAGTCTGACAGCCAGTTTACAATAAAATCACAAAACAGTTTAAGAAATAAAAGAGAAGAGTGCAAGGAAGAATCCTTTCAGTCACAGCTAAACAAAACTGTTTTTATCTTAGATTTGAACATTGTTAGAGTAGAACCTGTCTCACATCTTCAGGAAGAATGTTCCAGATTTTAGCTGCATAAAACTGAAACGCAGATTCCCCATGTTTAGTCCTGAGTCTGGCACCAGCAGGAGGCCGGTCCATGTTTAGTCCTGACTCTGGCACCAGCAGGAGGCCGCTCCATGTTTAGTCCTGACTCTGGCACCAGCAGGAGGCCGCTCCATGTTTAGTCCTGACTCTGGCACCAGCAGGAGGCCGCTCCATGTTTAGTCCTGACACGGGCACCAGCAGGAGGCCGGTCCATGTTTAGTCCTGACTCTGGGCACCAGCAGGAGGCCGGTCCATGTTTAGTCCTGACTCTGGCACCAGCAGGAGGCCGCTCCATGTTTAGTCCTGACACGGGCACCAGCAGGAGGCCGGTCCATGTTTAGTCCTGACTCTGGCACCAGCAGGAGGCCGGTCCATGTTTAGTCCTGACTCTGGCACCAGCAGGAGGCCGGTCCATGTTTAGTCCTGACTCTGGCACCAGCAGGAGGCCGCTCCATGTTTAGTCCTGACACAGGCACCAGCAGGAGGCCGGTCCATGTTTAGTCCTGACTCTGGCACCAGCAGGAGGCCGCTCCATGTTTAGTCTTGACACGGGCACCAGCAGGAGGCCGGTCCATATTTAGTCCTGACGCAGGCACCAGCAGGAGGCCGGTCCATGTTTAGTCCTGACTCTGGCACCAGCAGGAGGCCGGTCCATGTTTAGTCCTGACTCTGGCACCAGCAGGAGGCCGCTCCATGTTTAGTCCTGACTCTGGCACCAGCAGGAGGCCGGTCCATGTTTAGTCCTGACACGGGCACCAGCAGGAGGCCGGTCCATGTTTAGTCCTGACTCTGGCACCAGCAGGAGGCCGGTCCATGTTTAGTCTTGACACGGGCACCAGCAGGAGGCCGGTCCATATTTAGTCCTGACTCTGGCACCAGCAGGAGGCCGCTCCATGTTTAGTCCTGACACGGGCACCAGCAGGAGGCCGGTCCATGTTTAGTCCTGACTCTGGGCACCAGCAGGAGGCCGGTCCATGTTTAGTCCTGACTCTGGCACCAGCAGGAGGCCGCTCCATGTTTAGTCCTGACACGGGCACCAGCAGGAGGCCGGTCCATGTTTAGTCCTGACTCTGGCACCAGCAGGAGGCCGGTCCATGTTTAGTCCTGACTCTGGCACCAGCAGGAGGCCGGTCCATGTTTAGTCCTGACTCTGGCACCAGCAGGAGGCCGGTCCATGTTTAGTCCTGACTCTGGCACCAGCAGGAGGCCGCTCCATGTTTAGTCCTGACTCTGGCACCAGCAGGAGGCCGCTCCATGTTTAGTCCTGACTCTGGCACCAGCAGGAGGCCGCTCCATGTTTAGTCCTGACTCTGGCACCAGCAGGAGGCCGGTCCATGTTTAGTCCTGACTCTGGCACCAGCAGGAGGCCGGTCCATGTTTAGTCCTGACTCTGGCACCAGCAGGAGGCCGCTCCATGTTTAGTCCTGACTCTGGCACCAGCAGGAGGCCGCTCCATGTTTAGTCCTGACACGGGCACCAGCAGGAGGCCGGTCCATGTTTAGTCCTGACTCTGGCACCAGCAGGAGGCCGCTCCATGTTTAGTCTTGACACGGGCACCAGCAGGAGGCCGGTCCATATTTAGTCCTGACTCTGGCACCAGCAGGAGGCCGGTCCATGTTTAGTCCTGACTCTGGCACCAGCAGGAGGCCGGTCCATGTTTAGTCCGGACTCTGGGCACCAGCAGGAGGCCGGTCCATGTTTAGTCCTGACTCTGGCACCAGCAGGAGGCCGGCCCATGTTTAGTCCTGACACGGGCACCAGCAGGAGGCCGGTCCATGTTTAGTCCGGACTCTGGGCACCAGCAGGAGGCCGGTCCATGTTTAGTCCTGACTCTGGCACCAGCAGGAGGCCGGTCCATGTTTAGTCCGGACTCTGGGCACCAGCAGGAGGCCGTTACAGTCTGATCTACTGGAGGCAAACACAAGTCTCTCTAAATCTGGTTTAGACACTATTTTTTTGATTTTGGCAATGTTTTTTCTATGGTAAAAAGCTGATGATGTTATTACGATTGAGTCCATTATCACCATCGATCCATCATCGATCCATCATCGATCCATCATCACTATTCTCAATAAACATTCTTTCATATTCCTTTGCTGTGGCGTGTGAAGCACAGAAATGTAGAGAACTTAACATGACCTGTAAAAACATTGGGACCAGTTGCATCTCCAGAGCCTGTGCACGGGGAGGGCATCTGGAGGAAAATGAGGAGCGCAGCAGAGAACAAAAGGAGATGACGTGATGGTCCTGCAGCTGAGGATCTCCTTCATGTCTGACATATTCTTTAAAGAGATGAAATACTTTATTGAAAGGAAAGACAAATGAATTGTAACGTCGGGACA